>NC_088679.1:41242363-41552954 GCF_950023065.1 Planococcus citri
TTGACCTAGAGTGTCCAAATTTTCACAGTACATTGGGAGGGAGTACCCGAAGTGCCTTTTGCAGGTTTCAACCTTCCAACCCCATTTGACCCCTCTCCAGGGACAAAAAAGTGGATTTTTTCATCGATTTTACGTGTTTTTTGAAAATTTTGACCTTTAGCCAAGCCTACAGCCCCTCCAAATTGACCTAGATGGCTCGAATTTTCACAGTACAGTTGGAGGATGTACCCGAAGTGCCTTTTGCCAGTTTCAACCTTCCACCCCCATTTGACCTGTTTCAGGGTCAAGATGGGTTTGTTGCCACATTTTTTGAAGGAGGAAGAAGAGAGTTGGGCGAAGCACAAGGGGGTGTAGGGGGTCAACGTCCCCTCAAATGCAGGCGAAGCACAGGAGCGAAGCAAGGGTGCGAGTAGCTCAGGAGAAGCGCAGAACACGAAAAAAAGACATTAGCAGGAGGTAATTGGGCGAAGCCCAAGGTGGGTGTACCCCAACACAGGCGAAGCACAGGAGCGAAGCGAGGGTGCGAGTAGTTCAAGCGAAGCGCAGAACACAAAAAAAGACATCAGCAGGAGGTAATTGGGCGAAGCCCAAGGGGGGTGTAGGGGGGACAAAGTCCCCCCCAAATACAGGCGAAGCACAGGAGCGAAGCGAGGGTGCGATTAGTTCAAGAGCCCTCAATGTTTCTTGCACAAAAATTTGGCTCTTACGTAGCGGCAGACTGCTACGACTTTTTTTTTCGTTTTCTTTTCTTTCTTCGTGTTATTTTTCTTCTCGTTTGAAAAAAAAAGTTACGTCCTTATTTTAACATTTATAAAAGGATGTTAAGGGTAAAAAAAAAATTGATTCAAATTGTTCAAGATAGGTTAACTTACTTTTTCGTTGTTGAAACAAAGTTGAGAATATCCCCAAAAAATAAAGCATCTATAAATTTAAAACAAACTATAAGTTCCTAAATTTCATTGGGTGATGGTTATATCTACTAATTTTTTATGGATGAAACTGTAGATATCATTTATGGAAACTAAAATTAAAAATTCCATTCTTGAAATTTAATAAATTGAAATTAAAACATTGTACATTAAATACTTAGTGTTCAAAGACGATTCGATGGTTGCATCCTCTACCTTTGAATTGTAATCTCGTTAGGAAGTTTAATCCCATCATAATTACTGCTGACTTTTTTTTTTTTTTTTTTTTTTTTGAGAAACCATTGGTAGAAAACTTGAAAACGGATTCTCTTTAAAAAGAGTGAAAGAATGTTTTAAAAAAAAGAAAATTGGATTTTGAAAAATTCGTGCACGTAGATGATATTTGTGATTTTGAAACTGGCTAAAAAGAAGTTTTACAATAAAATTGAAAATAAACTTTAATTTATTTTTTAAATTGCATTGCATTTTTTATAACCTCCAAATTACAGGGTTGCTCGAAATGTTCCTATATATTTGTCAGAATCGAGAAGCGAATTGTGCGCCAGGCGCAGAGCAAGACATGTGCGTCTTCCCACCTGTCTCTTCATGCAGTTTTTTAAAAATGATCGTTGAAATTGATTGTTTATAAATTTCATAACGAATAATTTGAAATTTTAAAATTTTTTTCGTGTCAAAAAATGAAGTTTTTAGAAGAGTGGGAAGTTTTGCGTGAAAAAATAGAGAAACAGAAATTATTATAACTAGAGCAAGAAAATTTTTCGAAGATGACTGAAAGCTCGACAAATTGAATAATTTTTTGTTGGAGTCTAACATTTATTAAGAACAACACAACTCGTAGAATTTAAGAATCAATGCATCTGGGAAAAAGACTTCTCTTTTTCCCTTCTTCTTCTCAACGCCATTTATAATGACAAAATACAAATTGAAAATCGTATTTGGAAATTCGAAAAAAAAATCATTCGACAAAATATTGATTTAGGTAGGCTATAGTAGGATACATACATATTTGTACATTAATATTTTGTTGAAATCTCAGAAAATGATAACTTTTTCTGAATATCTATTTAAAAATAGAATAAAATACTTAAAATCACAAACAAAATCTCGAAAAATATTCATAAAAAGAACAATTCGTAAAAATGAAAATGTAATCCCCACTTTAAGTTCATCATGATGATATGAATAGAGATTGAAATATTAAATTCATGTCGGACTTTTGAAAACTCAGAAAAAATTACTGCCGCCATGATTTTTGAATTGAAGTAGATAGACTTTTACCGATACCTACCTGACTTTTCAGAACTCGAAAAAAAACAATAAATCGTTCAAATTATGGTACCTACATTATAAAAATGATGTTCTGTCGTTTTATCAGACTCTCAGACTTGAAAACTGATTTGATCAATTCGCAACATTTTGAGTGTCTATACTTATATCTGATTTTACGATATTTTTATTTTACTTTCAAGAACTCAAAAATTTCTGACATTTCATCAGGCTTTTGAAAATTAGGAAAAAATTCTGTAAGTAGGTATAGAGTTCCTATAAGCGACATTTCATTTCCAAAAGTTTAGCAAAAACCTTATCCATATTTTTTTAGCAATTTTTTCACATCGAAAAAGGTATAAAAAATATTGTTTCGGCCTAATTAAAAAATTTTAGTTTTTAAAAGGTTGCTTTTGTAATTGAACTCTCTATTAAGGTAAGTATAAACGTTCATTGACAGGTAAAAAATGATATCTCGCTTGCATCTCTAAAATGCAAACGTAAAGTCACGTTTTACACCTTTTTACACTGCAGACAGTGTTACCACTTTTTTCGGCTTGACTCGTTTTTCAAAAACCGATTTTTAGGCGTTTTTTTTTCATTTTTAGTGCAAGAGATGGCTCGATTTTCCTTAATTTTGAATATGTGTTCATTTCCTTTGACGTCAATTTGAAGTAATGAGATAAAGGCTAAATAAAAAAATATGTTGGAAAATTCCCATCACACGCTTTTGTACTTGTGGAATCATTTCACACAATACTACCCCTCCCTCCTCGACCCCATTTTTTGTTCGATATCAATATGCTTAACGTATGAGAAAATGTCATAATTTTTTTCCTTTCACTTTTTTTCAAACTTAAGGGTAGACAATAAATATTATTGGGTAATACAAAATTATTAAAATACTGATAATTTCATAACATCTTGTGTCACATGTTTCTATCAACACGATGAGTCGATGAGGTGAAATGTACTTTTTTTAGTTTTATTCATACGATGAGTAATCGTTGTAGGCCTACAATTTACCACATTTTATCCTTTCTACGAATAACATGTGCATGCTGTGTAAGTCCAGTCTCAAGCATCATGCACACACAAATTCCAAAATGCACAACACGTGCATCTGTTTCACTTTCTGTGCGAAAAAAAGTGTGATTGATGCCCAAAAAGTTCCATTTAAAATCGCAGGCGGTTTATACCTACTTGTAAATTTAATTCTATAATCCAATCGGAAATTTCATATGTGTATACTTGGAAATTTAAATCAACCAGCGTTGCCAGTTACTAATTCGATACTTGGAACAAAGAATTTGGCGCCAAAATCGACAATCATTTTATCTTATGCATATTTCCATGAGTTTCTCGTTGGCGTTCGCATCTATCAAGGTTAAACTACGTACATAATTTTTTAATACACGTATTACAGCCGCAAAGCATTAACCAATGCTCAAGGACAAATTCCGAAAAAAAAATTCCATTTTACACGTAGATCCGATGGTGATATACGCGTTTAAACACGTTCGCCAAATATACGAAGAAAAATATTCGCGCGCCAAAGTGACGTGACAAATGGGATTCGGCGAAAAGTGCAAACTTACTCGTAATACACGAGAGTAGTACATAGTTGAAACGAACAGTGGGGTGAACGAGTTAATTATTCGCGTTTGTTATTGGTCGGAGTATTTCGCCAATCGCGGTTTTTCTTCTTCTGACGAATAATTCGCGAACTGAATCCGAAAGGGTTATCAAAGTAGTAGTGCTTGTAGGTTTAGATAGGTATATATCATGATCGCACTAATTCTTAATCAATATAAGGACGACCTTCTCTCTCTCTGTCTGATCTCGTTGATTAGGTATATTTAAATAATTTTTTATTGCAGCTATGTACGCCTAAACTACCTGCACGATGGGACGAATAATTTTTACATTCAAATTGGGCGTTTAATCTTTATTACGAGTACATATAGATAGGTAGTAGGTACCTATACTTTTCAGCGCCGTACTGGTAGCCCATCTATATTTACACGAGACGATACCTATACATATTTCAACGTTATAAAAATTGCACACCTTCGTTAAGTAAATTCTTTTATACAGGTATAGCATCGTGTTCAAGTTTACCTAAACTCACCCATCCTATACACATATGTATTCCAAATACTCATTATTAATAACTCGTACAAATTCAAAAATTTACTACAACAAGGCCCCGTTACACGTGGTGAATAATTTTTTTGAAACGAAATGTAGAAACACGATGCAAGTACGTAGAGTTGACGAACAAAATGTGCAGCAGCGTGTTCCTTAATTTCACACAATGAAACTGCATTCGTTATTTTGCTGGTTCATTCACCTCGTTCATTTCAGATCCAGATGCAATGTCTATTTTAAATAAAAGTGTGCAACGAAAAAGGGTGAAATTACGTTTGCTTATAGCGAGTGCTCCGAACGATGTATATTAAACTTGAATAACGCATCTACCTATACCTACCTACCTACTACCATTTATTGTGAAAATTATATTCACGCAGCTTTTGAATTCATCCCTCGATGAGATTTCGAGTTTTATTTCAATTCTATAATTTTTTTATAGTAGGAATTAGATGGTTTTTATAAATGATAAATTCGAGATGATTGACATTTTTACGTTGAAGCGTAAGACTGTCATGAGGTTTCAGACGATGCACTGCAGTAAGGCTTACCAGAATTCAGAATTTCTATACCTACAATAGAGCTAAGTATATAGGTAAGGTACAGGTATTGACGATTCTGTATTTATAAAGCCTTTATGAGGGATTATTTTATAGAAACATTTAATTTTAATTGGAAGGAAAACTTAACATTCGTTATCATTTATCGACGATTCCTGTGTCAAAAATAATAAAAATTGAGAATTCTACATATATTAAGTAGGCAGGTACTGGATAGATATACGTAGGTGCAAATAATTGGTTTTAAAAAAAATTAAGAAATTTGGTACTCCATACGAATATCTGTTCAGCTGTTACTGTTACCTGTTAAGCACCTCAAAATTTCAAAAATCGTATAGGTAGGTACCGATAAAAAATAGGTACGAGTATTTCATGAGATAAGTATACTTATATACAAGGTTGTATTACTTATACCTATCTCAAAAACAGATCCTTTTTAGAAAAAAATTAATCACATGCTACCCTGGTATTCTCTTCGTTTCTCATATCATCGATTTCATTTATTTTTTGCTGGAGCATAGAAACTCACGAGCTAATTCGAAGCTGCCAAAATACAGTAAAAAAAAAATGCATTGAAGACAATCGAATTGTCACATTTTTAGACAAATTTTAAATTATGTAGGTACAATCATTGTTTCAAGGTCTAATTTCGATTCTCGTAGCGGGGGAAATAAGGGTATCTATATAAAGTTAGTATATATAGTTATTATTGGAACCATGTATCAGCAGATACCAAAGTACCTAATGTAAAATGTCATAAAATGTGACTGGTCTGCGGCAACTCTATAGGAACCAATGTTTTGAGGCTCATTTTCAACTTGAGTGAGAAAAATTCCGGACCCTACATTTTGAGGGGAAAAAACACACAATATTGAAAAATGAGATGGAGCTGCTGCAACATTGATTGTATAGGAAAATTTTCTTTTTCAAGCACATGTCCTTCAACACTAGCATCTCATTTTGATGGACAATTTCGACACGAGTGAGAAAATCTGAATTTTTGAGACCCCAATTTTTCAACAAAAAAAACACACTCTGGCCTTCTGCACCTTTTCCTTATCATTTTCATCAAAAAAAATTCCATTTCTTTCAGTACCTATCACAAATTATTAATTTCAGTTGAACTGTACAGGGTTAACCTATTCAAAATGTCAATAAATGAGAAAATAATTCAATACGTGAGAGCTATGCTTTCCAAGTTCAGCTCAAAATATCACATTAAACTGAGT
Organism: Planococcus citri; assembly: GCF_950023065.1. Lineage (NCBI taxonomy): Eukaryota > Metazoa > Arthropoda > Insecta > Hemiptera > Pseudococcidae > Planococcus > Planococcus citri. The sequence continues at coordinate 41,248,499 of NC_088679.1, forward strand.
TTTTCAAAGAAAAAACTCTTTAATTTTTTCCACGAAAAATGTTTCACTATGGACAAATAAGTATCAAAGAACTACAAATTTTTCATCTCAAATAAACATCAATTTAAAAAATATATATATGTACATACAAGGTAAGCTCTACGAGAAAAAAAAATGAAAATGGACAAATTGTACAAGAGCTGAAAATTCCTCATAAATAATGTCATGTGATTTATTTTTTCCAGGCGAATTTGTTTTTGAGATATTCTGAGCATAGGAAATTCTAGTTGAATCATAATATTTTGCAATAAAAAGTTGTTGTTTTTTCAATTTTTTCATCAGGTAAATAACCCTGTGGGCACGTTTGGCACTTTAGTGCCAGTATTTGGCATTGCGTCAAAGTGAGACTGAGACGCAATGCCAATTTCCAGTGCCAGTGTCACTGTGTCAGAGTGCCAGTGCCAGTGCCAGTGCCGGTGCGGAAAAATTTTGAGAAAACTATGTAATTTTCATGTTTTTCTGTCGTTTTCGATCATTCCCTGAACAGTGTTGTCTTGGTAGAGGTCTACGAGAGAAATATCATTTTCACCATTGCATCACTTATACGAAATTTTTCCGGCACCAGCTGGGCTCGAACCTGGGTTCCTCGCGTGACAGTCCGCTGCTTTACCGATTACGCCACCATGTGAGACATATTTAAGCGCGATAAAGTGACTGTTAGTTGGTTATTGCAAAAAGAATGTGAGTTGCTCATTCATTTTTGAGCATGCATCACTCAAATTTTACACAAATTATTTTTTTTTGAAAATTACTTATAGGTAGGTATTAATTAATATCCGATTACAGAAATGCTTATCTGCTGATTTAGTTTTGATTTTTATTCTTTTTTTTCTAATTAAAAAAATTTTTTTCAATCAAAATTTTCAAAAAGTATAAATTTTAAAAATTTTAAATATTCTTTTTTAAAAAATGATGTTTCATTTGTTGAAAAAGCGCATGTTCAACAAAAAATTACTGAAAATTTTTTGTGAAAAAAGTTGCAATAAGGTTTCAAAGCAAATTTTTCTCATATTCAAAAAAAAAAATCAACATAATAATATGATGAAAAGTTTCTCCTAAAAACTTTTTTTTTAAATATTGAGTTTTTTTTCAAAAATCAGAGATTTTTTAAGAAGAACAAAAAACAGATTTTTTTAAAATAACGAGCAAGTAAGCACGAGAATTCCAAATCTTTTGTAAATTTCATTTTATTTTTTGAAAAGAAAGTACCTAATTATTACGCAATGAAGAAATTTTAAGGTAAGATTTTGAGAAAATTCAGCGAAGACCTCCATTTCAAGTTGAAATTTGCTTAGAAAAACTTCTAGTTTTGAAGGTGCCTCTGAAGAAGGATATTGGTCCTCAAAGAGGATGAATTTTCAAAAAAATCTTATGTTTTCTACGCTGGCCCCTAACCCGACCTGTTTTAGGAAAAATAGTCGGTTTCAAAAGATAGTATTTGAGATTCTGAGTCGATCTAGGCCATTTATTTCTTCTGAGCGATTAAAAATTTGCAAAAAATATCGCTAGGTACTTATAATATCGCCAACTTCGAAAAACATTTCGAAAAAACAGCTGATTTCCTATTAATTTTTTTATATTTTTTGAAATTGGCAATAGCTATGGCTAAAAAATTGGCGTCACTATGCATGTCGAAATATTTCTCCAGTTTCAGGAATAATACCTACCTAATTAATGCGAAATATTGGCGAAGAAAAAAATTTCAAAATACGAATTTAGAATTTACCCAAAAATATGTTTGAAAATTTCCAATCGCCCAATGGTACACTAAAAGTGCTAATGGATTTTGAAGTCTATGGCCTAGATTGGTGCAAAATCTTGAATACTTAGGTATCTTTTAGAACTGGGTCATTTTCTCCAAAACCACTCACCAGTCTCATTCATTGTAAGGTAATAATTAAACCTCTCAAACGCAGACCAAAAAAAAAAATGTACCTATCAACAAACTCAATTTCAAACTTTTCATGCATAAATTTTTTAAACTTAATTTTAAATCAAAATTCAATTGAAAAAAAATTGAAAATTTTGCGATTTTTTTAATTTTTAGTGTTTAAGCAAAGTTTTATACCTAAAACCAAAAAAAATTTGTTCTTTGTTTTGTTTTTTTAATTAGAAACTTAGTAAAAATTTGTAGGTACAACAATAATAACAATGGTACCGATTTACGAGTGTAAGAACTTGAAAAGTAAATTCCAGTGCCAACATTTTACGTTCGAGTGCCGTCGCCTGACACTCCAGTGTCACGATATGACACCGAGTGCCAGTGCCAGTGTCAAAATATGACACTGAGTGCCAAAATCTGACACTAAAGTGTCACATTTTGGCACTTTTACGCTGGCATTGCGTCCTGAGTGCCAAACGTGCCCACAGGGAACCTACCTATTCTACCAACAAACAAAAAAAAAAAGAGCCGAAATTGTATAGAGCATAACATTTCCCATTTTGTAGCTTGTCATCCCCTCCCCCTAAATCCCTGCGTTTTGACTTTTGAGATACGTTGAGCAAATATTTAAAATTCTTAATACTATGAAACATACCTACCTATTTAATCATTGCACTTCTCTAAAAATTAACAAATTATCGAAGCAGTAATCTTTGAAAAAGATTATGCGTGTATACATTTATTTTCAATGTATAATACACTATTGAGCATATTACATATCATTAGGTACAATTACTTATCACCGTAATTTAATTGAAATTTTGATAATCAAAAAAATTGAAATCGAATGCTACTCAAGTACGTAACAAAAATGATATAAAAATTCTCCTGAATCTTACGATTAAATCAGATACCTTCTCGATAAAATGTTGTCAAAAATTTCCTCAGCCTTGCGATATACCTACCTAATTTACACATTAACAAATCATTAAGCAACAGCGCCATTTTAACTGAAAAATTGTGGGGGGAACTAGCACGTGCAAAACTGACAAATAGTAAAAAGCTTTTCGCTATGGCTGTTACCATAGGTCGATGAGGTAGCTAGGACGAGCTTAAATTTCTGTAATAAATAAATGTTCGAAAACAGGTCTTGCAATTAGATGTTATTGAAATATAAATACCGGACTTGAACGAGCCAATACAATAAGCCGTCGTATGCAAAACGATTGTCAGTGCACAACCAGTAATCCACGCGGTGTTCCGCGTTGCGAATTAACGCGCCAAAATATGAATACCTAAGTCCCTAACTAACATGGCGGTGACGAACTTGTCCAATGCGATGGGTTTTCTCGCGTGGTGTTTTCTTGCAGCTACGATAGGATGTACCTAATCATTAATTTTGGAGATTTCAAAAATTTGAGCAATTGATTGGATGAGGGTAGAATTTTATATACTTTCGAATCCTAAATATTAGCCATTAGGTACCTATTCAATAAAATTCGTGTAAGTATAAGTATAGGTATATACTAAATAACTTATGGATGATTAACCACAAAAGCACAATTTTTTAATGTTTGAGCATTCAAAATTGGCAACATTAAAAATGGATGTTTTATGAGAACAAACTGTAGGAAAGTATAGGTAATGTAGGTATATGCCACTTTGATAAGAACTTTGGAAAGGAAATACAATTTTTCTCTTGCTTGAAAATGATTAAGAAATGTAAAAATAGGTAGGTAAGTTAGATGTTTCGAAAAGACATTGACATACGTAAGCATTTTTACAGTTTTGGAATCCTATAAGTAGGTAGGTAGGTAGGTAGGTAGGTAGGTACACTATACTCTATACTGACCACAGAAAAAAATGGATAAGAATAATTATTGGTCAAAATGCCTCAAATATGTATAATTATCTGAAGGTTTTGAAACAGTAAGAAGTGACCAAATAAATGAGTACCTACGTGCCTACGAAATCTGCTTGCAATGCAGACGCTGCTCTCAAACATGGCAAAAAACAAAACTGCGAAAAGTTTGAACCTTCATGAAGTAAGAAGTATGCGACCCTTTCAAGTTTCACTCAAAACATTTCAAAAAGTAAGGGTGAAGTCGCCCAAAACCGACCACTTTTTGTAAAACCGCCACCAATCGAAGACTATTCCACTTCAAAACGTGGTAAATGGCTTAAAATGTAGGTTGAACCTTCCCCTAACTCATATCAAAATTTTGGCCCAAATGAATAATCCTTAATATGTTTTTTGAATTTTTTTCCGAAACAACTCAAAAACAATTTTTCAAAATTTGGTATCCTAATCCCGACCACCTTCAAAAGTTGGGTACCCTAATTCCGACCACATTTGAAAGTGCAGCAACCAATAAAATACTATTTCACATGAAAATACAGTAAATGGCTTAAAAGATAGATTGAACCTTCCCCCAACTCATATTAAAATTTTGGGGTTATAGAATAATTCTTTATGGCTTTTTGGAATTTTCTTCTGAGGCACCTCAAAAATGACTGATTTTGGTACCCTAATCCCGACCACCCTGACTGAATTTACATGATCTTATGGGTGGTCGGGATTAGGAGACCCATATTGTTTTACACTTTTGTAAAAATTTTCTATACATACCTGCGATTGATTACAAAAACGGCAATACCATCAAAATCTCACTTTAATCACGATCACAAATCATATTTAACACCACAAAATTAGTTATAACAAGTTGAAAATTTTTGGTGACAAAAAATGGTGAAAAACAATTTTTTGATCATGGAATTTCTTCAAATTCAATTTATTTCGCGAGTTTTGGCTTTACAGTGGCCGGGAATGTCTCAAATTAATTGTCTGTGATAGAGGAACACGTTTATATCACTTTTCAATAGGTAGCGCTAATAACAGACGAGATATGCATGGTGGTCGGGATTAGGCACTGGGCGGAATAGGGGACTTTTACCCTTATTCTGAAAAACAAGTGACGCTTTTGAGACAAACAATTTCATGTTAGCACTTACTTTTCCACCAAAAAATCATGCATTTTTTGGTTAAATCAACTACAAAATAAATTGAATGGAAAGAAGGATTATATGAAGTAGGTATAAACGAAATGTAAGACATGAAATTTTAAACTATAGCATAGCAAGAGATGAAGTTTTGAAAAGAATATACCTACTGCTTAATTTTTTGTTGAATTAAATAGGAGCCAGAGGGCTTTGTTATTGAGATCCTTAGTTCGAACAAAAGTCGACAGGTTAATTTGTTTTGCAAAAATAAAAATTTTGACGAGGCGTTTGGAGATACTCCTCGTAAATTTAGGAAATTCATCGCACTTCTGTTCTGATCTGTCCACCATCTTCCACCATAAAACTCTTCCTAATGTCATGTGCGCAGCTACAACAATATCCCATAGATTGAGCCTGAATTTCAAAATTTACAATTTCAGAATTTTCAACACATTATAGCAACTGCTGTTGCCTGTTGTACTTAATTGATTGTAATGGATTTTGAACATTTTGTTAGGGATCTTCCTGTGTTTCTCTTGCTTGGAAGTTTGAACCTATTTGTTTTTTATTTGTACACAAATTTCAAATTCGTACTTAGTTGGTTATGTTTCTTTTTAATAAGATTGTTTTTATAATACACGATTTTTACCAGTAAGTATCCGAAATCTGGATGATGCTTTCAAAAAGGAGAGAAAATTCCTTGCACGAAAATTAGAAAATTGTATAATCATTTTTAAAATGGCATTTGAATGATTGTTTCAATGAGACACAAGATGAATCATCATTTTGCATTGAAATAATAAATAACTCAAAAGTACATTTTTTCGATTGTTATATAAAATGTTTCAATTTTGACTTGGGGAAATTCTTCCTACATTTTAGTTTATCAAAATATATCAAAACCCCTTATTCTTGGACACCCGGTAGTTCAGTCCTGATAACAGTGATAAGTGATCATAGTAAAATCCAAAATACATTCCAAAAAGCTCCGCAGTAGCTCTTGTAAATTTTCAATAATCCAGATTTAATCCGTTCACAATCTAGTAAAACGAACAACTTTTAAACACCAATTTTGAATTTCTAAACAAAACAAAATTTTGAAGGATTTTCACAATCAATACCTATCTATTCTCTAACCCAGAGTAGATATATGTAGTTATATGATCGCGATTGATGTGCAGCAAATTCGATCATACTGTGAGAATGATAATTATTTTGAATTGAGTAGGTACCATTTACTTACCTCCTTGAACCATCTTATTAGTAACGCCTCCCGAATCGTCGTTGTCCCCAAACTTGACTCCCAGCACGCAAGTCACTCTGGGGTAGTTAGTCAAGTCAATGCTCATTTAAATTTAGTAGGTAATCCAAAATCCAAGTTGTTTGCTTGAGATCTTCACTTTTCGTATCAATTCTGCCATCTCTTCTTCGTCCTTTGCAATCAGTGTTACAGTGTAGATGTTGTGTCTTGTGTCACCATGTCATTTGCTTACTAAAGGTTTAACAGCTTTATATCACTTAGGTACAAACATTCCATCCTATCATCTCTAGCCATCCTGCGCTTTTTTGCATGGACGCATTAATATGTACCTACCTAGTATGTACATACCTACTCGTCGGATTTGTACTACAATTTTTCCACTTTAATATAAATTTTGTCAACTGAAAGGAGTAAGTATCCCCCTTCCACAGTCTTTCACCAAGTCTAATTTACTCCAAATGATTTTTTTTTTTGATAGCATACTAATGCTGATAATATTTAAACACCTATCTATACCTATAGATACATGAAAATATAGATATCTTTTGAATAACTAAAACATCCTCAGAATTTGTACCTAGGTACCTACTTGAATGTGCTCTCCATAAAAGCATGTTTTTACTCAAACTCGATGCACCTCATATTTAACCTCAACATTTCAATAAATCAATTTTCGTATTTCTAATCTTAATTTTCAAAAAAAAAAAATCATCTGATGTAAAAAAAATATTCAAAATTATCAACTACTTATCTATATTTTTATCAAACGAATCATATACTCGCTTGTGAATCAGAAATCACTGGCTTACATTCATATGGGTGTATTTTTATTAGGTACTAAAGGCATACATTGTAGCTTTGAATGTCGAATGGTTCTCAAAATTAACCTGCACAAACGCCGATGTAAAATTTCAACCCATTTCAATGAATTTTTTTATTATACCTACTCGTAGTATCTTGCATGCGTGTAAATAGTTCCTATCGAATGTAACAAAGTGCATGTTGATTGAGTAGGATGCACATGGTTGTTTAGTCTTGTTATACCGTTTTACGGTTTCTTTTATGCGCACATACATACCTAATTCCCGCGTTTGTGTTCCTTTCTTTCATCCATTTTCGAATTCACGTTTTCATTTTACAATGTATCGTAGATATACCTACCTATACTTATACGCAGCACAGTTTATTCGACAGTACAAATTGACATAAAGTACGCTTATTCTTTAGATGTGTTGCATTTATTTTATAAAATTCTTGCATTCGTAATTGTAATAAAACTAATAAGTTGAGTAGAATATACATTTCGCCCAATTATGAAAATGTATTCGAATTTTCAGTTTTTTCTGCATTTGATTAATGAATCTTCTTCCTTAATCATTATTACATTTTATACGATTTTTTCTTTCAAAATAAGATGAAGGACCGAGAAAAAAATCATAATCGTTGAACAAATCCTTCAATTTTGATTTGCATATATCTACCTATATGTATACTAAAAATAAATTACCTATTCTTAATTTTGGTGATGATGATTTGTGAACAAATTATTGCCATCACCCCATCAGAATCGTGGATCTGTTATGTGTAGGTATAGGAAGGCACTCTTAATCAAATTGTACTCAGAAGTCCATTAGCACACCAAACATATACGATAGACCTATGGGTAAATTTAGATGTTTATCGAACTATGGTTAATATTTCATTAAGGTAAGGTGAAGATTAAATAACTGAACGGAAATATTGGATTATTGACCTGAAACTCAAAACCACGTTGCTTTATAGTGAGCCTTCATAGGTAGGTCTAAGCATTATTATGTTCTTCTATTCATATATCGTACATTGTACTACGTATAGTTACTACGTACATAGGCCTATCTACCAATGAAAGAACAAAATGCTATAGGGTTCTGACTCGTTATGAACCGATGACGTCACAAGAGAAGGGATCAACTGTACACTTGAATACCGAATAGCATAGAATGAAATACTCGTGAATGAAACCCAATCCCTTTTTACACTAATGGTGTTTACTCATAAATCATTTTTCAACATGTGATAAAATTTTCTCGCGTATAAAATTCAAATAGGTACATAGGATGCATTGGCATGCGATTGCCAAAAACATAATATAATTAGGTATGTAAGTACTTAGTTTTAAAGAAAAAATAGATAAGGTAGGTATGTTGGGCAGTGTGTTAGAGATTGAAGATTTGTACCTATCTGTAATCCTTTGAGTGGCCTTTATTTGAAATTTATTCAGTAAAAGACCGAGTGTCTTTGCGAGAATCTCGATGCTGGCGATGCAACATCAATCAGTGTAGCATTCAATAAAGTTGATATTTAGTCTTGATCAAATAACAATTTACCTTTAATATGGAAACTGGAAGAATTTATTACATTTTATCCGAGAATCCGAGTACAAGTTATACGAATTTCGTTTCGTGTAATTTATTTTAAAGCGGGCATCGATAAAAAATAAATTTCAGAGTGATTTTTCTTCCAGGAAGAAGATTATGTTTTCTTCGTTTTTGCAACTTGGATATCAGTTAGAATACTTACAAATATTCATATTCTTGGTACCTATACCTACCTACTTTAATTGCTTGATGGAGTTCAAGTCCGAGTTACATGTTTTAAATGTGGATCCAGATATTAAAAGGCAAGGTACTGACTTGACATGAATAGTCGATAAACTTCAGCCCGAAAATTCAAATTTTCGACCTTTTGTGTCTAAAATTATTCTTACTCGACTTATTTTATTAATTTATTTTATTACAACACACAAAAAACCAAAATACCGTGTAAGCTACATATGCTGATGTGATAATATTCAGTAGCGTATCTATAAGAATTTCCTTAGGTGCAACCCTCGCTCGCTCACCCCCTTTGAAGCTCAAAATGTATAAATTCGCATAAAAAAGCGACAATTCCAGGTACAAAAATTTACGATCAACGACGTAAAAATCTTACGTAATTTTTTAGAAAATACGAAACGAAATAAAACAAAATCGAAAATCGAATCTTAAAACCTTTTTATTACCTACTTTGAGAAACTGAAAGAAAAAAATATTACGAAAACCCTAGCAGTTGTTTCGCAAAACACTATAATATTGGCCTTTATAGGGACAATAGCAGAGCGTTAAGACTTTTTTTTTCGCTTCGAAAACCTGTTTCAAAAGAAAATAATAGATTACCGAGCTGGAGTTCGGTTGTGGCAAAAAAAAAGAAAGAAAAAAGAGAGATTCTAGATTCTTTTATGTTCCACATTTTAAAATTGTTACTACAAAGTGTAGATAAAGGTAGGTATGCTATCCTTTACATTATGTTTCCGTTATTATCAAAGCGATAGGTAACTGGTTCAGAAAAAGATGAAGAATCCCCAGGGTTTTGGTTCGATCATTTTCAAAGTGAAATCTGTCCTTTTAACTTGTCGAAATTTTACGATTTTTGCGCTGATGCTTAGATAAATTACGCTCGCTTATTTTTAATGTACCTAATTTTCAGAGTCACTTTTTTTTGCCCGAGAAAAAAGATTTAGTATTTTTAATTTTTTACTGAATTGAATCGTCAGCCGAAAACAGCTACATGCAAAAAATCATGTGGCTCTCGAAACAATGTATACTTTATTTACCAGTTACCTACAACAATACAGAAAAGAAAAGAACCAAATACATTTGCGTCTGAACAAAAGCCCGATGGAATTTGAATCAAGACATGATCCAACTAAAGAGGTAAGGAACTAAGTGGGAACAGATTACTTCTTCAAAATTGGGTAAATGGATTTTGCAATTTTGTAGATGCTCCTGAAGGGGAAATATAGATCCTCAAAGAAAGGACATTTTCGAAAAAATCATGGGTTTTTCACACTAACGCGTCAACAGTGTTTCGAGGAAAATGGCTCAGTTTCAAAAGATGGTATTTGAAATTCTACGTTGACTTAGGCCATTTTCGTCAAAATCCAAGACCAGTTTTAGGGTTCTACTAAACATTTGAAAATTTGCAAATCGCATACTCATTTTGTGAGAAATTCGTGTTTTGAAGATATTTTCTTCTCGAATATTTCACCTATATCAAAATATTGAAAAATAAAAAATTGGCTTTGGAATTTGATGGAAATGGTCTAGGTTGATGCAGACTTTTTGGAACTGGGGCATACTCCATAAAACTAATTTGTGTCATGAGTGTGGGCTAGAACAAAAAAAAACAAAACACGAGTTGTTTGAAAATGTTCCCTATTTGAGAACCCACATCTTCCCTTGAGGAACATCTCCACAGCTTAAAAATTTTCTTGAAGGGGGGGGGGGTCATCTCAAAATTAAGGTCTTCATTCGTCCTATCCAAAAAGAGGTGCGCCTGATCTTTTCATATTGTTGAGAGTGTTGTTCATCAGATTTTTCTGTTTCTTCTTTATGCTTAGGGTTGGGCGAGGTCTGGGTTTCATCAATTGTAACTTCAGAAAGGTAATCGAATCAATGTTCTAGCAAATGCAAAGGACGATAGAATCATCTAGATGTTGTGATTTTTTTCTGATGCTCTCAAATTTAAATTGGACCTGGAGCAGCCACATTGAACATGTAGTTTGGACTCTTGGTGAAATAGGAGTCCTGGGTATCTTGGTGCATAACGTTAATGACGGATATCACCGTGAAAAATACCATACAGTGTGGGAAATTGGGATAGGCTCCATCTTCTCTAAGATTACAGATTTACGGATCCTTATAGAGAAAAAAATGAAATAATTAAGCAGGTATTTCAACTTACAAGATGCGATTACTCTTGAACCAAAGACTAGGAGAGTGTCGATGTTATAGTTTGAAGACATTTTTATAGATACTTAGGTAGGTAGTTTGTGAGACGTATTTTCTATTTTTTAATTGTTTCTATTTCATTTTCACTAGGTACTACAACTTTTAGCAGGTCTAGGCACCTAAAAAGTAAAAATGGCTTGAATCGCAGATCAGCCCGATTTCTTACTTAAATAGATGATCCGAAATCCGGATCAGAGATTGCGAACCTTGGAAATGTGATCCAGATCATGATGACCCTGGTTTCAGCAAGCATTCCTCCAAGATGCTGCGAGTAGTGAGTACCACCTTCTTTGCTTTCAGTCACTGAGTATACCAATCTATAAATATTAGTTCAAAGATGTGTGGTTCTATTGTTGCGTGAGGAAGGGGTGTCATTGTGAAACAGAAAACAATAAGAACATAAGAAAAAAAAACCAATTCATTCATCTCAAACTTCACCACAGAAGGAACTGCAACAATTTCTGTCATTCTGCCATTCAAGGCTCCATCATTAGTCAAAATCTCCAAACACCACACACCGGTGTGCTGTCACCGTTTGTTCGGTTTTAGGTAGGTAGGTATCTACTCGAAAATAAATATCATTTTTTTATACTAATTGTAACAACTTTTCTCCAAATACTCGCCTCGTTTAAGCGGCGCTTAGAGTTAAGCTCGTGTTGCATTTTTTATAATATGTGCTACGCAACCTATCTACTAAAGAGTTGACGGCTTACAGCAGAGGGAGTAAGGGCACTTGGAAACACTGCATTGAGAGTGCGTGTAAATGCGCGCGCACCATCGGAGGGTCCTTCTGAAAGGTATAAGTTTTATAGGGCGGCAAAGCGGGTACATTTCCCTCCTAAAAAAAGAGAAAAAACTCACACAAGCACATCTCTTAGTTGGAATACGGGAAACTATCGGCTACCAACAAAGCTTCACACAAACACACTACCGACAAACTGCTTTCTTCGCCCTTCCCTTGTATGTAGTCGTAGATAACACAGTACGAGTTGCATGGCTTACACGCGCCCAGTTTTATTCCGCGTCAAAGATATGCGTTATACGTCTACGTTTATGCGTTTTTCTGACCGCCATTTTAAAGAAAATCGTTCTTGAGTAATTTTTTTTTTTTTTGCACCGGTGCGAAAATTTACTAGTTGAAAATTGTGCTCGAATTAATAATATGCTAGCGGAATCGTTTTGATCGCGCCGTCCGATTGTGTTTGTCGAATAGTATATTGATAGAGTTGCGCGAGAAACACGTGTAATTTGGCGTCATTTCTCTTCGGTTCGGTGTATTATTTAATGGCGGGAATTCTCCTACGTTTTATGTTGTAAATAAACATAGTCATCGTAGTGTTATAAACTGCTAAATAGTTGGAAATATGAACGCGGAGCGTAAGAACGGTAAGTGTTTTTTTATTTTTTCAAAAAAATTGCACCATCCGGCGCTAGTGGAAATTCGTTTTTCATAATTCCGAACGTAGCCCGTGTAGTGTAATACATACATACATAAGATTATGTATTATTGTTTCCAAGAAGCATGCAACCGGTATACGAGAGAATTTTCAGCACCGTGTTGTGAGAAACCTGAGAACTTATGTATATCTTGATCATGTTGTTTGCGATAACAATTATGCTAATTACGATGACTATGCAGTATGCAACTTGGACTATTTTCAAATATGCTGATGTTCGCGAATTTCGTCGTATTTCCTATAGGTACATACCTATCTATAGGGTGTACAAAACTATCGAGTACCCCCAAAAAAGTTTTTTGCTGAAAGTTTCGGCTGGTTACAGTGAATGATCATAATGATAGCATATGATTGTTTGTTTAAGAAACTTTCTTTAGGGTACTCGATATTTTTGCGTGCCCTATACCTACCTACCTAACTACGGACCCCCACTTACCCACCTTGCCAGTTTAAATGAAATGAGTTTATATAACATGTAGGTACGACACTTTTGGAAATCCGGAAATTTTATTGAGGTGTGCTCTTGGTTTCTTCGATCCCGGTTGATTCGTCATGGAAACTTTTCACCTTCGCGACTGAAAATTAAATCCTTAAAAGTACCTATACCTGTACATAATTATTCACGTGATTATTATTAGTTAATTTTGTGGTATCGTTGTTTGATGCGTGGGTTGCTATGTTCATGATAGTACATATATCTTGCCCCGCTCCTATAAAATTATATTTTTTTAAATGATCAATTTCATAAAAATGACAATCGATTGCAAATAAGTGACGTGATCATTCATTAAAATCGTCACCAAACAATGTTTCTACTTTCGTTGTAATTAAGTTCTGTATGTATGTACCATATTGTTCGTCATGATTCACTCTTCGTTTTATAATTTCAAACGACGCAATCTCTTGGGACTTTATATTCAGTACATATTCACTTTACATTTTGCTCGAAGGAACACTCTAATCTTGGTGTAAATGCTTAAATTTTTATTTGGAATATTTTATCAACTGTTGTATGCAAGATACGAGCATTACTGTGATCCCTGATCACACTGATGTAGATAATTAGTTGCGTAGATATCTAATACAATTTCAATACGTAATTTTCGAATGTGTCGCATGTAGTATGTACCATCTCATATGACGCAATATCGCCATATAAGTAAGTAAGTATTATGGTACGAGTAATGAGCTGAAAACAAATCGTAGTAGATAATGCATGGAAAGTTGAGGTTCTCATCTCTGGAAAGAATCAGCATCAAATTTACTAAATTTAGAAATCAGCTTCTGGCGGGGGGGGGGTACGTAATTTGTTGCTCAACTAAGGCGCGTTGAAGGAAGGGGTGCATTGGAAGCTCGTTCCTTTTTTTCGAATTTTGGATTCGCCTCTCTTCACCACTCCCTCCTCCTACCTGTGTAATTCTGAACAAATTTGTGATAAAAATCTCGACAGAATCCAAATAAGTGATGAGAGATTTCCTGTACTAATTTTCAGATCAAATCAAAAAAATCTCACGAAATCCTTCTAGGTACAATATGGTCAAAAATATCGAGCACTCCAAAAAAATCTTTTAGTTACTTAGAAAAATAGGGTGGTAACGTGGAATAAATCATTGCTGCACTCATGTGATTGGATGGAATGTTGTCACCTCAGTCCAACAACCAATCACATGCTGTAATTTTTGCTGTTCACTGTGAGTATCTTGAATGTTTAGCACAGAACGTGAGTATTCGGGGAATCCTCGATATTTCTGAGCACGCTGTACCCTATACCTGAGCAGCAATCCGGGTTGTGTGATAGTCAACGTTTTTTGTACCCTTTTCCTCAATTTTTAGATTTTGAATCCATGAATGCGGATCGTTTTGCTCAAATCCGTGGGAATTCTGACAACGCGAACGTGCGGATTACGCCTAATGCACGACAGACATGTGCTTATATGGTATTATTTTTTCAAAAAAAAAAAAATCGAAAAATTGATTTCATAACGATGTTGATAGGTGAGCTGAATATTTTTCTCGAGGAATACAATATGTTCATTTTCATGATTTTTGCTGTGTGAAGGTGGCTACTAACTATACCTACTTACCTCATTCTTTGGAAGTCAATTTCCACGTGCTTGAGTTTATCAGGGTTCAAGGCGCGGAATAAGTAATTGTCAAAAAATCTTTTTAAACGATATCCACCATAAGAAACTTGGAATGTGGCCGAGGTGAAACAGATTTGAATTAAAAAAAAAAAAATTGGGAGGTATAGAGTGTAGGGTTGCTGAGTTTTCCAATAGAGATGCTTATAGTGATCTTTCGAATTTCTGCTGACACTATGAAAACACCGAAAACTTTCTATTTCAGAATATCTTTAAATAATTTTTTCAAGTGAACGCGTTCTTATCGAGCCGAGTGGCTTCAAAATTCATCTCGTAATTTTTTTTACTAATTGGTAGATGCATGGAGTGAACGCTGAAATACCTACCATGTTCCACATTTGGTAGAATTAGGCACCCGCTTTGTAGTTGTACATACATGCCACAAATAACACAACCGCATCGCGGTAAACATCTTGTGTACGCGAAAATAACAACTGCTTTTCAACTCTTTCAACCTGCTGCATCACAGAGCGAGCCTTAAAATAACAACGACTTATGTAAAACGAGAACTATAATAACACGTTCCTTATGAATGAACAACAAGTAATAATATAAGTAAGAAGTGAAGAGAATTAAACGCGAAAAGAATTACGTGTGTACCTAGACCTACACACAAATCGCATTCGCGCGCGCGCTTCGTTATTGCAAGAAAACCAGTTTGAGAAAATTCAAAATTGAACTCATCCCGAAATCGGGTGACAAACAATCTCGAACATTATCCTATTTTGAAAACCTTTAAGACTTTATGGCATATTAAGAGTGGATACGGAGGATATGAGACATTATGCTATCGAATCGAACGCGTATGTATGAGGTGAATGGTGAAAACTCCAAATTGAAATTAATAAACGTGCTGCGAATAATTTTCCTTCGAAAACAGAGAGGCGATGTGAAATAAATTAAATAGCATAAACTCTGACTCACGGTTTTCTAGACGCTATTTCTACGTTAGATTATATTCGTGGCTCGAAAGGAGAAGAAGTCTAGAAGTGCAACCGGTTTCATTTTCGTTGGAGTAAACGCATAACTAAATGAAAATACCTTTCTGGAGAAGAAAATCGGCGCGCGAATAAATTTCAATATGATTATAATTCGATGGCTCGAAGTCAGATTTACCCACATGCCAATACAGCTAGACCTTCCTTTACCTGTTTACTGTGAGATTTTCGATTGTTGATAAGTTTAAGTACCTTGTGCAATCGTTATTGATTAACGTACCTTTCATTTTGAGCAGAATTTTAAGGGTTGTATACTCGTCTTTGTGGGGGATGTATTGATTTTCATATAGTTATCAACGAGGAATACCTTAATACCGGAATGCCCGATTGAAGTCAAACTTGGATTTATCAAAAGTGAAACCTTTTTCGATTTTTGGCAAATTTTTGAAGTTTTTGTTGTCCAAGTACGTGTATGACATTAAAATAAGTGTGTATTTTGTGAGTATGACAACAATTTTAGACGTAATAAAATTCTTATATCAAAGAAGTATGAAATTTTAGCCCCTGCTTCCAAGATGGATGAAACTATTAGTCCTCATACCTCCAATAAGGGTAGATACAAATTTCCGCTGTTTAGAGATGACAGAAAACAGAGGGGATAGTTTCCAAAACCACACTCCAGACTCCAGAGTTGTAATTTGAGTTTCGAAAACTTTTTGAATCAGAATTTGCCCTGTTCAAACATTAAGACTGACGAAACATAAAAAATGAGATATTTATCGATTTCCAAAAAGACTTAAAAAATTGATTCATGTATTTTTCCGAGGAGTACATTTTCAAATTTTACTGACTTCTATTTTTCTAAAATTGGAACAATTCAGTTTTTCAGGATTTGCTGTTTTTCAACCCTATACCTACCTAGGTGAAAAACCAATATAAGTATCTAATGGAATAAAATGGAGCTAACTTTTGTTTAGAAAGGTGTGGAAACTCTAAGTGCAACGTTTGAAAAGTATGATGAAAGCGCTTCTTTTCATATTCCATACGGAAAATTTTCCAAAAATGTTATAATATATGCTTCATCGCTTCTGATTTTAAACTTAAAGTGGCTACTCGTATAATTTTCGATGAATAAATTTAATTTTTTTTAGAACAATTACGTTGAAAAATTGTGATGATAATTTGATTAAAAACTCTATAATTACGTTGAATAACTTGAAAAATGAAAAATTGATATGGTAAAAATATTGTCAATTTTCTTTCCCCCCCCCCCTCATCGCCTAAAAATTTAGGAAACTCCTGAACAATACTTAGTGAAGTAAAAAATGTAGGTCTAAATTTTCGACTCTTCTCTATCTCGAAAGAAAGTCGTGAAGTGTTTGCAAAACGCTTCGCCCTTTGAAAAATTGAAATGATGAAGGTATTATTTTGACAACCCCTTCCCATTGAAAAAATCTTGGAATGTCCAAAGACATTAAAAGTGCAAAAAATTGTCGTGTAAAATGTTAAAACTCCTTCCTCCTGCCCCATACAAAAATCGTGCTCTGCCTATAAAGTCTTGCTTTTTCATTTTAAAATTTCATTGGAAGCCGGTTTCATTTGTGTAGCCTTTCTAATGACATGAATTTTGACAGAACTTTTCAAAACCAGTCTATACAAACATAGAATGTTCCCAATTTTTCTCAGACCCTGAAAAAATTCAGTTTCTATTTTTCTCAAATTACGGTTTTGCTACCCCCCTCCCCCCCAACAAAAACTCAGTTATTGTCCCAACTTGCATCCTATATAGTTCAAATTTTGAAAGTGAATTTGAATTTCCCCTTCTCTTCTCTCTTTTTTCTTCTCGTCTCTTGCAAGAAGACCTCTTCAACAGATCGCCTCATGGGCCTCTATATTACGATTTGAACCACACATGTTTCTTAATCCTTCATTACCGGGAATTTTGCTGAATAAATTCCCAATGCACATACGTACGTCTTTTTTGTACAGAGATATCCGTAACATTGACTCTCAAATTTATTGTTAAAAGAATTATTCGCTTTATCAGCTTGTAATTCTCAGCATAACAACTTATCTGTTTCTTATCACCAAATTCTTTCCTGTTTCCTATTTCATAACAAACACCTGGATTCTATATGCATTATCAAATTAACCTCTTTTCCAGCTTTTAATGAGTAATATTTACACTTCACATAACGAAATAATTGGGTTACTGAGAATGTATTTACGAGTTGTACATGCTTCACGTGTATGGATCGATTGAAAGTTTGAACTGGATCACGAGATAAGAGTGCATTTTGCATGTTTATTGTACCTTACCTACTTACATAGGTACCTACCTTTTTTTTTCTTTTCAAGTACTTTATGGCGATATTTTTTTTCTTAAATGATGAACTGTTTTGTAAAATATGTAGGTACCTAAGTGTGTTTGTTTCCATTTTACAGTTTACAGGTGCACAATTATCTACCATTTTAAAAATAAATTTATCGAAGAATTTAATAGTAAGGTACAATAGGTTGTTGTTATATTTACGAATGATTTTATTCGTAATACGCTTGCTTAAGTACATCAACATACAGACAAGCATTAGAATTAATAATTTTAATTTAATGAAGTATTATCTTCTGCTTTAAATGTGGATTAATCGTTTACATTGTCAGATCTATTCGATCAGAAAATACACGATTACCCAGTCCATCTCCTCCATCGTAATATGTATAAACGAAAAAATCTACTTACAAAAAACCATCCCATTGTCCTATTCAGAGAGACATAACTAAAAATCGTTCCTCATTCTTGTATTAGTTTTGCATTTATCAACCGAACAATAGATCGATCTTTTGAATGACACAGTCGCAAAACAGACAGGTGCTAGAAATGTCAAATGCTAAAGAAAAACACTCGAAAAGGAGCCGAAAGAGAAAACACAGCACGGTGCACGAGTTAATTTTCAAAAAGAAAATACCTACTTTCTACAATTTTTTAAAAGGTTTCTTTTGTAATAGAAGCGCATGTAAAATGTCTATAGAAAGATAAAATTAAATTTTAATGCGACTTTTTTCTTTTTTTGGTTTCGGTAGCCAAATTACATATTGTCGTATACCTACGTACAAGTAGGTAAGGTACTACCCCTTGATTTGTTTTGTTTTTAAAGAGCTACATATACCTATAATAGACTATACCTACTCGTATAGAACGCATTCGATTTCATTCACTTGGTTTGAAATCTGGTAAAATGAACCGACAATCGTCTACTCCGTTATTTAACATATTATCTGCATTGTTTTTTTTAAAACGAAGCATCCTCCGATAAATTTTCCAATTTAAATTATAATTTATCGATAGCAGTACATATCGTTTCAAACACACGTCACAATTGTGAATAGTTCTACTTGTATATATACTTTGAAGGAATTCTACTCGGTAATTAATTTTGTCAGCGTTGCCTTTTATCGCAATTTAAAAAAAATTAACGTTAAATCTCGAATTAGTCGAGTAAAATGTTCCGTTTATTATTATAAAGTGTGTGCGGTGTACACAGTTGCGATAATTTGGAGTAATTATAAATTCTTCGAAGCTTCGTAATATTCATCTAGGTATGTGGCGCTACAGGGGGATAGGAGCTTTCAAACAGTGTAGCAAGCTGAAGAAATTAATTATTCTCGACATTTATAACGTCGCTTCGATTTTCTAGTTTTTCATACACACATAAAATGTAAGTGTATAACTCGAGAACTTGACATTGAAATGTGCGGCATCGCACGCGAAATTTTCGTCAGTTTCGTTGTAAATTCTCAACTTTATATTATGTAGGTAGAGGTACCTATTTATACTCACCTAACTACCTGCCCAACTGCTGCCTTATAATAATCATCTAATACTGTATAACATCTCCAAGTTGGTTTTAAATTTAGATATACCTAAACTTTTTTTCTCTTTCCTCCGCCAAATATTCAGTTAGCATACTCTTCTCTCTCCCACCTGCCTGAAAGATTTTTAGGTATGCACCCGCGGCCATGTATCGCGATTCGTGAATCACAATAGAACTCGCCGTGATTCATACAGATACTCCGCACAAGATTTTATATACTGAACATGGAATGGAACTAGACTGTGTAATCTACCAGCATCACTACCCATTATAAATGCTATTTAGCTGCGATGAATTTCGTATTGTAGAACTGGAAGCTTCGCGACATTTATCTTGCATTTCAAGAGATACTTGTACCTACAGCCAAGTAGGTACAACGAATTATTATTGAATATTAAAATGAAAAAAAGTTAATGTGGACAAGGTACGATGTGTACGAGTACATTGCATCGCATGTGATGTGTAAAAACTAACAAAAAGTATGGTCGTATGTTCACTAAATATCATAATATTCTGGCACGTTGCCCAAACCGATTTCCTTCAACTAACAGCCTATTTCATTCATCATTTCCTTTTTAATATTGCAGAAATATTCCATACGATGATACGTATTCGAATTGAAAAACTGCTTCATTATACATATAGTTATTAGATAGGTATAGTACTACTTAGGCTATATGTTTTGGTGTATGGTTGGAAATTTCAATGTCTCTATTCGAGTCACACGTGACACGTGCGTCGTTCGATGATTTTGGAAAAATAGGTAGGTAACTTGGTACATCTGTTTGGAAATACGTGTGTTTGTTCAATTGTACGTAACAGATTGACAATGGTAGGTAAAGGTATAGGTGTTGGTGGTGTATTATGGTATATTATTCACTCACTTGCTCTTAATGACTAAAATAAGCCTATGTAGGTAGTAGGTACAGACTACAGATAGATCCTCCAGCCAGGTACACTCTTTATATACATATAGGTAGAGACGAATCGAATATCATCGCTGTGTTCTGCTTCTGTCTTGAATTTCACTTCTTTTGCAGAAATTCTTTCTGGAATTCCTTCCTAAAATATGCAATTCAATGCGAATTCTGTCATTTTCCGCGTGTTTTATTTGAATTCATCCGTTGTCTCGTAGAACGTGCTTTTGCATGTAGGTTAATGTTGGCGAAAATGAAAAATGAAATGTAAAATATATCGTAAAATATCGTTAGGCCCCCTACATTATTGTTCCAGCCTTTTTTTCACACCGTTTTCACAACTTGGCCACTTCTCTGCACTCTTTGCCTTTGAACGTATCCACGTGTTAGTATAAAAAATTGTGTTACAGACCAATGGTACATAATAATATGTTTCTAACTTGTATTATTTTTTTTTTTTTGATGAATCAAGACATTGCCACTTATTGTAAATAATCTCCATTTTTTCATGACTTCCATCACGCTGGAAATGTCTTGAATTACGTCAATCATGTCATTCCAAAGAGACTTTTAGTGTCGAAAATCATCTCCATTTTTTCACATTTTATTAAGAGAATTCTCTCTTCCCCCTTCCCCCCAAACTCTAGAGTTGAAATGCAATGGAAAATATTTCAACTGGAAAGCATTCAGTCGATTCCAGTGTCTTAATCCATACTTACAGATGTAAAAAATATATTATCTAACTGAAACAAACTAGGATAACACTTAGGGAGCAGTTTTTGAATTTCTCGACATTTTTCTTATGGAATTTCGATTATACGAGTATTTTTATGGTTTCTCGACCATCTGAAGTTTTCAAACCATATTAGAAAATCCAGGCGAAGCAAAGAGCATTTTTTTAAAAAATATCCAGAAATCTTATTTTATGCAGAACGTCTATGCACATTTAGTTTTTTGATTCCATTATCTGAATAAAAAAACCTTGATGAAATGTAAGTGAGCATTTAATACACCTGGGTGGCTGCGTACAATGTTTCCGAATCTCCAATAAGCTTTCCTTCTTCTCACTCCTGTCAAGGACAAAGCCAAGGAGACGGTCGGGGAGAGAACAGCTGCTCGCAGCTAGCCAGCAACTCACTAATGTTGAGAAATTCTGAAAAAAAGTTGAGAAAGCTTAGTAGGTACATTAAAAATTTTGACTGTTGAAAATTTACTATTCACCTATTACATACAAAGCTTATTCGTGTCTTTCAAATTGAAAGTTTTTAGAAAATGAATAATGTTTCAACTTTTTTGGAACTTCTTGTGACATTAAAAAAATTCCTTCCATTTCTAAAATAACAAATTTTCAAAACCTTTCGCCCCCTGCTTTCAAATTTTTCAAAATTCTGAGGGTCGAAAAAATTGTCTCGCATTAAAAGTGGTGCTATTTTACGAGTACTTTTAGACGTATGAATTTTTGAAAGCTTGTGCTTTCTTTTTCTAAAATTTAAATTTCTGCCTGAAAACCTGTCGTTCTGGCGAATTCTAGCCGAGCATTTTGAGTGTCTGCGTTACATATTTTATTTATTAGATTTTAAATTTCGTCTCGAAACAAGTAACCAAAAAACTGCTAGTTTTTTGAACCAGCATTTCTGGTGAAAGAAAAAAAAAACTTTCTGAACTGGTTAAGTAAACAACTACCTAATCGATTTAGTGTTTTTTGATTATTTTTTATTTCTAAAATCTGTCTGACGAATCACATTTTCTCGTATCCAGCTAGATTAGCTAGAAATATAAAATTGGCGGGAAATTTGGTTATGGAAGGTTGATTGGTGGTCACCTGCTTTTCAACACTTGCCATGCTTTTCCCTGTTTCTTAAAGTTATTTTCATTAATATTTTTTTTTAATGCGTACTTACTTACATGTAATAAAAGGTGAAATCTTGAAGAATTGAAATTTATTCCTCAGTGGGCGAGCTGATTTTTTCAATTACTTTGTTTTGCTGGAGTGCGTTTGAAATACCCTATTTTTGGCAAAAAGAATACCGACCACCCCTGCTTCCTCTTAAAAATCATAAATTGAAAAATAATTTGAAAAGGTACGAACAACCTGGTTTTAAAATTGACATGAAAAATGATGAAAGACTCGCAGTTTCTAATATAGGCTGTCTGTTTACTGTTTCCGAGGTCCTTTTTAATTTTCTTGATTTATATTTTTATTTAATGGAAGAATAATTTGTTATTTATTAGGTGACAAACCTTTTCGTTTTTTGTACAATTTTTTTTTGAAGTTCGGCTTCCATCCAGATTGGCTCAATGTACCACGTACCTTTCACATTACGTACCTACCTACCTACTTAGATACCTACCTACTCACGTCATTTAATTAAAAAAATAACGAAATGTAATATTCACTGCCTTACTACTCATAAATTCAGATCGAGCTGAAAAGTCCATTGAAGCAGCTGTCCTACACGTATCTCACACCTCAAAACTGTTCAATTTTCAAATTTGATTTGATAATTTGTTGATTTTTGGTAAATTTGACTCTGCCTTGTACTTTTTCCAGTCTTGAAAGAATTACATATAAAATCGTGCTCAACATCGATCAATAGGACCATGGCAGTAATTAATTCGAAGTTGCAGATTATAAATTCTATTTTTGCATCAGCACCTCGCGATGAGATTTTTAAAAAATTGAAAAATGCAAAAATTCACGAGTGACTTCAGAAGAATAATTTGTAATCTGTTTTGAAAGGGAGAAAGTACATAGCTGTCCAAGTTGTTCCAGGTTGAATCGAAAATCATTTTTTGATACCTACATAAAGCCACTTGAATTAGTCGAAATAGGTACATATCTATCTTTTTTTATGAAACATTTTCAACGCATTATCCAAGTAGGTATTGATCCAGTTGCAGAGAAGCGCATCACTTGTTTTTTCCCCCTAAAATTAAGTAGGTACGTAAAGCTGTCCAGATCATACGTAAATTTTAATCAATGATGAAAGACAACGAGTGAGATACATTTATTGATAGAAAAAAAAAACATTAACGTTAAGCACGAAGCGATGCCTTTTCACACCATGAACATTGTAAATTACTGTATTCGCTTCAATGATAACGTACCATTAATGAATATTATCAGTTCGTCAAATAAGTAATTTACTTCTGAAAAGAAAATACCTTACAAGTTTTAATTAGACAGTTTACATAAAGTAGTTCTGGCTTTTAATGTCCCGCAATATGATAAGGTGCCTGGGTAATCTTCACATTGAAAAAAAAAGAAGAGGAAGACAATAAGTAATATATGTACCTCGAAATATTACGTAGATAGGAATTTTGATCGGCAATTTTTTTACTGCTGTGTTAGCATACTTATATGTATTCTTGTCTTGTCTAACATTGTATTTTCCTAAAATAACTTTTTAATGTTGTTTATCTATTATCTGTTTATCTCATTACATAGCTAACTGATAAAGGTTAGTTACTATTTCTGATTAATCACGTGATAAGTGTAATAAAAAAAATAACTTTTATAATGACGAAAATTTTGGAAAATTGACACAATTCGTAACCATCTTAGGAGTGAATTTTTTTTATAGGTCACTTTTGATAAAATTTGGCGTTAGTAATTGTTTTGATTACTTATACCTACTTCATTTGTTTATTGGAACGATTTAATCAAATTGTTCCAAACTATGTACCAGAATCAAAATTTCGTCTACTGTAATGATAACAGGACAACAATTATGTAGCATTGGAAAAATGTACCTATCTCACCAAGTAGCAGTAGTTACTAGGTAGCCTGTTTAATTGCTCTTGGAAGAAAAAATGCTGAGTAGCTCGTGCTTTGAGATTCATCTATTGATATAAAATTCTCAAGTTGGATAATCATGCGCAAAGGACGGTGTTTCCTTTTGATTCATGCTGGCAACATTACATTGGCGATCGCGTGTGATGCGTTGTTGGCTGAGAAACTGGACTCTAGAGACCAAGCCAGAATGCACCGCAAATTGTGAAGATAATTGAAAAAATTAACAGTTTTGTCGAAAGATCCTTTCTTTATGTATACCTACCAAACATGGTTACCGGTTTGGCGAATTCCTTTCGTGCGCGTGTTTAGATTTTCAAAACAACAGCACACACGTTTTAGTGGTTTAGACATTCTATAACAAATTCAAGACCAGACAGTGGACTCATACATCACCGATTATAAATTTAGATTCACGTGTATTCAATGCTACACAACCGGAGGCAACCGAATTGTACCGAATGAGTAGGATCAACTTTTTTTTCTCAACATTCGATAATATTCTGACTTCGAGTAACCTTCACCTAGAAATGAGCGCAGAGAATTCAGCGCGGTTTTTTTTTATTACATATTTTTCCTAATAGATATGATAGAGGGGAGATATGCCGGACCTGTAAGGGTTATATAGGATTAAGTATATGTGTTGGTAACACTGATCACGCGTCGCGACACAGGGCTACAAGCCCACGGAGCGGCGCTGCGGCCGATTGTTATATTGTTGAGGTACGTAGTGATCGGACGTGTCGACGCGGTATAATCTCGGTGGTGTATCATAGCCATAATTGGCAAGAAAGCGTATTATATTAGTTTTAATTGTGTTTAATTATAAGTAATTAGTGTTAAGTGTAAAGTATCGTGTTGATACTAAAAACCTTCTTCAAAGGTATTTAATTGTGTTTATTCTTTTACGTTTAATACATAGTGTCTTACACGTGACTACATTTTACTTATTGTGTGATATAATTGGTATAGCCTTTTGCCGGGGTAAGTAATATTCTCAGAGTATTCAGCTTATGCAGTATCGTCTAGTGGTACATAATATCATTATATTTACATTGGCGCCTAACGTCAAGTACTTTTTCATTTTTTGCTTATTGTCTACAGACAAATAGAGAGCCGCTAGAGCTCGTACACGCTTGCTATTTTTCTTTTTGGTGGTAAATCCGCAATAAAAGATTTAAAAAGTGGCTTTTAAATTACCTAGCAATAAGTAGGAGCTTTTATTTGCATTTTCGCGTAGGTTAATTTGAGAAAATTAGCCAAGAAGAGGCGAAGCAAAAGCACTCGAATCAACGTGGTACGTGACTTTGTTTAATTTTCCAAAATCGAGTGGACTAACGTAAAATTGCAAAAAATGAGTCGAAATTACTTTTTAACCTAATCGCGCAGCGATATCAAATTGACATTTTGTAAAAATTACCCACAGGGTACCTTATTAATCAACTTTCTCAACAGCAATCGTCGAAGTATCATCGTAGTCTCCACTGACTTGGCATCATCGCAACCAAGGCGAGGTAACATTCCGCCAACGTTTTATTTCAACGTCGTTATCTGTATTCGAAGAAGTCAACTTTAACATCCGACAATAATCATCTGTATTTTGGTTCGATAATTCGATTATTAATCCGCTACGTTGCATTTTTCGATTGATTATTTTGATGATTGTTGTAATTTGATTACATGTAAGTTTATTCGGTCACAGACTGATTAATTTTTGTTTATCTATAAGATTTTTATTTTCGAAAGGACTGATTAGATTTAGTTTTATTTGGTAAGATTTGACAAATTTGTTTTTACGATGCGTATTTTTGGACAGTTGTTTTATTTTTAAGATTTGTATTCTCGACGCATCGATACAGTCCTATTTTCTATTGTATTTTGTAAACTTTTTGTAAATTTTTAGAAGTTCTAAGTTTTTCGTAATTTTTTCACACTCGACGTACGACGCGACTTCCGACCACAGGTAGACGACACGTACCTTCTACGTTGGTTCACAGTAACCAGACATTCGGTTCGCTAGTCTAATTTTTGTCTCGTCTATCCTTTTCGATTTGGGAGTTTGAAAAAATTATTAGTTTAGGGAAAACGTCTTTATTGTGGAATTCTGTCGCTAGATAGTACATACTTACCCGATGTTTTCAACTTCGTGTATTCTGTCCTTATTCGCTGCTCGTATCTTCGGATGCGACAGCGGGTGGTGCAGGGTCGCGAAGGGGAGCTTCGGGGGTATTGCTACGTGCACAGTGGGCTAAAATTGGATTTACTCTGCCTCGAATTTCCCGCAGTGGAACACCACGAGGGGCAGAGACTGCTCCCACAGGGACCAGCCTTACAGCTTCGACATATCTTTCTCTCTCTGATCCGTGCTTTCCACGACTGGTTATACTCATTGAGTAAAGCCACGAAGGGGCATATGATAGAGGGGAGATATGCCGGACCTGTAAGGGTTATATAGGATTAAGTATATGTGTTGGTAACACTGATCACGCGTCGCGACACAGGGCTACAAGCCCACGGAGCGGCGCTGCGGCCGATTGTTATATTGTTGAGGTACGTAGTGATCGGACGTGTCGACGCGGTATAATCTCGGTGGTGTATCATAGCCATAATTGGCAAGAAAGCGTATTATATTAGTTTTAATTGTGTTTAATTATAAGTAATTAGTGTTAAGTGTAAAGTATCGTGTTGATACTAAAAACCTTCTTCAAAGGTATTTAATTGTGTTTATTCTTTTACGTTTAATACATAGTGTCTTACACGTGACTACATTTTACTTATTGTGTGATATAATTGGTATAGCCTTTTGCCGGGGTAAGTAATATTCTCAGAGTATTCAGCTTATGCAGTATCGTCTAGTGGTACATAATATCATTATATTTACAGATATTTGTCTGGATTTTTATGTGCTAACATATAATCGTATGCATGTATATCTTCGAAGATATACTACTTACAGCATAGAGAGGGAATTCCACTTGCGAATTTGTGGAAAACATCGGCGAAATGTTCAATAATGATAGTTTCGGCTACTTGAATGTGTGATGTGATGGGATGTAGGTAGAGGTACTTTTTTTGTGGGTAAATAATCACGTGTAAGGTGGACCTCTTACGTGTACAGTATAGCTAAAATTGAATGTAATAGGCTATTTATTTGATGCTGTTAATTCTAGAAAAGTGAGAGTCGTGCATGAGCCATCAAACTCGGAGAGACTGTTGAGCTGTAGATATAGTAGATACAGGCACCTTAGTTTAATGATAGAGAAAAACTTTTCAAATGGCCAATAAATATGATATGTACTCGAAAAACTGATTTGAAATTGATGATCTCTGAGTCAAAATACCCTAACAACACTATTAATCGTCAAATTTGAATGCATATTTATATAGAGCTAAACAAGGTAGGTACCTACGTACTTGAAAAAACATGTTTTTAAGATGTTTTTCCGATTCGATAAGCAGAATGAGGAAGACGAATGAATTCAAAACTTCCTGAATTTTTTTCTAGCTTCAGTAGTGGTACCTACATCACCTGAAGTAACTACCTATCTACCGTGAAAATTAATTGACATATTGGCCAAAAACTGAGATTTCGCTGTTTTTCCTCTCTTCACCTCAAGAATATCGTTCACATATGATTTTAAAACAGATGATCACTCGAGCTCTTTGAAGAGAAAATTAAAAAAAAAACAATTCCAAGTGAAAGACATATGTATCCTTCTCAAAAGCTCACTCGAGCACTTTCAAAATCTAAAAATGGAGAGATTTTCTCATATTTTTTTAGTTTTTTGCATTTATACTGAACGAATCCTACGTCTTAGCAAAAACTTGATGGCACGTTCTACTGACAAAATTACGAGTAGCCTTTTTTCAGTTGAAAATGAAAAGGTGCGAATTAATTCCCGGGGGGGGGGGGTGAATTAGACCATCTTGTCAGATCTAATTGAATCCGGGGAATGTCCAGACCTGATCATTGATCTAGTTTGATCAAAATCAGATCTATTTTAGGGCTTGGTGGTCAGATCTGGTCGGCAATCATTTTCCTCTCGGTGACACATTTTTGCAAAATTCATTCTGCCATAAAAGACGTTAATAGTGAAATGGGATTCTTTATTCGATTTTTAAAAAATTGAGCCCTTAATTTATTTTCTTTTTCTGTCTTCTTTCCACATCCCGCGAATTGACTCTGGCTCAAAAAAACCGAATTTTATACAAATGTGTCAATTAATTTGCTCGTTTTGAGCCATGCTTGAGAGAAGAATCGTCTTACACTCATCTTCAATTTACCCCGTTGCAGATTGAAAACGAAGTATTGATAATGAAAAATTTGCTTATAGAACAAGTCAAGTATCTATCGGTTTATTCAGTGAAGAGCTCTATTTCTTATCATCAAAATGCCATCAGATTTTGGCGGGGACGCACAGTTTGTCCGGAATAAGTGTCTATGTGAAAAATTGAGCAATGAGAGGTCCATTCATTTTTATTTAAACGAGCTTTACCAAGTTTTCGTAAAAGTTTTTTTTTTTGTTCAAACTCACTAAAAATATCTCAAAAGATGGCTTTCTCGCAGAATGACTACTTTGAGAAAAAATAATCAACGATACCTTCATAAAGATTAATTAGCATACCTGCTCTTATTGAAACATCGTATAAGGTTACCCATGATAAAAGTATTTATTTCAATTAATTAGGTGCTTAGAGCCTTAGACTTATGCATTAATCCCTTTATTCATCACATATGAACACCACATCAAATCTGTCGTCGCATCCAATTCCAGTCAGATAGGTATAAATTAAATTGTTGAAAAAAATTCGTAGATATCATTTTCGTAATATAATTCGCGAAAGTAAAAATTTTTGCTTTCATATCTCAAACTCGATATCATTTTTCCAATAGTATAAATACGTATAAAGATACATTCGAAACCTTTTCGTGAAATGAAATATCGTCACAATTTTCACGCTCGAGGAGATGAAAATGGAGAGAATAAAAACGTATTTTACGAAAAATTACTTTCTAAATTGTTCGTTACTTGATCGATTTTTTTTTCTATCGAGATTTCCTAAGTATTAGGTACTTTATGGTGGTGAAACTTAACGAGAAAATGTAATTATTTTTAAATGTCTAATTCAAATAGAGTATAAGCATGAGTTTTATTCGAGTTTCCACGGTGATGAATCTCACTGTAAACAATTATGATGAAAAAGCATGAGCCGAACGGTTTATTTTTTGGCCATTGACGTCATCAATATAAAATTTTATAAAACGCAAACACCCGCTTATTTCTTTTAATATTAATACATACTCAGTAATAGGTGTATCTTACCTAACGTATTAGCAACGAACGCGATGTTTCGAATCTTTTTCTTTTGGTTAGATACTTATACTTTGTAGTTATGGAATTACACGAATTTACCTACTTCTGCACCTACATGAAGCTTTATGTAACCAACATTCGTTTTTTAATGTGTACCACAAAAGGGGAGACTTCACTTTACAGCACACTCGAGAGGAAAATACTTATATGAGCTACCTAACTTCTGTATATTTATTTTTCATTTTTAAGAAAGTTTCTTCAAAGATCTCCAAAAAACGAAAGAAAATATTCCTCTGAAAATATTATTCGATAAATAAAAGTAACCTCGTGTTTCAATTTTTGTTGTAAAAATATCGATTCGTGTTGTTTGTCTTTTTATTGGTGGGTAGAAGGCTCTTGCTACCTACATATACTTATATCTGCATTTAGGTAAACTGCAATTAAAGGTACGAAATATACATATCTAAAAAAGAGATCGAGTTCTGTTACATTCTACTTACTATAGGTCTAGGTAGGTACCTATTATTCAGTTATGATAGCGAAGGAAAATGAAGCTTTAAATGAAACACTTCACTTTACTTAGAAAGTGATAAGTTAATTAGACTCATTTTAGTATGGGTAAAAACTTGAAAAACGTCGATAGTTAATTTTTTTATCGATATTCGACGTCAATGCCACCTGCGGTTTCGTTCAGCCTTCACTTTCCCACGTTTTTCCCCAATCTTTTCAGTTTTCACAGCAAAGGTATGGTGGAAAAATATGCAGATGCGTTTTGAATTAATAGATGGAAAATTTTTGAATTTTTTTGCTTTTGTGACATTTTTTACCAAGTTATTATTAGGTATTGTGTATTTCTTCCATTTTTGTCAACCATGTGCTTTTTAATCAACACATTTGTGAAACTGATTCGTCATGTAATTTATCACATGATCGTTGATTTTGTAAACGTGATACGCTTATACTTCCTGTGAGAAACTCTATGATTCATAAAAATGCCATCGTTTGTATAATTCATCGAGATGCGATGCTCACTGGTTTTAATTATGAATAAGGATTAGACCGGTGTGGAAAAATAGAAGGTTCTTCGATTTTGTTCAAATTTTTATGTCAAGTACTTATACTTTGATTCAGAGGCCCACCATACAAAATTTCAGCCCCCGGGTGTTTGAGAGCCCCCCCCCCCCCCCAAGCAGGATCATTTTCGAAGAAAACGCGGTTTTTGAGTTTTAAATTCTGAAAACCAAAAATTAAAAAACTAGCTACGACAGTCCCGGGTACGAATTGAATGTCCGTATCTATTTTTTTATTAGAAGCCTCCTTATCCCCCCTCCCTTGCAAGTCGGCGAATGTTCACGAAATTACATTTTCTTTTAATATCATCCCTTCTTCTCATTGATAAATCGAGACTGGAGGAAGGGGGTAGAAGAAATTGTAATGGCGTCGTAGAGCTTTATAAAAATCTTGGGTTCAGAACAATATGGGATCAAATTTTGATTGTGTTCCATTCAACTTGTTCGTTCTATTATTACCGTTCAAATGACAAGACAAACTTGAAACCGCATTTATCGCTTTTTTAGAAGTCCATTTTTTACCTAAAAATGTTCATAATTCTTACAAATTTTTAACCTTTTTCTAGACTTAAGTTCAAGTAAGGAAGTGAAAATGTTTAGATAGATGCCGTTTTATCTCATGTCATGTTACAGTCTTTTTCGGTTTTCATCTTTAGACTGCAACTTTCCGCAAAAGAAAAAAGCTAAGAGGTCGTTGTACCCTATGAAGTCTCATTCTGTCGTTCGAAAAATTCGAAAAAGAATAAAAAAAGGAAACAAAACAAAAACAAGAGTTTGGCTCTCAAAAGCTACTTGGAATTTTATTAATTTACAGGTTTATTAAAACTCAACCTCATTTCAGATTAGATTTGTTTTAAAAATGTATTTCATACATATAGATTCTTCATAATGTAGGTGTTAATTATACTTACGTGAAATTCAACTCTTTTGAACGGTTTTGAACAACAAATTTTTCGTAACATGAGAACTGATAATGCCTTCATACCCCAGCAGCCAGCACGCGTTGATAACTAATCATATGTCCATTATAATACCCAGTTTACGTGTTTGTTGCGAAATAGCTGATTGAATGTTAACTTACATACCTCAAGCTGTACATTTCGGTTCATTTCTTTTGACGGTATTTGTGACCTACGCTGAATGATATTTAACCTTCAACAATTCTATGAACATTTTTTTTTTTTTCATATATATACCTATTTCATCTGTCAACAATAAGGAAATGTCACATTAAATAAGTTTCCGTTACTATTCAACGTCGATTGAGGAAAAAGAAAAGTTGAACATACGTGTAATTTTGGACATGAAGCTCCGCGGTGTACATATGGCCATTTTGAATACATATTCATTATTATGTAGGTCGGTAAATAGGTATACCTAGACCTACACCATCGAATGCAAGTTTTGGTAATTTTATGCAGCTTTAATTTAGCTATTCGTGTATTTTCAAATGTAAGCGTAGTAAATACGTAATATTTATACGTGCAAGTACACGTACTTATATTATATATTATCTATATACATACCTATTTCAAAGGTGTGCTGCAGCAGGTTCTTGAACCAAGACACGTATTCATTTCTTTCTATAAAAGTATAAATAGAAGTGGTACTCGTAGGTACTTTACTGAAACAGATTTCAATTACAAGTGTAAAGACTGCAAAAAGACTCGCTAATAATAAAAGCATTTTTACCACGTGAGAAAAAAAATGCCGCAAAAGTACGAGTTTTCCAAGACTATTGACCATATATACTCGTCATTCTACTTTTACAAGTTGTTATGAATAAAGGGTTATATATACGTATGTAGACGTCCTTACTGAATTAATGCAATATAAATGATAGATCAACGGTATATAGTATATACTACATAGAATACTCACCTTTTCATTTATCAGATGTATCAAGTGTGTATCAGATTTGTCGAGTTGAATGAAACCAGTTTTTTTCCATTCTTTCAAATTAAAGCACCCTATAATATTTGATGTTTTGCATATATCCAACTCTAACTACAGCTACCAGGCTATTTACCCCAAGAAAAATTAATTTAGTAGGTGCTTGTTGGTATATTTTTGCAAAATGAAATCGACTTCAAGAGTAGATATCTCACAAAAGCTGAGTTCCAAAAAAAAACTTTTTTTTTAGAAAAAAACAAAATAGGTAAACAGTTTTTTTTTTGTTTAAAATAAAAACGCTGAAAATTTTCCATTTAAAAATACAAAAAAATGCCAGAAAAATTTGAAAAAAAAACAAGTTAGTGTAAAAAAAAACATGTTTTAAATAGGGTGTTTCATGTTTTTTTTCATTTTGTTTAAAACTTGAATCAATTTTTTTTGTTTTAAACAGTTTTAAACATCGCGTTGTTTATAACGTCCGAACTGTGCTCAAAAGCTATCTGAAGTTCTCAAATAATAACAAAAATCGAAAATAAAATTTGATATTTGTACGAGTAGAGAGGCAGGTCTACGAAAACCTTATAGCTTCAGAATATCATAATAGAATAAAAACATAACCGAGAACTTTCAGATGTTTGTAACACTTGTGTGTAAAGTTCATTAAAACCATACCTTTCATGAATATTTATCATCTTAATTTGTTTTAATTACTTGTTCTGTGAGACTTGCTTTTTGGTATACCTATACTTTCAATGATGCATGGTGCGTAAGGATTAGGAATAAAAACTGCCAAAAAAAAAGTACAAACTCCAGTTGTCTAAATTGACCTACATACATTTTAATTGGAAATGAAAACGAATGTACATTGTGTAACATATATCTAGCTGTTTATAAATTGTTAATCTTGAATAAGACTACAGTTGAATGAATACTGCTGGGATTTCCATTTTAGAAAATGATGTAATTATGACGACTACGATTTTTGTGTGTAAGTACGAGTACTAAGTAGGTGTTTAAAAATCGGAAAATATGCTGTTTATGTCGTAGTATTTTTGTACCTGCTAAAGTTTTTCAAAAATGTAGATATTTGGTAATGTATATTTCGTATGGTTACTCACAGATGTTAAAAGGTTTGGATATAATCAGCGGTTTTATAAGAACAATCAGATAAGTACTCGTGTCTCGTACATATAAATAGCTAAATGCTGATACCTTACCTAATTCATTTCGGCTGCATTCGTCAATGATACTGAACATGCTTATAAATTATCAGAACGAAATAAATCATTTCTGATCTTTCTTTTCAACGAATGCGCTGAATATCTATCTTTATCCAATATCAACATCTACCTTGAATAAAATAAGTATTTTCAACAATCGAAAGGTATAGGTACCCAAAACTTTCATGCAAATGGATTGAGATTATGTGCAAATGTTGAACCATAACTTTTGAAGCACTCTCCGAAGGTTTTTATAAATCCTAAAACAAGGGGCACACAGCACAGGTATTAATGAAAACTACTCCATACAGAGATCAATTTGCTGCAGAATATTTTCATGTCTGACTGGAGTCGAAATGCGATCAGTAGAGTGTAATTAATGTTTATTGTTCTAAAGGAAACGTGATTCGATTGAAATTCGTTTATGTTTGGTTGTTTGAAGTAAGCCAGTTATAATATTTGAAAGCTGATTAACTCGAGTGGATTTCTACATTTTCAATTTCGTTTAGAATGTATACTTACTCACTGGCTATTTACAAAACTTATGGTACGAGCTTATAACCGCGATTGAAAATAGCATATTATTGAATTAGTTTTTTGTTTTTTAAAATGAAATCTTAATACACGTATTTAGTAGAATAACTATAGGTGCACAAAAGAACGCACAGTGTCAAAATTTTAGTTGTTTTTGGTAAATTAAATAGGTACCTATCCTACGTATTAGTTGTATAACTTTTTGAAAAAAGATGCATCGTGAATTCGTGAGGGAAATATTGACCTTTGAAAGAAGAAGCTGTCCTCGTGAAGTAAGAAGTAAGTATAGACTGATTTCATTCGATGGAGAATTT
Source organism: Planococcus citri (assembly GCF_950023065.1). Lineage (NCBI taxonomy): Eukaryota > Metazoa > Arthropoda > Insecta > Hemiptera > Pseudococcidae > Planococcus > Planococcus citri. The sequence goes on from NC_088679.1 coordinate 41,282,953, forward strand.
TTAAACCTAAAATTAAAATAATTTGGTCCCTTGTCCCATAACATTAACATGAAGCTTGAAAACTCATCTATCTACCTACTTACTGGATTAGAATGAACTGAACTGTAAGATTCATATCTATCAAGTAATAGAATCCTTCGTGCTTTTGCATATTGCAGTCCACGTGTTCGTGTATTTGCAGGCATCATCGTCATTAAAAACATACTGAATTATTACGCAATCCGTCTCAACATTTTCCTATATCTAACGAGAAATGCCATAATCTGCGTATTTCATCTGAATACTGCAGAAAAAGCATCAATAAAGAAGTTTTAGGCTACTCGTCATTTTTACTGCCTGTTTGAATGGTGTCATCTAAATTGAAATATAATGTAATCCGTTGCGGTTAGGTATAGGATATCGTAGCTGGCAAACACGATTTTTTGGTTATTATTTCTCATATGCATGTATTGCATAAGTGACTTTTAAAAGTGTATCTTCAGCATAAGCCTATGTGAAGATGGGTTAATTGTATTCTAATACAGTTTCCCCATATATCTAGGTAGCTTTCGAGAAAGTTCATATCTCCGAGCAAAACCAACCAGAAAATAGTTGCATGATTATCTAGATCTACTCTAATAGAGAAGTCATCGATTAAGGTATCCACCATTTTTTTTTTTTTTTTTCGAAAAATGGAATTGATTAAATCCAGCTCATTTAGTTATATTGTGTTTTTCTAATTCATACCTAATTACGAGTATGTACTGCAGTTACAAATTTAGATGATTTATAAATCTAAATACGTGCATCGGAGTACTATATGTAATGAGTAGGTAAATCACTATTGTCTATGGTGTATTCATGATGGCGCCATAAATGTAAAAGATTTGGGTTGAAACCCCTCCGATTCATTATAATACACACTTCTTATAATTGAAACACCTATGTTGTGAAACAGTATACTTATGCTTATCTGTCTAACCTATATTATTTTTAATCTTCTATATTCTAATTAGCTCCTTGAATTTCAAAGAAGTATGTACCTACTTGATTGTAAATATCCTCACTTGTTATAGAAAGATGTGAACAGGACGGTAGCTTGAATTTTTCAGACATGAAGGTATACTTTACTTAGGTACTATAATTCATTGTTGCTTCTAGTAGCCCAGCTAAAATAGAAAAATAAATTCGAATGAAACATCTGTCAATCGTCAAGCACCTGGCTCGACATGTGTCGGTATATTACGATGCTTTAAGTAATGAAGTGTTTTGGGCAAACTTAGTACATACATTATTTTACGTAACTAACATGTTGGATAAGTACCTGCCTGTAATATTTTTCGGTAAAAAGATATTAAAATATGATATCGTTTGTAAAAATTATTCCCGAGGCAGATTTTTGAATTTTTAAATCAAATTTAATAGGTACCTACTTCGATACTACGAGTAGATATACTTACACCTTATACCTTACATGCAGGTACACACCTTTCGAATGCTTCCCAGAATTTTTCAGAGAAAATTCAAGATTTCTTGTTTATGTACCTTTTCCCGCGGATGCTGCAATGAATTAGCTACAAATAGATTCAACTGTGTAGATATTGCAAGGCTAATTAATTTGGAAGATTTTTTTTATTGTTTAGAAAATGAAAAATACGGTCAACATTTTTGGAGTATTATGATTTTGTGATTACGAATCGTTGGAAAAAGAAACCTTTTGAATTTATTAGGAGAATGCCTTTCCAGAAATGAAGCCTCATATGTTATATAGAAAAAGGGGCAAAGGGGGCCATTTCCGTTATTTTTTATTTAAGGGTTGCTCGTTTGTAATCGAAGAAATCATGACGTTTTATTAAATTTTTCATCTAGTTCAGTTCATGTAAAATGACATTTGGTCTGAGCCAGTTTTGGCTCTACAAAAAAAAGAGCAAATTGAGACGCAAAGAACCACTGATGAAGTTTCTGATGAACATGTTGCCTATCTGAAAAATCGAAGGAGCAAAATGTTGAAATAAGGGAACTGTTTACATGATTTTTTTGACCATGGGAATGGATGGTATATCGAAAAGTGAACCAAATTTGATTTAAGAATTCGTGTTCAGCTTACAAATTGAAGGAACCGCAAGTAGGTAAATAAATTTTTTTAAAAATATGCAATTTTAAAAGTAATCCAGATTATGGATTTTTGTTTTTAAAATGGGGATTTATTTTATTCTATCGAGTATTTGACTTGGGCTAAAATTTGAAATTTGTTAATCCTTCTAAATAGATAACTACCTACGAATTTGTTTCTAAAATCTTTTTTCAACTTTGAGGCTCCTAGACATTTTTAGTGAACAGGAAAATTCAGAAATCCATTAGCAGGAATAGAGAAATTAAGTAAGAGATGAGCTTTTTGTTGGCTTATTTCTTATCTTTTCTTTATTGGGTAAAAATAAATGCATGTAGACTAAAAATCGATTTAAAATAGGACATCAAAAGGAGAGGGAAATATGTATTTCTAAGAAGCAAATTTGGATCATTGAATCAAAAAAACGTATATACAAAATTAATCTATGAAATTGAATTTTTGGACTTTTCAAAATTTTTTTGGTAGGTGAATTTCAAATTATTCGCTGGTACAAAATTCATAATAAACTCAGAAGATCTGTGAGTAGATAGGTACTTTCCTTCAAAATTTACCTAAATCTTTGAAGTGCATGCACCTTGTTCGAAAAAATAAAAAACTAAAATTTGTGTTGAATGAATTGAATTAAATTTTTTATTTGAAAGTCTTCCTTCATTTTTATGTTTCTGTCAAAAATTAGGGTTCTTGTTGAAAGTGAAGGAGAATGTGTTTTACGAAGTGTTTTATCAAACGTTGAAAAGTTTTTGATAAGTATTTCCTCGTTTGAAAGTTCGTGATTTTCAACAGGGAATAGAAAATCCATCAAAATCACTGAAAGTACCTCACATATTTGAAAAAAAAAAAAAATGAAAATCTTCCCCTTGAAGCAGAGAAATAATTTGAAACCGTTTACAGATTCAGATCGATACCACCGAATGAGAAAATTTATATCAAAAATTGTTTGTAAAAATTAATTATCCTGATTTTGAATGAGCTCACTTCAAGTTCCAGAGACTGAACAGAAAATTGCATCTGATTCTGATCAGAGATCCGAACATTCCATGGATCCGCTTGACCTGATCAGATGTGGTCAGATCCAATATTTTATCTGATGGATCAGTCTTGATCAAATCTGATCAAATCAGGACACTCTTCGAATCCTATTTGATCTGACCAAATCTAATTTTTTTTTTTCGTATTCTTCGTAGCCACACTAATTCTGATCGAATTTCATCTGTTCAGACCTGATATTCACGAAATTCTTTCTTACCTGTATGTATCTCAAGTGACCTGCAGTAACACAATTTCATTCATTCTTAATTTGGGAATATTGTATTCTGTATCTACATTCATACATGGCAACAGCGCTAAAAAATTTCCAAGTTGAAAAAAAACAAGGCAGTCTTTTGGAATTGTTCCACGAATAAAATAACTCCGGTATTACGAGAGGAAAGGGAGTAAGGGGGAAATTCAGTGCTAAAAAAATCCGAGATCACTTCATTGAAAATCCAGATTTGAAATGCCAATAATTTCGGGACAGGAAACACTGAAAATCAAGAATGTTTTTTTTTCACGAGTGTTTCTTTAGAAACCCTGGGGGTTTCAAAGTGCGTGCTTAAGTAGGTAATCTAGAAAGGAAAGTGCTATACCTAATCAGTAAATTAGTATCCAACTGTGAAATATCGAAATTGGAACCTGTTTCAAGCATTTAAAGTTACCTACTCTACATATACCTATATGTTACCTACCTGTATCTATATAGATGGTGGAAAAGAGAACGATAAAATTGCATAACGTTTCAGCATAGCATCTGAATTCTTTTCAAAAATGAGTTGGATTTGCTGTATCCAAGCTGAAAACTGGTGTTCTCAAATGCCGAGTTTTTATAGTTCATGGTCCTTCTACTTGGATCAGGAAACCATTTCCATTCAATCATGAATTATAATAGCTATCTATGTTGAATTTGAAATTTCGGTATATTTCAAAGTGGAAGAAATCTTTCCAAATGCGACGATACGAACGGAAATGAGAGTTTCGAAATGCATCTTAAAATAAACGAGCGAGCAACCAGCAACGGCGTATCTACGCAGTATTTTTCGCTGATTATTGCATTATCCGTAGAGATACATATAGTACAACCGTACAGACAGAATGAAAACACGCCATGTTTTATTAATTTAAAATGCGAAGAATGTGCACTCGCAGCGTGCCACATATCCGATTGAATAATGTTCTTCAACATCTCCAGTCTCCACCATATACACTTTCATAATATGTATACTCTACACGTTTTTATCAAAGCAAACGCATTTTCAAATACAAAACAGCATTGACATCGCGGACAGCGTTGCCAAATTTACCTAGTAAAGTATTACAACCGCGTGAAAGAATAACGCAGCCATTAATGCATCTCTTGCATGTGCATTGATTCAGTCGTCCTTTGTTGCCTCACTTCATCCAAAGTGAAGCCGACAAAAATATGGTTAGTCAACCTGCTCGCACTTCGCAGTATACTGCATCGTGTATCTACTCTTTCAGAGTACTATGGATGGATATCAAACGGCATCTCCCTACTTTTTCTTTGGCGCTGGTTTTCTTTGAAATATCCCTTCTTTTTTTCACTTCCTCTTACCTGGTTTCTCTGTGTACCTAGTACCTACCTACCTACCGCCCTTCCACTGGTGTAAACTTGACGATGTTGCGCCGTTATCAATGCCCAATGCGTGCGGTCATTTTGTGATAAAACTGAAATCTCGAATTCCCGGTTTTTCTCCATTTCATTCTTATACTGATTCGTTTATTGTTTCTTATTACGAAAGAGAAAGGTTGCATCTTGAATTTAATCATAATCGATCGTTAATTTTGATCAATTTTTCATCATTTTGTTCACACCACAAGATTTAGAACGAGTTCTGTCTGTGGATTGTCTTCTTGTCTTATTGGGGTGGGTAGAAGAGGGCAGGGATATGTAAATTTTTACTTTATTTCTGCACGATGTTTCACGTAATAAGCCATCAGTTGAGTAGGTATACGTTCATTTGAACAAAAATTAATTTCGAAACCATAAAAATTCACCTCAAAACGATGCTGCGTTCGTGCATAGATAAAATTTAGTTGGTTATTCATTGCTCTAAAAAAATTGTTTACGTACTTACTTTATTCGATTCTTCGATTAAAGTGACTCAACGATATGCTATCGTCGTCGTCGTGTTAGAATAGCACCAAAAGTACCCCAATGACCTTCAGTATTTAAATCATCGATATGGTGGCAAATTTTCTCGTTAACATTCTTATCTTATATATTATGTACAGTGAACATTCCAGGAAATTGTAGTCGTTTTACATCAGTGTAGTTATGAATGAAATCATGAAGCTTGTGCTTGGTGCTATGAATTGTCGAGAAATTAAACTTTCTTACTAATTGCTATAAATAATTGGCTTGATAATTATGCTACGAAGCACTAATACATTTGTGCTCCTATTAGATTGTTAAATCAGACTTGAATTTGGAATGAATGAATTTTTTTTTACGATGGTGACAATTGTCGTATAGTTTAGTCAGGGCAACGTAAGAATAAGCATAACGCTCTTTTACTGAAAACTTTCGGTTTTATAGTCAAACAATTTACTTTTCATGGAAAACTTGAGGATATACTTACCTAAAACATAGGTATTTTTAAATCATTTTCATTTTTAAAGGCCATAGGATGAATGGGAAAGTGTGAGACAAGGAAAAAAATTGAGCAACATGCAAAATTACAAATACGAAAGATTTCTGCCTAAATGATTGATGCACTCCAAACATGAAATTATTCGGCTACGAAACACAAATTTTTCAGCTACATAGAGCGTTATGCTTCTCACGTTGCCCAGACTACAGTTGTTTGAGTCAAAAATGATGTGCATGGATGTGTATCTTCTAAAAATTTCAAACTTTATGATTAAAATATATACCTATGTGAACATGAATAGAGACTTACATCTGCTTGCACATTAGATATTCTTTTCCGATATAGGTATAGTGCTGATCTGTCGTTGAAATGAGACTACTTATTTGAGCGATTTCAGCTGTACCTTTTCTGTCTATTGTTGCATTTTTTAGAGCTTTCCGGAGTTCATTTAAAACCTTTCGAACCCTTATCAAAGTCATGTTCGTGACAGCCCTTCCCTTCTCTCTAATAAATGGAGTTTCACCTTTGTTTACTCGAATTCTTGACAATTTTCTGCTCAATATACGTATAACCAACAGGTAGGCTTTCATGCAATTTTAAAACTTTCGTGGAGAAAACATGTTATATAACTACACCTACATATACCTATCTAACTACATATCGTGTTATATTCGAAAGAATTTGAAATTCAGTTTTTGTAAAAAGAATTAAGCCACGTTGCACTTAGGCCACAAAGTCTTGAGCAGCTAGAAAAGAGAGGCTCTTCCTCCAAGGGCTATACAAATTTTAGATTGCAACATACCGATACTCTTTGTGAAAAATTGTATGCTCCATAATTTTGTTTCTTCAGTATTTGGTAGGAACCCTAAATTTTTTTTAAAATTGAATTTTTCAAAATGATGAAAATTGGTTACATACACCTAAGTACATTAAAAATATTCTCTATAGCTGAATTCAACTTATATACTCGCATTATCGTTATGTTGCCGTTTGTTTCATTTTAAATTACGCTCGTTCAACTAATTAGCATAAAAATGCATTTCATTTGAAACCTGCGACTAGCCCATTGCATTGTTCATTTCATTCATATGCCAAGTTTATTCGAAAAATGAGCATAGAAACAATATGTTTTCTCTTGTGTTTTATGACGAGCGCATGTCTGTACCTAGACCTACCTATCAATTTGCATTAGCTACCTACCTATCAAATGAGCTACCTACTAAAATGGGATTTTTTCGAATTATGTTATACCTATCTATGTTTCAATAAGCATTTATTATACCAATGTAAACAGATACTTTCGTTTCATGAAGATACAGATTGGTTAGGCTGACGCTGATCATTTAACTATTGACGAAGAAATTCCGATACGAATAATATTATAGCCTACAGAAAAAAAATTATTCGCTTAGTAGGTATCATTTCGCTGGGAAAAAAAATTGTAAAAATGCCGCCAAATTGTGCTGCTAAAAATCTCTCCTAAACACGTGCATATTTATCTAAATGAGGACCACCTCCTAAAATGAAATAGCTATACAGCAAACGCAACGGCTGCATCATAAATTAAAAAACTCGTCTAACAACCTACGTGTAAAAGTACACCAACATTCTGCATAAGCGAAATCATAAATGATATCCGCCATTTTAGGAGTACTGGTATTTCCTATTCGATAACTGAGTGGTTAATTCTTTTATTAAAAATAACCATTGTAAGCGAATGAGATACAAATTGCATACATTATGCCTTGTAGTACTAGAATGCAAATGGCGGATGGAATCAGCACTTCGCGTTCGCAAAATTTAACGAGTTGCGAATCTCTCTCCTTTCTACTCGTACTTTCCTCCACTCCAGGCAGGCGTTTATTTTCGCGCCATTTTATAGTTCGCAATTCGCATGTGCCTCATGCCTCTTATATGTTTACGGAAATTAACGCGGCCTTTTGACTAAGTTGATGTAATTTTGCAAATGCGACGATATGTGAAAATTTTCCTGGTTCAAATTATACGCCGTTTTAATTTTCACGTCTTTCGATTTCCGCAGATGTACCGCGAATGCGATTAAAAATTGTTATTTTTGGAACGTTTAAATTTAGTTGTTTTTTTTTCTAATGAAGGATTTTCAAGGCCGTTTTGGTCACATGCTTCGTACACGCTGGAAATATTTCAGTTGTACATGCAACATGATCACTCGATCCGGTACCGAAACGAAGACTTCTTTAGGTTTTTTTTTTTTTACTTCTTCTGAAAGTAGAGAGGTAACTATATTGTAGCTGTATATTTTTTTATATCTTTGTAAATTATGTGTAAATGGTGGAGATGGTTATTCGAGATTGTTAATGTTGCATTTTTATTACGCGAGGGTTTCTCATAATATTGTCTTGTGTAAAGAACATTTTGAAAAATTAAAAATAACCATTGGATAGATAGAGAATAAAGATATACGATTACCTATTTGCACAATAGATGAATAGAGCTGAAAGTAGACCATTTTTTTTTTTTTTTGTGAAGAGTAAAAAAATATATTATTAGGCCTATTTATAAAATTATTCAACGTTGATTGAATAAGAAAAAATCGTTCAAAAAAGTCGAATTTCGGTTTTCTCAAAACATCTCAATAGAACAGAAAATCTCGATCCTCATCAAAAACTAATTACTACGTTAATGGTGATAAATGTGCTCTTATCAACTTTGTGTTCCTTTAATTTTTTAGTACTTTTCCTATAGTTTTCCCTAAAAATCTTTTTTTTTTCGCGATGAAAAATTGAAAAAAATACCACGAAAAATCGATTTTTGGATAAACGACGTATCGGTGAAAAAACAATAAAATACGAAATTGTAGAACGAAAAATTTCCCATCGTTTGAGTGCAATTCATTTTTTCGGGGAAGTCGTGTTTTTAAGATGTTCAAAAGTTACAAAACAAGCATCCACTCACCTTGTTTTTTAGACCTGAAAATTACGTAAGCTATAAATGCTATAAGATTCTGTAACTTGGAAAAATGTCGATTTAATTTATACAACCACCAAGGTAACATGTACATATTTTACGAGTTTGCATTTTGCAGAGCACGCTCCTTATCATAGCACCTCCGTGTAAAAAAAATCTCCATTTTTTTTTTTGAATAAAATTTTATTACATAGAAGTGGAAGCCGTATGCACTTTCAATGGTGGTAGTGATGTGAAAACATACGACGGTCTATGGTGTAAACTGGTTTTATCCATTTTTTTCCTCTCTTTTTTTGTGACGAGTTCCGAGTCTAGTGATAGGTTGATAGCTACGAATATTATAAGGGAGAGTTGATAATAATTATTCTATGCTGTAAAAAAAAAAAAATTGAAAATTGAATAGTTTCTATTAAAATTTCTGTAATACATATTGACTAATTTGAATAATGTATCCTGTTACATGGATACGTATAATGTTGATTTAGGAAAAAAGTAAATTTTCCTACAAAATACATAGGTATTATAATCTACCTGCAGCTAATGCAAATATTCGCGATTGCCTGATAGTAAGATTGTTTTTTTTTTTTGGAACTGGGTAATTTGCAATCGTGAACTTTCTTTCTCGATAATGTGATTTTTTATTTTTTTTACCTAATTCCTTTTTTTTATGTTTGAGCATTTGAAAATAATTTTAATAGCATTCGAATGTTGCTGCAATGAATACCTGATAATGATATAAAAATTTGATTCACCATAATACTTACTCATTCCCGATGACTAGATTATCTTCAAAGCCTATACCCATCTATGTGTAGAGCATAGACCTATCTAGCACGAAGTCTAATTACTGTAACGAATGTTTCATGTAAAAAACTGCATTTTTCAACTTCTCAGATAACATCGTTGATGGTTATTTTGATAAAATTGTGTGTAATGTTTCTAAACGTAGTATTTTTTCGTTTTAATTAAGTGTTTATTTTATCTGTGTTTGTAGGTTCACCTAATACCGAGCTGGAAGAGGGTAGTTCTAAAGAACCAAGAAGACGTAAAGGAAAATGTAAATGGTTTAATGTAGTCAAAGGTTGGGGATTCATTACACCCGACGATGGGGGTCAAGAAGTGTTTGTTCACCAGGTAAATATCATGTGATTTCAAGCTAGTGTAGGTAATCAAAATACTTCAATACTTACGTACGAGAAAAAGTTCAAATATCAAGACATTTTATCTTAAATGTACTTACCTAGTTGGGTATTATCTTTGAATAATTTAATCGTTTAGAGAAGTATGACAAAGGTCAAAACTATTGAAAAAATAAAACAGGGTATCTAACAGGTAGTGCAAGTAGTGGAAAGTAGTGAAAAAGTAGTGAATTTTGTTAAAAAGGTTGAAAAAATTCAAATTCGTTCCTTTTTCTCGATCTTTATTCCGTAGAAAAGAGCTCATTTGTCGACTTTTTTAGAGCTTGAATTACACATTTTTGAGAGCTTTTGCCCTCGCTTGGTTCGGGATGTTTACTCGTTTTCCCTGTGAAAAACTATTGTTCAAATTCATGAAATATTCAAAGTTTGAATCAGAAAAATAAACTCCTCCCTGCATGAAAATTTTTTTTCACTTCTCGAAACATGAATTTTTGAAAGTTTCTGCCCTCGCTTCGCTCAAGTTCGTTTGCTTTTTTTCAATTTTAAATTTTTTCAAAAAAAAAAATCATTTGCATTTTCAAAATTTTGAAGCAAAGTACGTAATAAACTTCTTATAACTAACCAATTCATCACACTAAAAATCATCGTTTTTTACATAAATATTAAGTATGTACCTCCCTCTCGAAATTAAAAATTTGGTTTGTTAAAAAAAAGTTTTTTATTCGCCCAATTTCATTACATGAGCAATAAAGAACCTTTAACGTAAAAAAAAATCAAAAATTGAAATGATAAAATAATTATATTTTCGACATGAAATCCGCGTGTCTGAAAAAAATCTTGGGATGTTGAAGACATTGGAAAACTAAAAGCGAAAAATTCTAATGTAAAATTTTGCCTCGCCCCGGCTCCTTTTTTTAAAATAAAATCTCTAGTGTTTAAAAAATGTCCTGCTAAAGTCCTGATTTTTTATTTTGAAATTTTGTTTGACACTTTGTCTTATAACGAATGTAATAAGCTCGTTTATTAATAATTTTGTATTGTTTGTTTCAATAATTTTGATTAAAATTACAAATTTTCTTCCAGTTTTATTTTTTTTTAAACTTTCATGTTCAAAATTTGACTTTGTTAATTTTTTTGTGTGTGGGTGGGGGGAGGGTGGTCGAGTGGATGGCATTCTGAAAATTTGGTTGAAAAAAGGTAGTGAAAAAAGTAGTCTAGAGTTAGTTGTAGCCGCCCAATTGCATCATACTTAGTTAGTGTTGTATTTTTTCCAAAATTTTACCTCCTCCGTCATCTGTTCTCTAAATGGCATCAGATGTTCTACAACGATGACCATGAAAACGTTGTTCTTTTGGAGGTGAATTTCAAATTTTTTGTGAAATATTTACTCTTTGATTGAATTCATAATGCTTCATTCGCTAGAAATCCATTGAGAAAAACGTGATTTTTGATTTTGAGATTTTGTCAAACATTTTGATAATGATTCAGCGGAATTCTATCAAGAATTCGTAAAGTATAGCATCATTCAAGTTGTGAAATGCGCCTTTATCGCTTGTAAGATTCTTGAATTCCCATGAATTCCATGCTATCTTTTCTACTGTTTTGAATTCTGATGAAAAAAAAATTAATAACCTATTCGTTTCTTTTAATATTTTGGCTTTGTTATCACGTCATCGAAAAAGTAATCTGATTTATCATTATGTACTTCTATTTAGTTGCTTACTTCATCAGATACTTATATATGTGCCTAATAATTCAGCATCATTTTCCCTTTTATTCGAAATAATATCGATTGATAGAGGATGTACCTACCTATAAGTTAAAATGATTAGAACAACCCACAATTCTTCAAGAAAAAGATCATGTTCTGAAATCAAAAGTAAACTAAGTATGTAATGTAGGTAATTGCATTTTGAATGTCTTTGAAAAAATGGAGGAGTACGAAATCGTTCCTCATAGCCCATCTTTGATTATACCTCTGTCAATATTCCACTCAAGGTTTATGTAGACCTATACTATAAGTACTTCATTTAAATTTTACGAACACGTGTTCTCGTCAAATTGGCAATTTTTCGTAATGAAATTTGTTTTTCAGCATGTTATTCATATGGAAGGATTCCGATCGTTAGGCGAAAACGAAGAAGTCGAATTCGAATGTGAGGAAACACCGAAAGGGTTCGAAGCTACCATAGTTACCGGCCCTACTGGTAATTTTTGTATTGGAAGTCAGAGAGCGATGGGCAAGAAAAGAACAAGAAAAATAAGGTAATTATTTCTTCAACTTGTGTCTTATCTTATAATTTTATTCGTAAGGTTATTGAAAATAATATTACTTACCTACGAACAATAAATTAATATTGCCTATAGATAATTATATAGGTATCCGATCAATGATCTGATACGTGAAAGCAGATGTGATTTCTGGTAAAAAAAAAAGTTACGAAAATTATGTAGGTAGGTATCACATTTTCTGAATTACTAAATCCTAATCCTAAATGGATATGGAAGATGGGACTGTTTGAAAGAGGGCACAAAATTCAAACTGAATGAATTTTCAAGTGTCGACTGAATCGAAGAATCGTAAGGCATGGTCAGTTTGATAACGCCATTGTGCAGTCCCTAGATGATCTGAGGTAGACTACCTTTCTTACGTACCTACATTCACAATAAACTGTTCACCAAGTCTCCATCATTTTACTAATACATAATCTCTGCCCCTGGAAAAATTTTCCAACTTTGAAATACTCTTACCAATCCTTGTTCTCTTGAATTTTCTTCAATTTCTTTACAAACCCGTTATAAACATGACTTACCTGCATGTGTACACTACTACAATTTTCCAAGGTTGTTACGCGAGTATCTGGGTACAAATACTGTACACGTGTGAAAAGCGCTCTTTTTCGGCTCGCATCTTGTAGTCGTAAAGTATTCGTAATGGTAATACCTAGTTAAAAAGTATCTACAGATAGACTCGACAACGTCGCAAGGTTCTTTGCATAACAGCAGAAACTGCATCTGCTCTTGAAAACTGGAAACAGGTAGAAAGACCGAAATATCGTAGCTGCTTTCGAACAAAGCATCACGCGCTCAAGGGTGGCATTTTAATCTTTCTTGATGCTGGGGTCTTTTATTCGACCGAACTACCCAACTCCTCGCGGTGCAACCATTTGAAAATGCATTGCGATTTCGCGCATGCCTTTTCTTTATGCTCTTATATAAATACATAGGTAGTTGCCAATTGTTCGAAGACGTCGGAGGTCGCATCGTTAAAGTTATAGCTGACTTTATCAACTTGAAATGTACTATTTTACGAGATGCGAATTTTAGCTCTGTCAACGTGTTTTATCTCTAAGACGAGATCTACGTGCGTTAGGTACCTACTTACGAAATTGAATTGCATTGCTGCTTAAGGAGTAATCGTCATTTTATGAACTCAGTTATTCGTTACTTATGTACTATGTATGTATGTAGTAGCAATCTCTTGATTTTACAACATCAAAATGAACCTACAAAGTATATAGACATCTATTCTCATACTCTTATCTAGTGAAAATTGAAATTCCCCATATTCGTACATACATAGTAGCCTTCTATATGGGTACTTATATAAATACAGTAATAACTGCCAAGTAATACTAATGACTTTTCATTTAGCCGTTAATTGGTTCGAAGCTGCGATTAAGCTTATATAAACCACGTGAGATTACATATCCGTTTCATATCTGAAATCTGTTTATTAAAGTGGTCGTACGAATTAAATTTGGATATCGAAAAAGAACGATGATTTTTTTCGATTTTGTTATATACGAAGTACCAGTTATTCATCTGATTGAAATATGTTTTATGTATACTCGTCATTTTTGGTACTCATTTAGAGAAGGGCTGCATTTCAAAGAGACGAAAATAGATACCTAAAACTTGAGTAGTGAAATGATCGCTTAGTTGAACATTTTGTAAAATTCAAATCGATGACGAATGAATTTTTAAAAATGAAAATGTAACTCAAAATATTTCTGTGCTCGTAGTTATGTATGTAGTTCGTATCTGTCATTTTCAGATTTTCTACTCGTCCTTATCTCAGTTTAATTTACATTACCTAGTCTAGCCTATATGCAAATTCATTCCAATTAATAAGGTAGATAGGTATCGAATTATGAAAGCTTTCGACGCATAATTTTTCTCATATTTCCCATCGATGGCTTCAGATATTTTCATTATCTTATGAAATTCGTGTGAAATATACCTACCTACTTATATTTATAGTATACTACCATACTTATTTACTTTCAATTTTGTGAGCGTTTTTTTAGAACTAAAAAAATTAGGTACTTGACATCTAACTTACATACTACCTACAATATTGATAGAAAAAAGTTCACTCCCTTTATTATGTAATTTCATTAATTTACATCAGTAACACCTTTTTTTTTTATCATAATTACTCATTATGAAGAAATTTCGTACAGCAATACCGATCGTGTTCCCAGATTATAATATTTACTTATGGTATTTCACGTGGCATCTAAAGTGTACTATTTTACACCCAATATGCAATGTATATTAAATATTCAAAAGGTTATTCACTTTTTAATCTATATATGCATCGAGTACCTAGAGTTATGATGCAAGAAATGAAGTACTATAGTACCTATTTTAATACGCGATGTTTTGCCTCGTTTATTTCTCTACCATCAATTATAATTTCATTCATTAAAAAAGTTAGGTACTCGTTGAAGTTTCATAATAAATTCACTACACATCTACTTATAACTTAGATATTTACAGATATGATAGAATTACGTACTTACTCATTTCATAAAAATTGGAATATATTTGGAATTTGAATTGATCTTCATTATTTTTATCAATAAAATAAATATAACTTGAAGGAATACCTATTATGTAGTAGAATATTTTAAAATACATTGTGTTCATCGATGCTATATTAGTCGAGACTAAAAAAATTGACACGAATTCAAAGTGTTGCAGTTTTTTTTTTAGAGAAAGAGAGAGATGGAGAATCATTTTTATTAGTTTTGTATTATTGTAGAAGTAGGTATAGATACTGTACTTGATATTTCTGAAAATATTTTTCAAAAAAATTGTATTATCTCAATTTAACTCCGAAGAAAAAAAAAAGAAAATTGAAAATCAGCAGCATATTTTGAGAATATTGAAAATTAGCCATAAGAATTTTCGAAATTCCAGTGATATTAAAATTATTATTTAAAAATATTTCTCAATTACCATCCTAGCACTTCTTATCCCTATACTTGTGACATTTTCAGTGGGTTAAAATCATTTTTTGGTTATTCGTCGGAAACATGGAGAAAACGTGCTACAAATTATTCGTCCTATATGTACGTGATTTTAGCCGGATCAAATGCGTACATTTAAGAAGTCTCCAAATGCAGTTTGCAAAAGACCCCTTAAACTTACGTATGGTTGAGTCGAAATAATATTTGGCAACATTGAATTGCATTCAGTACACGTGTACCGTTGAGGGAAATGTTGCATTTACGGGGGGTAGAATTTGGGCGGTTCATTGTATTTAGATCGATTTAGTTGAACGCACCCTCCGGTTATTTATCATAGGGGTTCTCAAAAAACTTTGAAAATTTTATACGTAATTTCCAATGATGACAAATTAATTTCTGATGCGTTAACAAACGCGAAAGAGAGATAGCAGTGTGAGTTCTGTATTCACCTGTATTTATTTATAATACCTATCTAGATAATATCTGCTCCGATTTTGAATGATTTTATAATTAGTATACCTAGAAATATTAATTTTTTTGGACTGTCCATGTAAGTACCGATAAGAATCAAATTCAATTTTATCATGAAAATTTTTTTATGTATACCATATCTGTTCAGGAGAAAAACACCAGCAGATATATAGGCTAAGCTGAGTTGAAATTTTAAAATTATAGTACCTACTTAGGTGCCCAGTGCCCTACGTACTTCGATATTCGTTCCCAAGAATCGTACGAGTTGTACGAGTACCTATCTAAATGATGTGAATCACAAAATGGTGGTCTCGTTAATTGTGTTGCCTAATGAAACTTTGCAGGGGTTTATATATTATCAATTATCGCGGGATCTTTTAATACGTATTATTTGATATTGCTATTTTCGAACTAACCTAAGTACATAAGTATATAAAATTCTTACATAATTTCTAAAGGAGCAGAAGATGAGAAGTAATTAACTCTCCCTTGAAATTAAAAAAAAAAAATGATCTTCAGGTTGAAAAAATGAGTTGAAAAGAACTACCTATATTGACTGAAAAAAATCAAATAGTCATTTTTGAAAAATTCCATTTCCACTTTTCAGGTTTGAAATCAAATTTTATTGTTGAATTGTTATTGTTTTGTCCATTCAAAGTATTTCTGTTCATCGGTCCCTGCTGAGTTGAATGTTTTTCATATTTTAATTCGTTGTCACGTAATGAAAGTTGTTTTTCTCGATTACGTAAGTATTCGAAATTCTAATACTTGAAAACAAACACAGCATAATACGAGTACGTCGAGTACTGCTGTAAAAAACAGTAAAAACAATACATGATCACAATGTTGAAAAAATACAAAGAAATAAGCGCATTGGATAAATTCACAGATACTGAACTTCACTGCTTATGAGTTGGTATTAAAGCAAAAAATTTAGGTAGGTACCTATTTGTTGGAATTGTTTATTCTAAAACGATTATCATCATGGAAAATATTCATCAACATTTAGGTACTTATAGTTGCTGAAAATCTGTTGAAAAATTATTTACCTACACTTTAACTGTAGCTACCTACCTGATTTTTTTCAAGAACAGTGTCTCTCTTTGATAGATGGAACTGGAAGAAGGGTAGGTATTTTAAAATTTGACGTTTTGGAATTTTCTTATTAAATATTGACTTTTTGAAACGAAGAATTCTTCTTTCAAACGCTGAAATTCGGGCGTTTCATGCTGCAGATTTTGTACTTACGCCTTATTCGATATTCCCTCCTCACATACAGGCAAAATAAGGGCACAACTTGTTTTGTAGAGGATTCAAAGTACCATAAAATTAGGTTATAGGTATTTATTCGTGTTATGTACAACTTGAAACTCGAAGACGTTGAAGCATTTGAAAAATTCCATCAATTAAATATCCTTACTTCAATAAGTTTCTATAATTTAAGCTTCAGTTTTCTATTTTCTGTCCGTCAGGTTGTTGTAAATATGTACATATGATGAAAATCATTGAAAATTATATAAAAATTTGAAAATCTACATCCCTTCCCTCCTTCTGATTCCAATTATTTCCGCTCGAATTCTTCTTTCGGATAAAAAAAAGTATAGAATTACCTACGTTACGTTGACCAGTGACAATACCGCAAGCCAATGAAATCCCCTAATTAAAGTCGTTATTTATACGTATAGGTAGGATATTATGTATTTTCCTTCAAGTCTAAAATGACTTATTTCTCGTCAATAGAGATCACTTTGATGGTCTCTTCGCGTAGGTAAACTATACGACATCTGATATTCTACTTACTTATAGAAAATGCGTTCAATCTTTGACGAATTCATAAGATATTCTTGTTCTGTTACAGATGTTACAATTGCGGCGAGTATGGAAACCATGTAGCTGCGAAATGTAAATTAGGTCCAATGCCGAAACGATGTCACCATTGTAAATCTGAAGACCATTTAATCGCAGATTGTCCGCATAGATTCAACAAAAACAACGTCGTTATCGCCGACGACGAAACTCGAGAAAATTCTGATAAAACTCTTGTCAGTGGCGTCGCTGGACTTTCTTTGTCAGAGGGTGGCGGCGACGTGAAAAGAGAATCGAATGCTTGAAAATGAAAACTTACTGGTTTTCTGAACCACCCGGTGAACACTTAGGCTACTCCTACGCCCATAGAGAAATGTGGCTATGTTGAAATAAAGACGAATTTTTGGGGGAAATTGCGAATATTATTATTTTTTGAAAACGCCGATTCGAAAGATGAGAGTCGATGTTTGGAAATTAATTTTGGAGTTTTGACAAAAAGTTGATTTGATTTTAGAATGTTTTTTTCTTCAAATTGTATTACAAAAAATTGCGATTATTTGACGTATAAGTTGACTTCAGCGACTGGGTTACTTTTCTCTTGAAATAGTTTTTGTGGCTGGAAATTTATTGAAATTTAGACTGTTTCTGTGAGAAAATTATCATATAAATTATTTTTTTTTGAAGAATATTTTCAGAGTTACGAATTTTTATTTGTATTTTTTGTTTATTTTTTGTTGTTTTTCTTACTTTTTTTTATTTATTTATTTGTTCATTTTTTTACTATTTCTTTTGAATTTTCTGTCATTCTCTTCAATATTTTAAAACTATTTATTTATTGTGATTTTTACCTGTGAATTATTATATTCTATTTATAATTATTCGTATTTTAAGACGACTTTGTTATATCGTGGAGATGCTCGTCCTAATTTACACGCTTGCAGTGCAGGTTTCCGGAAAATATTCAATGTTTGACGAAACAATCGTTTGTTCCAAAGTGATGTATTTAATACTTTTGCGCAGAAAGGTGGTCAAAAGCATTATACCAATTTTCAGAAGTTCAGCTATACAATTTTTTTAACCATTATTATTATTATTGTGTTGACTATTATTTTACTTATTATTTTATTTATTTATTTTTTTTTAAATACTTTTTTTTTCAACGGCGAAGAAAATATTTTCTAAAAGAGAGTTTCTATTTGTGGCGAAATATCGTTTGAAAGGAGATTTACAAAAATTGAGCTAAATTATTTATTCGGGAGAGTTTTTATTTGATCGTGTTATTTATGTATATCCTTGTTATTATTTATTAATAAAGGCCCATTTCACTGTCGGAGTATGAACAGCCTCAGTGTGATGTATATAATATTAAAATGTTAAAATACGTACGTGTATAAAATGTGTAAAATTGGATCTGGTCATATAACTGAGCTGGTATTATAATTATGATAAAAAAAATTAGGAGTAAAAAAAAAAAACATGGAAGATTTTACAAAATTTATTCGTTGTAAATGATACCTCATCGAGGAGTATTTTTATTAGGCAAATCAAACTTTTTTCAAGTTGTGAATTTGATCAGTTCCTTACAACTAATGTAAGTGCATAGTTGTTGTCAAAATCCATGTGTGTACCTATTTGTTATTCATTTATGTGGTTTTCTTGCAGATTTAATTACCTGTAATGTATTTTATTATTTTGTGTTGATTGATATATATATATATTGGTATAATAATCAGCTTACTATGTTAATTACTCTGCGAGCAAAAATTGGCTGATGAAATTACAACTCAGGTTTTTTATATTTTATTAAAATATAATAATTTGATCTTGAATTAATCGAATTTCGTGCGGATGCACACCATTTCTTTATTAATTTGTATTGATTTTACTTAGTCAATTTTGCTTGTAAGCTGTTTATTTTTTGAGAAAATTTTTTGTGTTAATGTTTTAAAAAAATGTATTCTATTGTTTGTATGAATGTTTTTTGAATCAACCGCTCGGTTATATATGTAATACCATAATTATGATTTAAGTTTCAAAGCTACATCAACAATAAAGACTGAGACAATAGTACAAACTAGTTTTTAATGGTTACATTTGTAAGTTAATGCCTGTTATTTTAATGTGTGAAATGCATACAATAATGCCATTTTTATAGAAATAATAAAGATAACATTTTATGTGCGTTGAAGATTTTCATTTCATAAATTCTCTGATCACTTCGTTCCTACTGAAGTGAACAAAGTTTTATCGTGATAGTTTTTTCAAAAGTCAAGGTAGCCAGGTAGGTATTCCTAAATCACGCTATTTCGAGCAATCCAAGTCAGATATTGACCGTTGATCGATAGATTCAAATAACGTATGTAATCAAGTACATCAAAGAAAATAGAAAGATTTAATATGATATATTCTAGAAAATCACAACAATAATGTTATTTAATTAAAGCATAAAAATACAATTTTAATCATAAGCGCATAAATGAGATGAAATCGAATCGAAACGATATTAAATTTAAAAAAGGAAAAAAAGTACAAAGAAACAGATTCACACGCATATATCTCAATCTTCATCATCATCATCATCATCTAGATTTTCTTGAGCCAGCGCAGCATTACAGTTGGGACATTTTACTCGTTTCACCTGAGTTTTGTATTTCTCGAAACAAAATTTGTGCATACGGATATTACACTCGGAACACGTGACGCCATAAATTACAGCTTTTTTACATATATTACAGCTGTTTACTGCAGCCCCAAGATGCTGCGAGATGAACGGTGTCAATTCACAAAAACTCAACGGAGATAGAGTAACTTTGCCACCGGTAACTTTTACGAGAAATTGACGTTTGATTAATTCAGTAAGAAAGTCTTGAGCTTCGTTTTTAGTGAATTTTTTGTTCAAGTTGAGACAGTCGATGGTACTCACTGCACCAGAATCCGATAGCAGAATCTGTTTTAGAATATTCTGAAAGTAATCGAGTTGGCTATCAGTGTACATTCCACTTGCCCATGAAACATCATTTTTATAATGCGTTGAGTACAGAACGTAATACTCGCTACTGGTGGCTTCGCATCTCACAAACTTTATTTGTAGTTTACTAAACTCCAACGTTTTATTGATATTTTGAAGACCATTTTCAAAATTTTGGTCCTTGTAAATTGCTCGATATAATGACATGGTGTCTGCTATTGCTTGCATGCGATTCATTTCGAAATGCCGTAAGAAAGTGATAAGCTTTTGGTTACCGTCGGAAATGGTTGTCTCTTCCTCCATAGTCGAATCCATAGTTACAACCAACTGAAAAAAATTCAACGCACGATCAAACTTCTACGATAATCAGACTTCGCAGTCAAAAATCAGAATTTTTGCATTCAATTATTCAATTCATTCATTAAACCCGCGATTTCGAAAAAAGAAAAAATTCTTATCAATTATCTTATCACATCACTAAATAAAATTGTGTTTACGCTTTTGCAAGAAGAAATACCACCAGCATAAAGATATGTGTGTGTGTTTTTTTTTTTTTTTTTAATTTAAGGGCCGTATTCATAGACGTTACTTAGGGATCACTTGGCTAAGTGGTGAATTTTGAAGCAATTTTTCCAGGCTCGATTGAATTTTTGAATTTTTGTTTTTTAATAAATTGAGAGATTGGACTCCGAAGTGTTGATTTATCATTTTAAAGATATAAAATTTTTATTCGTTCGTGAGAAAAATTGAATCAAAATTCACCATTTAGCCAAGTGTCCCTTAAGTAACGTCTATGAATTCGGCCCTTAATAATGTACTAAAAATTTTTATTTAATTTTAATTTTTCCATTCCTTTATTTTAGAATCAAAATATGATCAGTACAAGTGCATACTTTTTTTTATCCTTAAATGAATACATTATATTAAGCCGGCACGCAGCACTCAGGTGAGCTTTAGTTTAGCACGGTAATCAAATAAGTACATACATTACGTATTGATTGATCACTGATCCTGTGATCGGTGATCCGCTGATACATTGAGCAAAATCGTTTACGATTTTAAATTACCAAACTGAGGGTGAAAATAAAAAAATTTACTACTACTTACCACTTCTATAAGAATTCCATTAGAATTGCACCGTAAACAATGAAAATTACTACTAAACCCAACAATATAGGCCAAATAACTCGGGTGACATGACCTAGTCCAGTTTCTTTTACTCCTTCGTATTCTAATAATGGAAAAATAATATATTATGGCATGGGTGATTTTTTTTTTACATCGAACGACTGAATGTTTATTTCGCTTACCAGCCCATTTCGTTTGGTAAGTGATACGATCTCCATTTTGTATCATTTTAAAATCTTCTTGTCCAGAAACCGTTTCTGAAAAGTGTCAGTTATAAAATTAGCTTAGCACGAATTAAATTTTTTTTAAAATCACAAAAATCAAAAATTGAACCGGGTACAGTGCTGCTAGTTGATTTTAGCCAATCAGATATCTTTGTAACGTTGGCGATGCACTTTTTTGATTCAGAATCCCAATCATGGAACCTAAAATAAAAATTTAGTCATGTGGTGATCTGCTGAAAACACTCAACTTCTACTGAAAACTGAAAAGGACTCCAGAGAAGTGCATACAATCATTAAAATATACCTACTTACTTTGCACAAGCACAAGTATTATTTTTTAAACAGATCATACGAAAGTCAGAACAGTCATAGGCTGTATCACAAGACGAATTTCTCACAGGTTTTTTTACTGTAAACATAGCACTGGATTATATTAAAATTGAAAATCTTTGCACCCTATTCTATCAATTGAATAAAAATGGTAATGAATAAAAAAAATATATATATCTAATCTAAATTACGTGTGAAACGACATTCATCCCAAAGTACAAATAATATCCATCCACAATAGGTCCAATTATGGGCCTAGTTAATTAGGTACCTACTTCTGCTTGCTACGCTTACTGGATTAGCTGCGAAGTTTAAAAGTAGAATAGAAAAGAAGTACAATAATACAAATTTCAGCATGATTTTTTAAAAACAAAGAATATTATAAAATATTGAAATTGTTTTGTATGAACTCGCATTAAACGCACTGAATGCAGCTATAAAGTTGAACTAAATGAAGGAATGAAAAGTTTGCTTCCAGTTCATGCATGAATACTATCACTTTTTATTCATTAATAGAACGACTTGCCCCATGAGAGGTGGCTATCCTCTAATTTAATAATTACCAAAAGCCACCACCTATCAGGTACGATGGACACGATAAGGTATAGGTACCTTAAAATACGAGAGTACAATAATTCTTCTGAGCATATGACACTATTCATTAAATGTGCGTGTTTTGTCAACGTAACATACATTTAATTCGGAGAAATTATGCAAACTTGATCGCAGCGTAAAATTCAAAAATTAATAAACACCTAATTACAATTTATATTATACCTTCACTTGCGTTCAACTTGGAAATAAGTACATTTCAGTACCATTTTGTATTTTCCTCTTCCGTCAAGAAAATCTTTTCCATGGTGGTAATTATAAGTAGGTAAATTAAAATATTAAAAAATAATAAATAGGTATTTTATTGATTTTTTTCAGGCTCGCATGGCCTACTTCATAGAAATGCCATAAAAACGTTTATAAAATGATATAACTCTTGATAATAATAGGAAAATGTACAACATTGATCGTATAGTACCTAGGTCTATAGGTAGATATATCAAAGGTAAACACAGTTTTTTAACTAAACAACTCAGTCTTGAATTCCGCATACTTTGTTGGCAGGAACAGCGACGTCTGTGAAAAAAATCAAGAAATCAACACATAATATGCCTAGTGAAATAGTAATTGGCTCATGTGTTCTTTTTTTGATTTTTCTTTTCTTTTCTTGGTCGCAAATGTGTATTTATCTACCTTACAATTAGATTATTTTTCATACCTATTTTTTTCGGATACGCAAGGTTTAAATTGTTCATTATGTTGATAAATTCTTCCAATGATTTAGTCAACCTAGCATTGTACAATTTTTCTTCCCGTACTGTGGTTACAGTCAGACCTAAAAAAAATCAACGTATTGTGAATTTTTCTTGAATTTTCTGCATCATAATCAAAATTACGTACTTAGTAGGCCTAACTACAAAAAAAATTCAAGAATTCATAGTTTACCATCTAATCAATTTTCTAAAAAGTATACCTTTATAATCATGCGCCGGATACAATTTGAAACTTTCAGGCAAGGTAAAAATTTCATTATGGACGGAATGATAAAGTGTTTCCGGATTTCCCTCTTGAAAATCAGTTCTACCACAGCCTCTAATCAGCACCGTATCACCAGTGAATGCTATTCCTTGTTCGTGGGAAATGTAAGTCACACAACCTAATCAAATGCAATGAGATGAAGGAGTTGTTTTAATAAACGAATAATATCAAAGAGGAGAATACCATTTGTATGTCCAGGCGTAGGTTTAGTAATCAATTCATGTCTTCCAAATTTTATTTTATCATCTGGGTTCAGTAAAATATCAGCTTTAGCACCGCTGCTTTTTGATATTACACTCTGACATCCTGGCAATAATTTTTTCAGCATACCGGTGCCGGTAATATGATCTGCATGCATATGAGTGTTCACTGAAAATCAGTATGATTGCTATAAAATTAATTTTACTTAGCAGCTGACTTCAAATTTTTTAATAGGTACATAATGTACACTAACTGCAGTAAACTAAGTTCAATTGTAAATCTCTAATTTGTTGCGCATCTCGTTCGGCTAACTCAAGGACAGGGTCGATTATCACAGCTTCTTTGGAGTTGGTATCAGCTAAAAGATACGTGTATGTACAACTTTCTCTATCGAACAACTGCAAAATAAATATTTTACAAAATACAGTTATTCTAGCTATTCATAAACCAATAAAACCGAAACTATAGATTGTCAAATGAAGAGTGATAGCCTATTTTAATTTTTTTCGCGTAAAAGTACAAGTATGAGTTTATACATTATAGATAAGAATATGTAGCATTTACCTGACGAAAAAAAAAATCATCCGAAAATTGGTTCCCGGTTTGATAAACCATGGTTCTTGCCACTAATTTTCCAAAATTCAAGTGATATTTTAAACTATGAAAACTTGTATGAATTATACATGAAATCATGTACTTAACATTAAATTTTCAACCAAACACCAATTTACTATACAGAAACCAGAAACACTGAAAGTGAAACCACCCAACACTTGAGTTTCTATCCGTCGAAATCCCCTCCAACTAGACGTAATTATGTGATAACAAACATCGTCCCTATAATTACCTGCTATGTCATTGAAAATGACAGCATAGTATTGAATTTTCAGGAAACTGAATTGAAAAATTTATTTCGGCGAATAATTCGAATTTCAAGACGTTTATCATTTTTGCTTACGTAGACGCGCGCATTCGCTGATAGATACTGTACTTAGTTACAGGAAAACGCCGAATTTCAGCACCAAAAACCTACCTAAATACTACATAATTGTTTACCTAAAATTTTAAAGAATATCGTCATCTTCTTTACAGACCAAATTAAACTCGATCCTTTTTCGTATTTTATACGCTGTTGAACAATTACATTAGAAATATATAGGTACTTAACTACAACCTTATACTCTGATATTTTCAACTTGTTGAAAATTTTAATGCGTCAATACACTCAATACCATATCAACCAAAGTGAATTTACTCGTATCAAGCCATCACGACTTGAAAATTCGTTGTCCAATTACCAGACTAATTGAAAATTTTCAAATTTTATATCGAACAAATAGCTGGCACAAACATAAAAATATATTTTGATGAATAATAAATAATTATTCAAAAACAAAACCAACTAAACATATAAAAACAGAATATACATTTGGTAGGTAATAGACAAATTTAAATAATAAATATTGTAAGATTTAACGTGTGGCAGTAGAAAATAAATTCTAGAACTTGAAAAAAAAAATCTAAACGTTTCCTTCCAATGAATTTTGAACAAATCATATAAAATTTTCAGAAGTTGTATTTAATACCAAAAAATTGTTCAGTCATTAGAAATTAGAATGAGTCAACGAGCTCGTTTCCAAATCATCAAAAGATAATATAAATATTTAAAATTTATGTTTTCATCGAACAACAAATTTAAATGATGAGTTATAGGTCAATTTAAACATAGGTATATTAAAGTAAACACAATATGTATGCACTCATGTTCGAAAAAAAAAAAAAATAATAATGATAATTACAAGATCAACGATTTATGAAACTGAGATCATCACTTACATTTGAAAACTGCACGCAGAATAGTAATTCAATATGCAAGTTGTGCAATGCAATGTAAAAAAATTTCCGAGTGTAGGTGAAAAGAATAATAGTACAAAAGTCTCAGACGTAGGACTCGACGAAATAATTAGCGAAACTGTACATCTTCAAGACTTAGTTTTACATCGCTTGTTCATGGTAACGAATTATTCACGAAATACCAGTAATGGGATTTCATTAAAATTAGTATTCATTTTTAAAAGCATTTATACTCATTATATAATACAGATCTCAAACAATTGAAAAAATAAAAATAATTGCAACAATTGGAACTTAATATGAATAAATAGTATTTACACTAAGACTATGACGGCAATTTGAGTGTTTTCCGTTTGTTACACCCAATGTATTTCACTACTTTTTTATTCTCATAACCTTTCTTCTTTTTTGAGAAGGCTTCTCGAATCAATCTATTCTCGTAGAGAGGATCAATCCGCCAATATCCGCCTTTGCGAGATAATTCATTAGGAAGTGGTAAACGTGGAACGTGGCAAAAATGTGGGTTCAATGATAGGTTGTGTCGGATACTGTTTTTCCATCCTTTTTCATCGGTTTCTCTGCAATCACAAATAAGAAATGCGTTAAAAAATGGAATCATTTTTTAAAAAATGAATGAACGTTTTAAAATAAATCAATACCTGTAGAACTTATAATTATCGGTAATATAGGAATAAATTCCATTTAAGGTGAGCTGTTTCTCTTTTGAGGACCCTATGGCTTGTAAAATCAGTTGGCTGTAAGAATACGGAGGTCTGCTATCTGATAAATCGCCGGTGTTCAATGACATACTAGTTGAAACATCACAATCGACAAATTCATTTTCGTAAGTTGAACCACAATTGGCGTACGCATTCTTGAATTCCCCGGTTTTATCGTTGTTAGATACGATTTCAATATTACTGAACATTTTATAATTTAAAGGAAAGACGGTGGTCTGTTCAGCATTACCCGATGCAATTTTTTGAATACCTATATCTTTGAAAGAAGATTCAATTACTTGATTATCACCATTTGCAATCACTTTATAGGTATTTTGAAAATCTAATAATTTATCATCATTTTCAGGTTTGACTAATAACGTTATTTCTTGAATATTATCGACTCCATTTTCCGCTTTGACATACACTATTTCTGAAACCTCTAAGTTGTTCTCTTTTACATTGTTCCCGTAACTGAAATCACTCGAATTTACGTCTGAAATTTCTGCATCGCCGCAAAATTTCTCGTAGAAGTGAACAGCTCTGTCTTTGGTTTTATTTTTATTCGCGTTGCCGATGGGGATATCAAATTTATGGCAAGTGTACGAATGGTCGGAACTTAAACTAAAATTATCAAGTCTGTTGCAAGTGTTTGGTTCGGGTGAAGATGTGTCGTTATATTCTTCTTCTTTGATGGTGGAAACAGTGACATTAATGTCTTCATTACTTGTAGTCACAATGTCTTCCTGATACGCGTAAAACAAACCAGAATTATCGATATCTTCGGCGATAATTTCTACTTCGTGAATATCAAAATCTCCCGAGTACTCGGGCTTGATGTTTTCCACTTCAACGAAATTTGCAATGTTACATTCATTTTCGACATGAACAGCAACGTCAGCTTGACTAGAGAGTTCATCATAACCGTGATCGACTTCTGTTTTCATTTTCAAATCGTTTACTTCAGCTATACTTTCACTACATTCAATCGACACATCACCTTCCAAATTTTGTGCCATTTCTTCATTTTTATCACAGATAGAGTAGGGATGATAATTCACCTGTAAAAAAAAATCAAGACAAAATTTAAATAGATCAAATATCAAATTTGATTTTAATACAGCTAACTAGTGGGTTCTTTAGAGTATGTTGTGATTGGCAGTAATTATAAATAACCCCGAAGAATCGATTCTACAGCTGAAATGTCATTCGTTTTTAAATCATAAAATGAAGGACTTCCCCTATAAGGGTAAATATTTTTTGTCGAGTTCAAAATTACTAATATGTAAAAGTACATGGATTTCATTCCGTAAGAAAATATAGCAAATTGCGAACGATCCGGCGGCTGCAAAATAATTCTTATCCGGGGTCCCGGGGTTAAGAAACATCAAGTGTAAAAAATTGTTTCACTTACGAGAAGACACATTGTCGCTGGTAGAATATCTCCCAATAATCATAGAAAATGTAATCGTGTTCGCCAATTTTGAATTTTAATTACATACACTGTTTACTTCTTGAAATATACAAGTTTATTTATATTTATTTTTTACTGATTAGTTACGACTGCTACAAGTTGAGTCGAGTCTACCAGTCTACCACTTCATTGTATTGTACTTGTAAAAGAAAATTTACAATCATCCGCAAAGATGGCACCATGAAAATTTAAAATTTTTACAAAATGTAGGTAATCAGAATTTTTTCGTTCCAGGAATTCCACTATTTTCATAACAACATAAGTCATTGAAGAACGATTTGGAATTATTTATGAATGAATCGATCAATTGGGAAGATGATTGATTATTACGCCATGACTCCATTGATGAAAAAACGAACGAATTATCTCGTAAGAACCTTTGTAGTTACGTTTCATGTTGTCAATGAAAAATTAATAACCAATCAAAATAGGACATAGGTAATCGTTTATCACTTGATTTCAGTGTTATTTTGCTCGAAAAATATTTCTCATATTTTTCTCCTGTTTTTTGGAATTTTGATTTTTGATTTGAATACATGAATTTAATTTAAAGAATAAATTATTGTTGTTTAAAATAAATATAAAAATCAATTAAAATTGGCTATCTTGGCATGAATTTAAATCATATTCTCATTAAATTTCGTAAATGTAAATTGTATTTGTATCCGTTTTAGTTACGTTTTAGTAAACACTGTTTGAGTTTCTTGTTGTGATTTGTTATGATTTTTGGATTGTTTTTTTGTCGAAAGTGTTGTGATGTGATCTACAAAATAATAATTATTTTTATCTGAAAATAATTAGATTTTACGTTACATCTTTTGAAATTCGTCATAATTGATGTCTATTTTTGAATGAATTAATTTGCAATATTCTCAAACGTTTGCCGCGAGGCTATAACTGTTCGGGTACGTAGCAATGGCGAAATAAGCTTTGCTAATTGCTATACAATTCCCAATCCCAGCTCATCAACCAAATGCCGTTTTCTCGTTCAAATGTAGAGAACCGAAGTTTCTGAAGTGAGTCTTGAACATGATTTCTTGTTATTACTATTTTCCGCTTGTAAAACGTATCCCAATTTTGCGTAAAATGGGTACTAATGTATAGCTTTGTTTTTCAATTTTCAAGCTAAACAATATGTGTGTTTGCGATTGTCACTAATGGACGTTCGTTGATTATTTTGTTGAATTCTGTTTTCTCTGTATAGGTGTGTGTTCCCGTTTAATAATATTGCATTTCCGGAATCGTTTTCTCAGGCTGCATTGAAAACGATTTGGCCAATATCATGATGGGGTTCTCATATGAAAAAAGAGTACTCAAGCGACCGAAATTAGGGCCGCCGGATGTTTACCCACAACAACCCAAGCAGAAGGAGGTATGAATTTTCAAAAAACTTGTGTATTGTATCAACATGGTTTGCTTTATTCGTAATTTCAATGTTTAGGATGAACTAACACATGCACACGTCAAATCGGGATTCACGTTTTCGCCACAGCTGCAGGAAAAAGAAGAATTTGGCTCTGCTCATGCTACTGTTGCGAAAGAACAAACTGACCCCAAAGTGAATTTTGAGTCACAAAAAATCGCATATTTTCAACCTTCGAGAGACGTTCCAAAAGTGAGTTGATTAATCCTATCTTATTAAATGGAATAATAGTTGCTACCTGCGTTCAATTGTTGATTTTTTTTTTTTTGTAATTCAGATTGGAGCTTTTTTAAACGCGATTGTGATAAAAAAGGAAGAAATTAATACGTTACAAGATTCGAGTAAAAAGCGTCAACAAATCAACACCAAAGAAAATTTCTGGCCTGCTACGGCTCGTTCGAAAAATGCTGTCGAAGCATGGTTTAAAGATCTTGCTGCTTCAAAACCCCTTAATTCTTTATCTAAGAAGGTACATATTGTAATGCCACGGTAAGCTTGCTTTACAGGAAGTAATGTTTTGTTTGATTTTTCAGGCTCCGAATTTTAACAAAAAAGAAGAAATGTTTTCTTACTTGTGTGATTATCAGGTTCCTGTTTTACGTGCGACTTGGTTTATTAAATTGAGTTCCGCGTACTCTGTGGCCGTTTCAGAACAAAAAATTAAGAAACGTCAGTTACCAGATCCTACTCAAGGTATGTATAAGTAGACTCAATGAATGTTAATAAGTTTTTGGCTATACTGATCCGTCTCTTTATCACTTTTTTATTTTTAGAATGGACAAGCACTTTATTAAGGTTTATGAAAGAACAATTAATCAAATTACAAGAATATTATCAAAATCAGCCGTCGAGTGTTGTATCTACGCCTACGTCGGTAGCTCCAACTTCAGCCGATGAACAAAAAATCGCTATGAAACAATGGCAGTATTGCACGTTATTAGCCAAGCATATGTATCAGGTATGAAAAGTACGTCATTTTTCTTAAAATGCGCAGAATGTACTCTATAAAAGTGTGTTTTAGGAGGGATTACTCGAAAGGCAAGAAGTTCTCACGTGGATACTAGATCTTTTAGAACGTTTGAAATTATCCAACATTGAAGATGGTCTATTACGATTGTTTTTATCCCTAACCTTGCAATACTTACGCGAATTCGTTCAATCGGAGCAGTTATCTCGTAGATTAGTAAATTTATGCGCCAGAAAATTATCAAATTTTGTGACAGTGGCTATTAATCAGCAAATACAGCAGCAACAGCAATTGCAATCTGAAAATGATTCTAATCAGCCTCCTACTCCGCAAACTCCGAGTCCTTGTCCTACTACCAATCAAACATCTAATCAACAAAGCAATTCTACTAAGTACGATTTTTTAATTATTTTTTTTTAGGAAAATGCACGAACTAGAATGTTTAAAAATGATCATTTTACTTTTTTGCAGCGCTACACAAAATAGCATCACCGATCCGGCTACAATTTTGAACGAATATCTAAAATGTTCTCATCACCGTGATATGGTTATATCTCTCAGTACTATTATTCAGGTGCGTATTTCAATTAATACATACATAATTTGAAGAAATAATTTTGTATAGTGATTTTACATGGTATTTTTTTCCTGTTTAGGTCGTTACATTAGAATGTCCTACGGCTTTGGTTTGGAATAATGTCGGCGAAGGAAAATCATTCTCGATTCTGAACGGATCTCCTTTGGACCATTTACCGTGCACTCCAGCCAACCTTCCTATGCCTCAAAGAAGCGCCACTTTGCACATAAGGTAGGGCTATTTTTCTTTTAATAATATAAAAATTATAATTATGGCGAATAATTGACCCCATTTTATTGACATAGGCAACAATTGAGATTTGGCGAAGAACTGATTCGTCAAAGAAGCAGCGCTGCGATGAACAAATGGTCTTCCGATAAATGGCAGCAGTCTTCAGCTGGTAAGTCCGAGTACCTCT
This sequence comes from Planococcus citri, assembly GCF_950023065.1. Classification (NCBI taxonomy): domain Eukaryota; kingdom Metazoa; phylum Arthropoda; class Insecta; order Hemiptera; family Pseudococcidae; genus Planococcus; species Planococcus citri. Next base: position 41,314,203 of record NC_088679.1, read on the forward strand.
GTGAATTTAGATTTGGTAGTTGAATAATTCTTCCATTATCTACATCTTGTTTTTCACTGTAGGTATTAAAATGCAAAAAATTTTAAATACTTTGGACGCGTTGGATCGACACAGTTTTGAAAGAGTTGACCAAAATAATTCAATTGACACCTTGTACAATAATATATTTCCTCCGATTACCGAGAAACCTGCTAGTAATCCATTGAATCCGAGCTCATCTTCGAAATTTAGCAACAAATCAAACAACAATACGAATAATAACAACGACGATAAAAAAGAATTCGTAAGTAGAGATAAGTATGATACAAATAAAAATTAGTGTGGCAGTTTTAAATTCAATTTTTGAAAAAAAAAATTAGGATATTTGGCAAGATGAAGCTATAATTCACATACTTTGTGAATGGGCAATAAGTCATTTACGTACCGGTGAACATCGTGCCATCGCGGTAGCTCGTTTGTTAGAAAAACGTCAGACTGAAATTTTCAACCCCGGTACATTCAGTGCTCCCGGTGACAATGATATTTCCGATGATAAAGACTCAGTCACTTCAGTTCCTGTCCCATTTCCAATATTTCAACCTATACTCATGAAATACTTGGATCATCATGCACCGGTGTTAGGTAAGTTTAGATGCATTACAACGATGTGACGAATTCGTTTTAATAAAACCTCATATGTTATAGATAATAGCCCAGGTAGCGAAGTGAGGTTTATGAATTTAGTTCATATGTTTTCCCAGTTAATCAGGCACGATATGTTCTCACATGATGCGTACATGTGTACTTTGATATCAAGAGGAGATTTGAATACGTCTAATGGTTGGTACCTACTAGTATAAGTATATAAACAAATTAGTAGTTGTATTTCGAACAGCGTTGATTTTTTTTCATTGATTTCAGCCGGTAATAATGATAGTAATACGCCTCACAGCAACAATAATAAATCCATCGATACACCTGCAACAGCCGGACCAAGTAGCACTCATATGCATCTAGATGACGACAGTGGTATTTATGACATTAAGCCAAACATCAACGTGAGTCAATCGTTATTATTTGAAAGAGTTTTCTGTACTGTTCAAATATTAATTTCCATTTTGGCTTAAAGCAGGGCCGAGCAATGGATTACGATGATAGTAAAATTGACGACGATCTGGATAAACTGTTACAACACATTAAACAAGAACAACAAAATTCAATGGTAAATCATTAGTATAATTTTTATTTTTAATTCTGCTTATTATTGGGATTTTTCTAAACCTCTCACAATGTGTTTCAGGACGGTCCTGATTCGCCCAAAGAACCTGGATCTTTTGTGACTAATTCTCTACCGGCGATAAATAATCATGACCAAAAAGACAACAGTCATTCATATAAATGTAAATCGTCTCGTCATGTTCTATACGCCACTCATTTCCCACTACCTTTGGTAATTTAATTGACTTACATTATTGATTGAAAATTTATCACCGTGCTAACGATAATTTCATTATTTAGGACGACGAAATCGGTAATCATGACTGTAACCAAAGATACGTTTTATTATTTGGAGTTGGTAAACAAAGAGACGACGCTAGACATGCTGTGAAAAAAATTAGCAAAGAAATTTCGAAATTGTTCAGCAAAAAATGTTGTATCGATGTTGCCGATGGTATTGATTTGTCGTTAATTTGAAAACATATTGCAATGTTCGTTTTTAAACGATTAATTTTGTCTTTCTGTTTCAGGTGGAAAAGTGAAAAAGCAGTTGCGCAATGAGTTTAATTTTGAAATAATTACGAATAAAGTGCAAGCGTTATCCTACTTTGATCAGCATGTAGTTACATTTCAGTGCAGTGTGACTTTATTCGAAGTTATTAATAATTTTGCTAATGGTAAGTTTCACCCTTGTTCTTTCTGTAATATTTTTTGAATGAAAACTTGAGATTATGCCATGTTTTTCTGTGGATTGAATTATTGAATGTTTTTTCATATTGACCGATGTTTCGATTCAATTGTATTTTATTTTTTCAATCGAAATTCTATATATTCACCTAATTGAATTCTTTTCAGGTAATTCAATATATTTACCTGTTCAAGAATACGTAGCATTTTTATTTGACCTCATGGAGCTGTCATTGAACGTTGATCGGCTCATCGACTTTTGCATAATGGTAGCTATCTAATTCATCTCGAATATTGAAATTATTACCCAGTGAATAATAAATGATTTGATTTTTTTGTACAGATTTTGATGGAAATACCAGAAGTTGAAAATCAGTTAATTAGTAGAGGATCTTCTTTGGTTAAAGTCTATAGTTCCTCTTTAATTCTATACATTCTGGGTGTTCTAAGACGATATCATTCTTGTTTACTAAGTAAGTTTTCGAATCACTTGATTCGTTGCGAATGTATGTATCCACCGTGAACTAACATACGTATGTGCTGTGGTTAATTTACAGTGTCGCAAGAACAAACGGTAGCGGTTTTCGAAGGACTATATCGCATTGTAAAAAATGTATCTAATCCTTGCGAATGTACTAGTGTAGAAAGATGCATATTTTCTCATTTGTACGACTTGTACACGTCCGCTTCTCCGTTATTGAAATCATTATCTATCGGATATGAATCTTTTGCTAATACTTACGTGAAGATATATAACGCGTATTATACTCCGGTCAACAGCACACCATCCAATCATGGACCATGGAATGATGAATTCATGCTTGAAGCTATAAGCAATTATCGTCGTGGAGGTATTTTCCTAAAGAAAACTTACATTTATTTGAACTATGTGATAGATATCAAAAATACATCTACAAATTTTTAATGGTCGGAATGGTCAGTTGGAAGCATAGAAACCCATATTATGATTTTTATCTCAAGCTTTACTCTTTTTGTAAAAAAATTAAAGTATAATAATTGACAAATGAGCTCATCTCACTGTTTTCAAAAATTATCAGAAAATCAAATTCGGTAGCTTAAAATTTGGTTCTAAAGTGTGGATGATATTTTTTTTTTTGGCGAGACAAATTTCAGTTTTTTTTTCCATTCTGCTTTGTTTATGAAGAAGAGTCCGTCGCTACATCATCTATTACGTGCCTATAATTGCATTGATACTGATTGAGCTTTTTTTATTATTTTACAGTGCGGATAGATCCTATGTGGATTAGACTTCTCAATGAATCACCAGTGAATCGATATAATCTAGTGTGCAACGTGATCATTGCTTTATGCAAAAAATCCACGACAACCGATGTTGACAGATTGAACGACCTTGGAATTTTTTGCGCTGAATTAACTGCAGCTTGTAATGCTCTGACTGCAGAATGGATAGGTAAATAGAGTGGTTCTTATAATGCGATGTATTCGAATACATCTAACGATTAAACTTATGATTTCAGGAGTGCTAAAAGCGCTGTGTTGCTCTTCTAATCATCCATCGTATTTCGGCGACGTATTGACTCGAGTTGATCTGCAGGAATCCAGTAATCATAATTCGTTAGCAATTTTTACCGCAATTTTAGTCGGTCAGTGTGATTGCAAGTTTTAAAAAATGTTGGCGACGAGTTAGCTTTTGACCTTTTTTTTTTTTTTTCATAGCTCGTAATTGTATTAGTTTGGAAGATTTCGTTGTCCAAGTTGCTCTTCCATCGCTCGTTATTGTTTGCAACGATGGTAATTATTGTTCATCGTTCAATAGTCGTTTATTAATCAAAAAGTTTTTAAAATATCATTTTTTTTACAGGTCGAAGAGATGCAGACGCTGATGCCGAAGCTGGAGCTAGATTAACGTGTCATCTCATTTTACGTTTATTTAAAACGAACGAAATTCCACAGCCAGGTTTATATTCAGTTGGTAAGCGTAAGCTGTTTCGAGGAAAGTTTTTTGAAATACGAACAACGTGACAATAACGCTAATATTTAACAGGTACATCGCCACATCCGATGATGAATCCCAATTCCGGTATTTGGTGTATAAAGCAAAGCTGTGACCGTCACTTACTTGCTGCGATGCATAATAACATTAGAGTTGGAGCGTTGATTGCTGTCTTGAAGGTTCCTAGAAATATATTAACATTAAAGAAAATTTATTATTGAGATACATATCATGTGTACGTATGGGTATTAATTTCGAAATAACGTACGTTTCAGGCTGTTATCGCTGTCGGTGATGCAACAGCGGTTAGACCCGGCCTTCCATTGAAAAAATCTCCCAGCGGGCATCAGACGCCCAATCATTCGGCTAAAATGTCCGGTGAATTGTCAATTAGTCATATTCTTGGTACAACAGACTTCTCCGGTAGCTCAACTGATAACATTTTGTTGGATTTGAAGTAAGTTGAGCGATATCTGTAATCTTAAGATGAGATATGTACTTACGATGTATTACTGATGTTGTAATAACAGCTCGGAAACAACTGCTCCAAGTTTATCAGAATTCGCTCAATACGTTCTGAGGGAGATTTGTAATCAGGAATGGGTATTGGATCGTTGCCTGCAGAATCCCGAAATGTTATGTCGACCAGATATGCTTCTCGATCAGATGCTTACGCCCAAACAGGTATTGATTTTCATTATCCTTTTGTCGTCGATTTCAATTCTGTATTAATTTCTGGATGTTCGCAATAGGCTCAAAGACTCCTGCATATGATCTGCTATCCGGAAATCGCCGCTTCTACAGATAATTGCCTGGATCACAAAACGATCATTAATAATATTATTCAAGTAAATTTACACCCACTCGAGAGTTTGAAATTATATTTTACGATATATTAATGAAAATTGAATTTTTTCCTCCAGAAATTAGACCAATGGACTTTACGTATGTCGTGTCTTGATATGCAGCTCATGTTTAAGCAATTCAAAGAAAATTCCGCTGAACTTAATCAGTGGCTAGATATGGTTGCTAAAGCCGCCATAAACGTGTTCCAATTAAATAAGTGAGTTGAAGCTATACCTACCGAAATAATTATGACGTGCGGGGAAGAAAATGAGGATCTGCTTGTTTTTTGAATGTCTCTGAATTAACTCATTTTATTTCATTTTTTGCAGAGGTGAATCAAAAGCTAAACCTGAATCTATATGGTTAGTAGCGCCGCTGATTTCCAAATTACCCAGTGCAGTTCAGGGAAGAGTATTAAAAGTAGCAGGTACGTTTAGCTACGTAATATTTCATCCATCTGTTTATTTCAGAGAACTTCTACTTTAAAATTTCATTTACAGGCCAAGTCTTGGAGAATATAAACGTTTCCGGTAACACCCCATCAGGATCATCGACCTCCACCAGTAGCGGCGGCAGTAATAGCAGGAGTAGTAGTAAGGGTACACCGCAGCATCAACACCAACACATGTTACAACAGCAGAAAAGTCCAGCAGCTTCACCCGCGCCTTTGATTCATCATCAGCCATTTTTGTCATTGGTGTTGACTTGTCTAAAAGAACAAGATGATCAACGAGAAGCTCTGCTGGCATCGTTGCATTCGCAGTTATCTCAATTTTTAGCTCTCAGTAAAAGCGTAAGTGTGTTTAGTTGCGATTTTTGCGCAGTGAAACCTGAAACAGAGTAATTCATCGATTGCAAACGTTACAGGAACGTATGAATGGTGGTAGCGATGATTTTTGCGGTCGTAGCGAAGATGGTCTTTTATTGCGATTTAGCCTTGTTGGCGGTATGTTCGATACGATACAGAAGACCACCTCGCTGACCACTGATTGGGCTGTGTTGTTAGTGCAATTGATTACTCACGGTGTTATTGACAATAGCAATAATTCGTAAGTTCATCTGTTTGTTTGGCTTTAGCGACAGAAAAACTATCATGTAGGAATATTAATTCGGTTCTTTGATTTTAGGGATTTATTTAGTACGGTAATTGATATGCTTGCTACTTTGATTCATTCGACGTTGGTCTCCGATAGCCAGAACGAGAAAGGCGAAGAGAATCGTAGACATTATCAAAATTTGATGAAAAAATTGAAAAAAGTGCGTAATTTGTGGTATTTAAAGTATACCATCTATATAAAATATTCATAATCAAATCATTTCACAGGAGGTTGGTGACAAAAAAAGTCTGTCAGTCGCACAAGTACGCCAATTATTACCACTACCCAAAGTCCAATGCGAAGTAATCGCTTGCGAACCCATTGGCTGTATTACCGATATCAAAGGAAATAAAATACCTGGATTCGATTCTTTGGATAAGAAACACGTATTTATTACTTTCACGATTTTCAATTCATCCGCAAATGTGTCCGATAAATGACAATAATTTTGTAATTTTTCATCATCAGGGCCTTCATGTCACAGAAAAGCAACGAGTCACCGCTTGGGATATATTGGAAGGTCACAAGAATCCATCACATTTATCATGGGCATGGTTCGGAGCCGTTAAAATGGAACGTAAACCTTTATGGTACGAAGAAAATCACAGACTGTTGAAGTACCATACTCATTCGTTGGTGAAACCATCGTCCTATTTTTTGGAACCACTACCTCTGCCCCCGGAAGACATGGAACCACCGATGGAAAAACCAGTGCGTTCAAATCTTTTTTATAGTTTAATCCGCGTCATCGATTTTGAATTTCTGAAAACCTTTAACAGTTTTACCTTTTTTTTTTTACTTTTGAAAAGTGAGATTTTTAACCAAAGGTTTGTTTTGAATTTGCGATTTCTTTTTTTTTTTTGGTTTGTTAACTCATTTTTCGGAGTAAACTGAGATCATTTCGAGATCATGGAGTTTGATAAAACACAGATAATGTGAATTGGTTCGAGTGAAATGTTTTGATTTATGGAGGGGCAACGAAATGTAAAATTCAGAGTTTTTATTTTGTAGTTTTTATTTTGCTTTTTTTTCATTTTAGCGCCTAGCTGTGCGCTTTCGAAGGGCTTAGAATTTTATTTTCGATTGGGTTTTTGTTTACGGTTGTAGTTTGCTTTTTCGTTGGTGGGTAGTTCGATTTTCGTATAGTTTTAATTTCTCGATTGAATTTAATTTTTGGGGTGGTAGGAAGGGGAGATAAAAATTGATCAACTTTCACGAAGTCGTTTGGTAGCTATCAATTTATCAATTTATTTTATTATTTTATTCCAGTAGTGCAAAAAAATCCGATTTTTTTCAATGACATAAACTTAAAACCAGTTTAGTAAATCATTGATTATCACATCCGAAGTTTTTTGAACCCTTCTGTGAATTTTCTCCATTTTATTTTTATTTTTATTTTTTTTTGTTTTCCAAAATTTATTTAGTGTGAATTTAAAAAAAAAATTGAAAAAAAATTACTGAAGAAAACCGGATTTTTATATTTACTTTATATTGGCGGTTAATGCACATTGAAATTAATTTGGTTTATTTACTGTCAGTACCTTTTTTTTCTTGTTGAATGCGTGTTGGAAAGCTTATGTAAGAACGTTGGAATTTTCCATACGTGGAAATTATTTTCTGTTTTCCACGCTTGAAAAACCCCAACGATTTAACATTGCTGAATTTCTGCTTGACGCATTTTAACTAAAGTAAAAAAAGGTCTGATTCAATATCATTATTATTATTATTATTATTTAGTTTTATTTTTTCTCATTTGGTCGACTCGTATTTTGCATTATGTGTTTTTATTTTCGCTTTTTATTACCGAGTATTTGGCAGATATTTTTGGATTATTATTTTGTTTTGTTATTGGTTAAATGCTTGTTTTTATCAAACCAATGGTTACGTTGAACGCTGGAAAAAAAATTAAATCAAAGTGATGCGGAAAAAGATAACCACCAAGTAATGATTAATGCATCGGGTCGGTCAATGAACGGACCTGATAACCTGAGATGTAGTGTCCTTGTGTTTATTGCAATCAGATGAAAGGAGGGCCCCCTGGGGCTCCGGATACGCCGACTTCGGTGGAACAGTCACCCCGTGGTATGAAACGAAGCATGAAGCAGGGTCCTGCAAATCAACGCCGAAAAAAACAGCCTACGAAGCCAATCACTCCGGCAGGTCCTTTACCTCCCGGCATGCATCCTCAGGTTCAGGTATTGCAAGGATTACAATTTTATTTTACTTTTCGTTGTAGATATTACGTATATGTGTATAAATTTATGTAGTAGTTAGCTCGATGTTCTTAGTGGTATGAGAAATTCATTAGAATCATCGGTAGTTCTAAACGGTTTGCATTTTGTGGAATAACAAGCAGGGATTTAATACGGTTTGGTGGTGTGTTGAAATATCCCGAAGCACGTTTGCGAGTATAATAACACCAGTTGGAATTTCAATCAATTAAGAATAGTTTTTAAAATCTGTCTGATAACGTTTGCAGTTTTGCTTCGACTAACAATTTATTCGATGTAATAATTTTTTCATACATACTTTTCCTACTTTCAAACCATGATTTATAAAATTGCCGACAAGTAAGTATTTTAATTATAGTCAGCAACTTCTGGTCGTTATCAAGAATCTAACACTAATATTATTTTTCAAATTCTGTTTCGCTATACCTCTATCAAGTTTTATTATTTATTGAAAAAAAATCCTCCATGTAGGGTGCGCAGGTTCCGAATCAACATATGAACTACCCTGGCGGTGGACCACCTCAAGGACCTCAAGGACAAGGTAATGGAAATATGTACCCTTGCCAGCCAGGACCAGGAAATTCGGGTCAGTGGGGCGGTTATCCTCCTCAACAAGGAGGCCATATGGCACAACAGCCAGCTCCTCCGTATTATTCTCAGCATCAAATGCCTCCTGGTAATTGTAATAAGTCTAAAATTTTCCTCAAATAAACTGCCTAGTGTTAATAATAATCGACTTTTTATTGTAGGCGTACCGAACGGACCAGCTGGTTCTAGATTTGATCGACCAATGCCGTCTCAGTCGAAACAAGCGTTGTCTAACATGTTGCGTTCGCGGCAGCCAAATCAATATATGGGTATGCAACAACAACCCGGTATGCCGGGTCATAATTTCCCAGGAATGCCTCCGCAACAGCGTCAACAATTCTTGAGGTAAAGCGTTTCGAAGATGAAGCAAATATAAATTATATTAGCCGTATTGTACATGTGGGATTTTTGTGCTTTTCAGGCAACAAATACGTGCTCCTCATAGTATGCAACTTCCGGTCCAACAATCTGGTCCGGGACCGATGTATCCAAACAATGGTCCGGGTCCGGCACAACAACAACAACAAATGTTCTCAAATATGCCTCAAGGTACCTATATCGATCGAATTTGATAATCGTCCACTCGTAAGAAACTCAAACGAGTAACTGATCATTCCAAAACCGGTTGTTTTCTTTTTCAAGGCATGAATCAGAATTACAGTGGTTACGGTAATCAACAGCAACAGCAACAGCAGCAACAACAACAACAGCAACATCCTCAATTGATGGCTGCCGCTGTTCAGCAACAGCAGCAGCAACAACAGCAGCAACAGCAACAAATGGTTGGAAACCCGCAGCCGTCAATGTATCAACAGCAGTCACAACATCTGCAGCAACAACAAGGCGGATCGTTCGCTATGAGGCAGGATTTCCAACAGCAAAGAATGAGAAACACCGCTTATATGCAGGTACTTGGCTGAGTTTGGTAATCGACCTACGTAATATGTCATACTGTTATATTCTGAAAAATGAATTACAATTTTAGTCTCCGAATGTGACCATGAATTCGATGGGAAACCAACCACCTGCTCCACCTTACTCAAGACCAAGTGCGCCACCTTCTCAAGTACCTATGGGAAATCAACAATATCCGCAAAATGTAAATTGATAATTTTATTCAATATCCGGAAAAGTACTCGAACTACAGTTCGATCTATTGAACGAAATTAGATAGATTAGAAAAACGTTCTGAATTATATTTACACTTGTACGATTAACACGTATTTATTTTTGCTTCAGATATCTCAGCAAGGTGTGACACGATTCCTAATGATGCAGCAACAACAGCAGGCACAGGCGCAGCAGCAACAACAACAACAACAGCGGATGGCTCAATTGCGACAACTTCAAGGTGGCGGTCAACCACAACAAAATCCATATTCGATGCAACCTCCTCCGTATTAACAATTGTTCCAGCCCCCGTAAAATTTCGGTGGCTTGTTCCTTTCGTGTGTTATCTTCCCCGTCTCTTCTTTCATTTATGTAATATTTTTGTTTGTTTTTTGTTATTACGTTAAACAAAAATATGTACCTGGATCTACTTTTGATAGTTTTTTTTTTAGTTCTATTTGTTTTAAATAGAACCGATTTCTTATTTTATTTCCGCAAATGTAGTAAATTTTGGTGAGGTGTATTTTAAAATGAGTATTAGTAGTGTGTACATTATTCGGGAAACCAAATCGCATTTTTCTTTTCCGAGTGTTTTTTTTTCGAACCATAGGTATTTGTATCGTGTTCTTATAATATTTCTATCAATCTTTACGGTTTCCTAATCGTATTCCTTTTGTTTTTATTGTAGTTTGGCGTCTCCAATCAAAAAAGTTGATTGGTGGATTCTCGTTGAAAGAGAATAATAATTTGTTCTCTTGTCGAAGCCTAGACCAATAATGTTATTTATTTATTTTTCTTCAAAATACAGCATGATGACGAAACTAGTTCAACACTCGTTAAATGAATACCTATAATTTTTTGTAAATACGAGATGCGTTGTTTTCTTTTTCTTTTTTTTGTTTCTTTTCTTTTTTCGATACATAAGTATTTTTTATTATTTATTTTTTAAAGTTGTCTCGATTTTAATGCCTGAATTATTTATTGTTTATGTATATTAAAGTGCATAATTTAAACGGTGCGATATTTCTTTCTCGTTATCTGTAGGGAAGAATTGATTTATCTTGAAATGCAATTTATACGAATTATCAAGTATGTACTTAACGTAGTACCTACACCACATTTACTCGAAGTTATTATTGTTTTATGAAAATGTGAAAATGGCATGTCTTGTGCGACGCAGTCATTTTTATTCGAGTACCGAGTAGGTTAGGTATGTTTGTTTACTCAACATTGATTTTATCCGTTGTCAAACACTACTTTATGGAGTAGAGAATTCGGCACGATAAATAGTAAATTCAATTATTGCCAAGTACGAGAAGTACGAGGTCAACGATACGACGATAATGTACGACTATCGCGCAATTTTCAATTTAAAAGAAGTACCTATCCAACATTCGATATATTATTAGTTTACATTCAGTGTGTATCGAATTCGTACATAAATATTGAGTATCAAACGCTGATTATGATTTGCCAATATCATATTCTATCGTGCGTAGTCTATCTGTGGTTTTTTCGAATTTAGTGTATTTTGATTTTGATTTATTGAAAATACGAGAAGTAGTACCTATGCAAGTTCTGTGATCAATAAATTTTATTCTATTTAGTTCGTTCGTACAGGTAAGAACTTATCCTCCTACATAATTAAATAAGATTTCAGCCATGTAGTTATTTTATCATTATAAGTAGAACTGAATTAAAAAATTTTGAGATACTCTCCTTCGAAATTCGTGTCGAAGTAGGGCTGACAGCAGTAAATGAAATCTGAGGTGCCTACAAGATAAACGTCTCCAAAGTCCAAATTCATTTGAATGAAACTACCTTCAACCTCCGAAAAGAAGCAATGAGATCTGAGGTCAGTGCCCAGTGGTCAGGTAATTTTGAAATGAAAACAATATCTACCCTCTAGTTGATGATAGTAAGTATAGGAAATGGTCTGCGGAAAAACTGGTAAATTAATGCCTATTTACTCCAATATTATAAATTATTCACTTCCATTCCATTCTTCTCTTGGCGTGAAGTTGAATAAATAGAAAGAAATGGTCCTTTTTTTTTGGTATGAATTGAACAATTGAATATCGAATCTTCAAAGGACAGGGATGATTAAAAATTGAAGACTAGAAGTAGAACCTGAACTGAAGCTGTGAAGCGTAAGCGAATTCATCATTCATCACTGAGTTTTTCTGCTCCTTGGTAGTTGTTACTTTTGTTTCAAGCTTAAGAACCCCTGCAATTTCGAAGGGAAATTCGGTTGCAACCTGAAACGACTTTAGAATTATCAGATTTCACAACCTGCTTCTAGACGCTTTCATTTTTTTATTATTTTTATCTGTGACTCAGTCAATGTTGTGATCAAAGTTTGTAATCTATTGTATTCATCTTTTGTTCGCTTTTGATTTTTGTTTTGTTTGTTTATCATTCATTTAATTCATAAATTCAAAGGAAATTAAATAATTGTTCGCGACAAACTCGGAAGAGTTCTGATTGATAATTGAATTGACGCGTCGTATTTCCATTTTTAAATCATCGTTATCGTTTGATGCGTATTTTTAATATCGCGTACGCAATTTTTATTTAATATTTTTCTATGGAGGTTGAAAACATCGCTACTATTACCTTTAATGAAAAAGAAAAGGTTAATGGTATGATCGATGTTAGAGCCTGCAATAAACCATCCGGAAAGGTACGTATATTTTCTTCTTTCAAAAAGTGTTACGCTACCGTAGAGGAGTCATTTTTTGCATTAATTAGCGCCAATGACTAATTAGAAGCGTCGTGTTTCATTTGTCAGCTGAGCAGCGTTAATTAGTATCGTATTGTTGAAAATATTATGGAACGACGAGCATTATGTATAACGATGGAACTCGATTAATCGAACAAATGCTGCAAAATTGGGACCATAATCGAATTTATCCGGGGCAGTAGTGAAAATTTCCTTTCACCGAGTTGCTGATTTTGAGTTTCATCGCTTGAGCTTTGACTTGGAGCATGCAGTATGGATTTGCTTGCTCGAGGTGCATATAGCAGAATCGTTTGCGTATTGTAAATAGCATCGAGTGATCCTTCGCGAAACGGTATATCTCATTTGCAAACGTTTGAAATTACATTAATCGATCGTCGAATTGCCGAAAAGAAATAATAATTATGGTTTTCAATGACCGATGTTATAAGAGGCAATGAACCGTAATGTTTTTGATGCATATCAACGGATAATGATAACGATATGTAAAACTATCCTGAAAGCTGAAGAGAAACGCGTAATTATTTTGCGGAATTAAATCGGTGAACCGTATCACGGTGTTCTAGGTTTTCGTTACCTAATAATTGTTAACATTTGTTAGCATCATTTTTTTTTTTTCAAACTACTCGTAATCATCGGCGTGTTATTTTTATGTAATTAAATCCATGTAATGAAACTGTTATCCGGCGTTATAAATTTTTTCGTGTGTGGTTATGTAGTGTAAATGCAACAGGTAATTATTTAGAGTACATTCTTGGCACCTGTGCAATTTTCGAATTGAATCAAATGAAATCTCGATGGAAAATTTCGAATACTCAATTGCATGACTTTGGTCTTAGTTTTTGCTCGTAGTTTGTCGTTTTTTTTTTATTTTGTTTGATAAATTTGGCTTGTTTTTTTCAGTTGATTTCAGTTCTGTGAATATTGTGCTTGAATCGTTGGTATTTTCTGTTAAAGAAAATGACTAATTCACAGGTAGATTATTATATTTTTGCTGTTTTTAATTTTTCATTTCTGGTACATATGTAGTTAGATATATATACAGCATGTGTTTCGATCACCAGTTGATTTCGCTTTTGGAATGAGGAACAATGTACAGTAATTTGTACGATATGCACAGTGCACACGCAGTACTTTCGATTCAACCGACGACGACGTAATAAATGCGTATTTTTTACGTATACCATATTCGCGATAAAATTGAATAAATGTTATTTTTTAACAGTTATTTCTCTCTTTTCCGAGCAGTACCGTAATTTCGTCATGTGCCGGTACTCAAAAACGATTAACAGTTGATTAAAAACGGTCTACTTGAAGCGTTAATTATACCAAAAGTGAAATCAGCCGACTGAGTTGAAAATTGACTGATTTATTCGGCATTGTTGTTATTAGCATTGATATATTGCGCTTTGATTGCGATATTATTATTTTTATATTACCTATGTATTATACAATATGATACTTAAGTTATAAAGATAAATTTTATGGTATTGCGAGCGCCAAAAAAAGACGAATTTTGACTAAATTCAGCAGAAACCTTCATTTTGAATTGAAAGTTACCTACAAAAATTATTTCCGCAGGTACCCCTAGAGGAGTTCAAGAAATCAAAAAAAAAATGGCCGATTTTTTTCATTTTTTCAAATTGGCAAAAATGATAAAAAAATTGGCACCACTGCATTCCAAAGTATTTCCTTTCAAGGGAACCTCTTGAGGTGTCAGTGTCACACTCCGATTTGAACGGGACCGCGATTTTTGAAAATAGCCTAATCTAAAACCTTCAAAACCAAATTTTCAGCTGCTCAAGTTCATTTTTCGATTTTCGGCGAATTTTTAAAAATTCAAAATTGACTGTTTTTGGCGATTTATGCTTTTTTTTAAAAAGTACATACGTACTTGATCACTAAAAATGGTCAAAATAAGTCCCAAAACTAATATTATTAATTACCGAATTCCAAATTTTACCATTTCCAGCCATTCTGGAGCCTCCAGCACGATTTTTCAATTTCTCCAGAATTTTGAATTTGCTCCAGAAGGCGTGAATATGAAGTTGGGCAGCTAAAAATCGAGTTGTATATTACCCTCCACCTGTTTAACGAGTTTATCCACATTTGAGCCGATTTTGAGAGTGGCACTTCAAAAGTGGCTTTTTGACCAGCTTTTTTCAAAATAAAAAAATAAAAAAAATCAAATATTTCCAGTTTGTGTGGAAATTTTCGAAATGCAAGCGAATCGCAGTATTTTGTCCAAAACTAACCCCCCAAATCCAAATTTCACAATTTCCAGCCATTCTGGAGCCTCCAGCGCGATTTTTTAACTTCTCCAGAGTTTTGAATTTGCTCCAGAAGGCGTGAATATGCAGTTGGGCAGCTAAAAATCGAGTTGTGTATTATACTCGACCTGTTTAACGAGTTTATCTACATTTGAGCCGATTTTGGGAGTAACACTTCAAGAGTGGTTTTTTGACCTGCAGCTTTTTTCAAAATTAAAAAATCAAAAAAAATCAAAAGATAACCGTTTGCGTGGAAATTTTTGAAATTTGTGCGAATCGCTGTATCTCTTTAAGAACTAACCCCCGGAGCGCAAATTCTACCATTTCCAGCCGTTTTGGAGCGAGAGTGACACCTCTAAAAACCACTCTTGAGGTGTCACTCTCAAAATCGGCTCAAATGTGGATAAACTCGTTAAACAGGTCGAGTGTAATATATAACTCGATTTTTAGCTGCCCAACTTCATATTCACGCCTTTTGGAGCAAATTCAAAATTCTGGAGAAATTGAAAAATCGCGCTGGAGGCTCCAGAATGGCTGGGAATGGTGAAATTTGTACTTGGGTAATTAATATTAGTTTTGGGTCTTATTTTGACTATTTTTGCATGATCAAGTACGTACTTTTTTTTAAAAAAAAGCATAAATCGCCAAAAACAGTGAATTTTGAATTTTCAAACATTCGCCAAAAATCGAAAAATGAACTTGGGCAGCTGAAAATTTGGTTTTGGGGGTTTTAGACTATGCTCTTTTCAAAAATCGCGGTTCCGTTCAAATCGGAGTGTGACACCTCAAGAGATTCCTTGTTAGTTCCAGGAATAATATCTTTTAATATTTCAACATGATTATTGCGAAATATGTATTTGCCGAGTAAAAATTTTCAAAACACGAATTTATCCAAGAATAGGTAAGTGATTTGAAAATTTTCAAGCGCTCGGTAGAACCCTGAAAATCGTCTTGCATTTTGCCTGCAATAGCATATGTGTGAAGTGAATCGACGAAGAATCTCAAAAACTTTCATTCATTTTTTGAGACTGGGCCATTTCTCCCAAAAAACAGGTTGTGTAGCGACAAGTGCGAAAAAACCGCGATTTTTTCGGAAATGTCCTCTCTTTGGGGGTCCAAATCTACACTCCAGGGGCACTTCTGGAGATGACATTTTTTGTGGGTAACTTTCAACTTGAAATGAAAATCTGCGGAATTTGGTCAAAATTCGACGACTTTTTTTTGACGATCCACCCTAATGTTTGTACATAGGTATTCGTCTTACGTATTCCTATCTCTTACCTACTCACATTACCTTTGCTGAATATACGTTATGAAAAATAATGCCATCTATGTATACTTTAGCTTTGGTTTCGAGGAGTACGAAGTTCAAAATATCGTCACGTTTATGGTAATCCGGCCAAGAGGGAGAATTCCTACCATAATGTTCCCATCACCAGAAATGCACACGATTCGAATTTCTGCGCGGTGAATCCCAAATTTGTGGCCATTGTGACCGAAGTTGCTGGTGGTGGCGCATTTATTGTCTTGCCCATTAATAAGGTGAGTACCAAGAATAAGCGCCCTTTTATTTGTAGAAAATTTGAGTGTAATGTAGACTGCGATGAATTTAAATGACTTGATTTTTAAGAGAAGCTCGTGCGTTGAAAAGATGATGACAACTTCAGTTGGAATTTTTTGGGGAGTGAAAGCTATTGAGAACTGAGGTCAATTAGATTTTAAAAGAGGGAAAGAGTCAGTGAGTACGTTGGATCGGATGATGAGATGAGATTTGATTGATGAGATCCATTTTGGAACAGAACCAATCGAATCTTTTTGGGTCCTAATTCAAATCCGTATTGAAGGCTGGGCAAAGAAACATCAAAAGAGCATCTAAAAATGGACCACCGAGTGAAATTTTGTGAAAATAATGGAATTTGACGCAATCGTTCAGTATCCCAGTTTTGACCTTCAGACCTCGCGAATCCGAGGGGGGGGGGTGTGCAGAGATTTCAAACTGTTCTAGAATCTCCAGAGAATTTGTAGACGCTTCAATAAAATGCATTAAAACCACTACTCCCTCGGTTTGAATGGTCTAAAATGAAATAGGTATGCATCTCATTGGTCAAATGTTGCTTTTTTTATGAAAAAAATTTCTAGATTTGATTGAACTACATATTTGAACTGAATTTTCAAAAATTGATCCCTCCCTCTAAAAAAATCAACTCCTGAAATCTTTACCTTTGTCCAGTTTTTAGCCTGATTTATTCCCTTACTAGGAAACTTTTTTCGATTTGGCACTGTAAAAATTCGAACCATAATAACTGATAAGCTATAAGATCGGAAGAGCGTGTCCTAAAACCGCGTAACCAAAATTTCATGTCTTCAGGTTCATTTCTAGATTTTTTTCAAATTTTTAAAAATTTTATAAATTCAAAAAAAAACAGTTCCGAAGAAAATTTTCAAACTTTTTCATAAAATATAAATTTTTTGAGTAAAGTGAGAACCAATGTGAATCGATTTTTAAATCTAACTCCCACACATCAACAATTACACTAGGCAACGGCATATTTGTTTTCGGATTGAAAATGGGCTTAATCGATAGTTTGGACCCTAAAACAAAAAACAGAGTGAGGTTTTTCAATTTGAGTTGTTTTTGTAGTCAGGAGAGATGATCAAAGTTGCAAAAATGGCCGTTTTTGCCTTATTTCACGAGTTTGTGGCGACATCAGTATCATGTTTCAAAAAAAACCAAGGTCATATTCGGATTCTACGCACTTTTTTAAGTAAACATCTTTACCGGATTTTTGATTTTCGAACATTCAAGCGTATACGGAAGATTTTTGTTTGAAACATATTTTAAAACTTGGAGCGCGCAACGCTGACGTTACTCCACGATGTACTCGTGGCGCGGAACCGTGTTCGCGCGCCACGAGGCTCTCGTGCAGTAAAAATCTCGTGTTTTAAATGAAAATCTTCCGTATGCGCTTGAATGTTTGAAAATCAAAAATCCGGTAAAGATGTTTACTTAAAAAAGTGCGTAGAATCCGAATATGACCTTAGTTTTTTTGAAACATAATACTGATGTCACCACAAACTCGTGAAATAGGGCAAAAACGGCCATTTTTGAAACTTTGATCATCTCTCCTGACCACAAAAACAACTCAAATTGAAAAATCCCACTCTGTTTTTTGTTTTAGGGTCTAAACTATCGATTAAGCCCATTTTCAACCCGAAAACAAAAAAAAGGTCAAAAATTGTTGCCTAGTGTTATGTACTAGTTTTGAGCCATTTTTAAAGCCCCAAAAATTTTTCAAATTTCTCCGGAAATCTCATAACTTGACGCACTGAAGGCTCCAAAAAGGTCTGATTGTACTCTTTTTATCTAGCACTAGCTTGGTTTGGTTTCGTTCAAGTGGGCGAGTATTAGTTCAGAAAATTCCTTTGTTTGAACACAAGAAAAACCAGGCTTAGTCTATCGCGATTCTGTGATTGGGAGGGGGAGGGGACTCACATGGTCTCATTAGAAGTCTATCTTCATTGATTTTATTTCACGCATGTCTAATTTTTTTTACCGAATTATAAGGTCAACTCAGCCGAAGGCGTATCAACGAAAATCACTCCAGTTTGGTATTCAAGGCTTTGTTTGGCGTTAGATTGAAGGGGTTTGAGTACCTTGATTCGAAATTCGTAGATATCGAAATTTTTCGGAGGTGGTGAAATAAGTCATAAAAAGTCGAAAAGGGGATCAATCAATAGAAAATCAAAAATTTGTATAACGTATCCGAAAATTGAATTTTTGGAGCAATTTAGTGAAAAGAAAACATGGTTTTCATGGTTTTTTGATTTTGAAAACCCTTATGTCACGGCCTTCGCCCCTCCAAATCGACCTTGGAAGCTGAAACCCCCTTCCTGCCCTGCTCCTTTCCAGCTAATAAAGCGTTCTTATCATGGTATCTCTCTTCAGAAAAAACTAATTGAATATTTTGTTTACTTTTTAGCTAGTTTTTCCTTTCAAAATCCAACTTATGAACTTGGGGCTCAATTTTGGGAAATTTCACTCATTTTTCGTTTCATCTTCTTATACCCAGTGGTATGTAGTATCTCGACTCTACATTCGAGAAATGTTTGATGGAACTCCATGTTTGAAATTATTCTGTAAAACAAACTCTGTTAGGAAGCAGAGGAAGGGCTTTGATCCTTCATCTGAAAATTTCTCGTACAATCATTCATTCATTTTTTTCATTACAGACGGGAAAAGTTGACATAAACGTGAGTCGAGTTACCGGTCATCGTGGACCGGTATTGGACGTCAAATGGAATCCATTTAACGATAATATTATAGCATCTTGCTCCGATGATTGCACAGTGAGTATCTGATTACAAATTCTCTGCAACTAAATGCTGCAAAATAAACTAAACTAAACTAAAAACTTACGAATCCAAAGACGCCAACAAGATGAGAACTTACCCCTTGTATTCGAACTGAAAAGTACCTATTACGCTTGCGCACGCAACGCACCAGGGGGGAATTTTTCTAAAAGGGTGCGCAACCAACTTCAAAGCTTTCTGTACGAACTAAAAAATAATAATAATGGAAAAAAATAATTTTGAAAAGTTCATTCGTACATATACATAATGAAGGGTTACACAGTTCGAATACGAAGCAACGAATTTTCAAAAGGGTTGAATTAGTACTTATAATCATTTTACATTTTAGGTTAAATTATGGTATATACCAGATGTAGGTTTGAGCTGTAATTTGACCGATTGGTTGATGGATTTGCATGGTCATAAACGACGAGTTGGTTACATCGAATGGCATCCGACAGCTGAAAACGTACTAGCTAGCGCTGGATTTGATTACTTAGTAAGGAGGAAATTCGTTTTTAAAAATTATTTCGTAGGGCACGTCTTCTCTTTGATTTTAACTCGGCTACATCGTCGTATTTTAATGGCGTAGATTATTCTATGGGATGTTGGAGCCGGAGAAGCACTTACGGTGATTGATTGTCACGTTGATATTATTTACTCGCTGTCGTTCAACAGAGATGGCAGTCGATTAGCTACGACTAGCAAAGATAAAAAGCTCAGAGTTATCGATCCTCGAACCGGATTAGTAATTTCGGTAGGTACAAATATAATATCATCTTGAAATGATGTTTTCGCGGTCTAGGAACCAAATTTTGAAAAATATTTTTTCCCTGCTAAAAACACCCATTAAATCTTTTGGATTCCGTTTGGGCAGCCTTATGGCGGATCCAATCATAAGAGGCAAAAAATTTAAAAATTTGAACGAAATAAATGAAGTGTGATATTTTTTAATTTGATTCCCTGTCTTTCTTTCCTATCAGTTCAATCAGCCCAAAAAATTTCATTTTGAGAGAGAAAATATTGAATATTGAAAATCAAACGCCATTTTTGGCTCTAGAAGAGACAGAAGGCGAACGAAAAAAATTATGAAAAGTTCAACTTTCGAATTTGAATGTCAATTTCCAAGTTTTTTTCAATTATTTTTCGAGTCTACAGACACGCTGAATACACGTATTATTTTTCAAATTGGTCCCTAGACTGTTACCTCTATGTTTGATTAATTCGTCACGTGTCATTAATCTCTTTATCGATGATTTGTAAACATAGGAAGGAGTTTGTCACGAAGGATCTCGTTCTAGTAAAGTAGTGTATTTATCGGAAGGCAGAGTATTAACGACCGGATTCAGTCAGCATTCCGATAGGCAAATCGCAGTATGGAGAGAGAACGATGTCACGAAACCGATTCGACGGGAAATGGTTGATTCGTCTTCTGGAATATTGTTCCCATTTTTCGATTACGATACGCATGTGTTGTTCTTGGCTGGCAAAGTAAGTTGAAACGCGATGTAATTAAAATTTGTTAAAATCATGATTACAACACTCGAATTTTCTACTCCTACGAATGGCCGAAGGGAGGAGGGTGTAATTAGTGTGAAGTAAAGTGAATGGAATTTTTACTTCATATTGTGAATTGTTTCGTAATTTACCACGCAACATAAATTTTCGAATTTCTCACGGTTTTTGAAAATCATTGCGAGAATAATTACAAACGTTGCTGTTTTTAGAATTACAACGTGATTCCGTGTTATTTTTTTTTCTTGCTGACGATGAAAACAAAATAGTATAATACTGACAATGCAAATTTATTATTTGTGAACAAATTGCTTCACCTTATTTAGAAAGCGAAGTGTGGAAAATTTTCAAAATCTTGAAAATAAAATCAAAAATTGAAGGTACTCGTATTATGAAAAAATCAAAAATGACAAATTACTATTCTGCATGGAAAACATCTTCAGAGGCCCAAATTTGATATAAATGTACTTACATTTTTTCACAGAGTTTCTTTTCATTAGGTAAGCTGAAAAAAACTGAACATGTCGAACCAGTTGGTACTGATTTTGAAAAATTTGTGCCTATTAATCGATTAAATAGATCACTAATACTCGTATCCACAATCGCGTTCATAAGAGCAAAAGATTTCAGTTGGACAAAGTTTAGAAAATTTTTTGGCGATCTAAAATTTCTATAATTGGTCTAAAGACCTCAGAACGTCAGAACCATTTGAAACCACCTTCAGTTGATTGAATAGATCAAAAAAAAGTTTGAACCAAATTTCAGCTTTTCAACATAACCAAATGAAATTTTGTGGAAATTTTAATTTTCAAAAATTTTCTGTAAGGCGGGCCCAGAATACAGAATTGCTCAAAATAACTTTAAACCACTTACAAATTGGATAGATTTTGGATTTTTATGTTGATCCCGTTAGACCTTCAATTTTTCATTTAGGCAGCTGAACTTATTTGAGAGCTGCTTTATTGGCTGCATGCTGTTGTAGGAAAAAATGAGTAAAATGGGTAGCTGAGTAACCGAAAAGTTATCTTGTTAGCTTTTTCAGTTTGTTGAATCGATCAACTAATTTCCCATCTACAGAACACCCGGTATATTTCTCGTATTCCTTAACAGCGTGGAAATTTATGTTACAGGGTGATGGAAACATCAGGTATTACGAAATTGTTGACGCTGAGCCCTGCATCCATTTTCTGAATCAGTATTTGTCGGATTCTCCTCAGGTAAGCTTCGCCTTAATTTTATAAAATACCGTATACCTATTTACTTGTCATTTCAATTTTTGAATATATATTTAATAATTCTGTATTATTTTCATCATCAGAGAGGCTTGGGTTTCGTACCGAAGAGAGGATGTAACGCATCTCAATGTGAAATTTTCCGATTTTATAAATTACATACAACTCGTAACATTTGTGAACCAATCTCAATGGTGGTACCTCGTAAGGTAATTATTACTTTTTTCAATAGAATTCTACTCAACACTATTCGTATTAAACCATGGATCTATTGAACTTTCAGAGTGATCAATTCCAAGATGATTTGTATCCCGATACAGTTGCTCCTGTGCCTGCACTTTCGGCTACTGATTGGTTCAACGGTATCAATAAACCACCCGTGTTGATGTCCATGAAAACTGGTACGTCTACTTGCATACGTATTGTATTGTATGTTTTTTAAACTGTGTGGTCGTGTTTATTGGTCAACGTAAATTATATTGTATGAGATAGCTTGTATCTTTACAAATGGATTGATTCGTTGAAATAAATTAGAGGTCGACCCGAATAGAGTTCATTATTATTTCGAATAATAGATCGGCGCGGCGACCTATAAAATACCATAATGTAGTTGAGTAGGTCCGTCTCGATTGACAATATCGTTCGTTTAGAAGCAATTGCGTCGTTTCTCATTTTAATTGATCTGTATCAATTTTCAATACTCATGCACAGGCGTACCGATCAGAACGCACAAACCGAAAGCATTTAAACCCAATGAAGCGTCAAAAGGAAACATCAATTATCGTATGAAATTCGCATTTTTATCCCAGGAAACTATACCGGATTATCGTCCTTTGAATGTGAGTTTTTTTCTATTTGTAATTTTTTAATTATGTTTTCAATTATACCTACTCTGTCGAGTTGGAGAATATTTACTGCGCTCGCTTAGGGAGTCTCGTGCGAAAAGAGGTTTAAAACAATTTCATGCTTGATTCCTCGTGTACCTCAGACGTGTAAACGTGAAGAAAAAAGTATATTTTACCGACTTTGCCGTGAAACGGAAAAGTAAGGTATTGTATTTGTCATGATGGTTGAGGATTTGGGTGGGGGTGGGTTTTCTTGACGTTTTGGAGTGTGCTGATCACGATAAGACGTATGGCGCAAAACGAGATAAGTTTACATATATATTTATATATTTATATATAGGTATATCAATTTATGTATAAATTTGTGTCACGCTGAACTCAAAAGCTCCGAACTTTAAGTCGAAACTGATGATGGCAAAATATTGCTTTGATACTGAACTAGAGAAATTTTTAATTTGGTCGAAATCGATTCAGCCGTTTACGAGATATGAACGTTTAAGTGTGTTTCAACGTTATGGATAAGCAGCAATTTGTGTAAACCCTTATATCTCGCAAACGGCTCACCCCCAACAAACAGATGGGGTGGTTAGGGTGTGTAGGTTGCAGATTGGTGCGCCGGAGGTCGGGTGTTCGAATCCCGCGCGAGTCAAGAGGAGAAAATTTTTTGTTGATTTTTTTGTTAATTTTATCCGTCCAAAATTTTTTTGCCATAAAAAATCAAAATTTTTCAAAAATTTCTAGTGTAATTTTTGTTTCAACAAAAAACATCTAAGTTTTTGGTAAATAGCCAGTAAATTTTGATAATCTTTTTTTTTTTTGGTGAATTAATAGTAATTTTTAGTAAATAAAATGATTAGTTATTTTTGGTGAATTACTCATAATTAAAGTTGGTCGAAAATTTTGGTAAATTGCTTGAGTAATTTTTGTTTTGGTAAATTAATGGCGTAATTTTTATTGGTAAATTGGTATTCCAATTATTAAATTTTCGTAAATTGCTGGGGTTATTTTTGGTAAATTGGTAAAGTTTGGTAAATTGGTAAAAAAAAACCTTTGGCAGAAAATTACTGGGGTAACTAAAAAAAAGTCGGTAAAAATTCGGTAAAAAATAGGTAAATTAGTGGGGAAATGTCTGGTAAATTACTGAGGTGAATGTTGGTAAATTGCTGGGGTAATTTTTGGTAAATTAGTGGGTAATGTCTGGTAAATGTTAGTAAATTGATAGAATGATAGGGTAATTTTTGGTAAATTCATAAAAAAATGTTGGTAAATTGGTAAATTTTGGTAAATAGGTAAATTTTGGTAAATTGGTAAATTTTGGTAAATCGGTAAATTTAGGTAAACTGGTAAATTTTGATTAATTGGTAAATTTCAGTAAATAGGTAAATTTCGGTAAATAGGTAAATTTTAGTAAATAGGTAAATTTTGGTAAATTGGTAAATTTTGGTAAATCGGGAAATTTTGGTAAATTGGTAAATTTCGGTTAATCGGTAAATTTCGGTAAATTGGTAAATTTTGGTAAATTGGTAAATTTCAGTAAATAGGTAAATTTCGGTAAATAGGTAAATTTTGGTAAATAGGTAAATTTTGGTAAATAGGTAAATTTTGGTAAATTGGTAAATTTTGGTAAATTGGTAAATTTTGGTAAATTGGTAGATTTTGGTAAATGGGTAAATTTTGGTAAATTGGTAAATTTTGGTAATAATTTTGTTTTTTGTCAACAATTTTCCTGATATATTATTCCACTTGTAATATGACGGTTACGTCTTCATAAGTACGCTAATTTTTATTTGAAAATCAATTTCATAAAAGTGTAATATGATGGCTACTTATGATTGACTATTTTATTTTGTCGATGTTTTCGACTTTTCGTATTCATTAAATCGGTAAATTTGGGTACTTCCGCGCATTTTGATAAATTGGTAAATTTTTAAGTAATGTCTGGTAAATTACTGAGATAAATGTTGGTAAATTACTGGGGTATATTTAGAGCAAAGTCGGTTGATCTTGCGAACTGCGCAAGATGTTTTTCACGTTTGATTTCTTTTCGTTGTGGGCATCTCAGCTTCGTAATATTCTAATTTAGTGTCACGATAGGATTATAGGGGAGGGGTACTTCGCTTATTAAGATACGAGGTAAGCTACGTTTTTCTTCATGTCTACGTCTTGAAATTTGGGAATCACTTTTGAAATTGATTTTAATTCCTTTTTCGTACAAAATTATATTTTTTTCAAGTAAGTATAACTTGTTTATAATGATTTAATTTTTTGTTAATCTCGAATTAATCATCAATATAGACGCTGCAAGACAATGAAAAGTCACAGAAGACATCCTGCAACACGAAATTCCAACAAATACAACAACTATTCGGAAACATCACCCAGAATAATGTAATAAACGAGTTCCCTAGAATTGAATTTTTATTTCATTCTTTTACTCTACATTATTCATCTTGTCGTTTTTCTCTAGGACATGAACGGCGAAGACGCGTTAATTAGTAAAATTACCACTAAAGATGAAATGGAAGAAAGCCCTAAAAATGAATACCAAGTAAGTTGAACTCATCAAGTAATGAGGTTGCATTTTAACATTACAAAGAAATTATCGTAATGAATAATAATTCGCCATTATTAATGCTAGATCTTATTGTTCGTAATTATCGCGTATTGTTTCGTTGATTTTCCCATCTCTATTTTTGTAAATTCAAGTGCGAATGTGTGTATACGAAGTAATTTATTAATTATTATTAAACGTGCAGATGTTCTAATACGAGTAATCGACATTACTGCGAATTTTGTTACAGCTGAGAAAGGCGTACAATCGACAATGCGAAGAGTTGAAACTGCTTCGTAAACAATTAGCGAATCGTGACCGGCGTATACAAGATTTAGAAAAACTAGTGGCGTCTTTACAGTCTCAAGTTTCTACGCTTCGTGTTCGAAAATAATTTCAAATGCTAAGCCAAAGCTTTAATACCGTAAAAACGGATTTTCGAAATGGCGTTGCCCGAAGCGTGCTCATTTTGAAGAATTTTGTACTTCGCATTTATACGCATTCCTTGGCGCATTTTTTTCCATTTTCTTTATTGCAAATCACCGTTAATCAACAATGTACACATTTAATGAAGAAAAATTAAGTAAAAAGGGTTGGTGTTTTAAGAATTATCAAATCACAAGACGTTGTCACTACTGTTACACCGCGAGAACGACGTATTCTACGTTTAGCTGGGGTTTAAATAGTTAATTCTTTTTTTTTTATTTTAAAACATTGTTTGTATGTTTGTAAGTAATGTTTTTTTCTGTGTATAGTATCACTGGAGTTGATGTGTGTTTTATTTTATAATTTATGCCTTTTAAATGAAGTCATTTTTAAAATAAGGATTTTTTTCACTGAAATATGTATGCGTTCAGCTGTAGAATGGTAGATGTTTTACGTGTAAAAAATTTACCAAATCGGATCAAGGGTAAATTATTGATTCGCATTAATGCCCGAGTAACGTTACGATGCATATGTGCGTGGTTTCTCTTCATTGCCTTTTTCAACACACCAAACAATTTTCACATTTGGAATTCCTATAGTTTTTTTTCTATATTTTCTAGTCATATTGCAGAACCGATTTGAGTTTTGATTCGATTGTTTATTTTTTTTCAATAACGCTTGACTCGAGTTGATTTGAAAACCTGCTTGCATGCTGCTGAGATTTTACAAAATGTAGCTCTGTGTCTAGTTTGTTCGATTCATTCAATCGCGAATGTGAAATGACAATATACAAATTTTGTATTTATTTTTTGTACGAATGTTTAAAAATCTACATTTTCATTGCGATCAAAATTTTAAAATGTGATATTACCTATATGTTATATTTTACAATTTGTTTGAAAAACGCAGTTTTGCATTATTTTAAATATACGCTTTTTTACATTCACGTGTTTTATTTTATTTATTTTTTTTTTTGAATTAGAAGTTGAATTTTACTTTGGAGATTTTTAGTTTTGAAATGAATTATAAATATTTTCAGGTTTTGATTGACGAGAATCATGTAGAAGTGAAAAAAATGTGGATATAAATACTCAGCTTGAATACTTTCCTAAGGTTCTTATTTCTAAACAAAATCTTTTCAGCAATCGATTTCTAACTGATTTTCAATAGTAGAAGTATCGTCAATAAAACTAGTTTTCTAAGACCCTTGATCTTGTTTGTTTTCAACTTACCGAATGAAATATCAACAAAATACATGCGAATACGAACGAAATTTAATGCCACAGGAACATCGATACATCACGAAAAAATAATTTCGAATATAAAAATTAATACAAAGGTAAATAACTGACGATACTTTGTAATTTTTCACTTTCATCGGGTCCAATAGCCAACACCGTACGAGATCCGGATGCTATTTGAGTTCTGCCTGCATCTTGAACAATATAAGTCATCAAATTCTTCGTTTTTGCGGCCTTTTGCAACTCTATCAGGGTTTCGGAATCGTTTACTTTATAGACCGTTATAGGTTTTCCTTTCAGCTCCCACAATAAGAAATTTTCCATTTTATCAGTCGAGTATTTCTCGTATACTCCGAGTGCGGCGTGAGAGCACTGAAAAATGAATCGTAATCAAGAAAAATTCATTCTAATAAAAAAAAAATAGCTCTTAAGAGGTTTATACCTGAGCAAGAACTTTTCCTGCAGTCATTTTAAGCTCGTTATTCACCACTAAGGCTAATTTATACAACGGTCCTTCGTCTGAGAGCTGAAACACGAGAAGGAAAACATGTACATGGTTGAAAGTGAAATGTGATGAATACTGATTGATCATAATCGAGTTACCGTTAGACAATCTTTCAATTTTTTTTCCGGTTGTGGGGCATCCGGTTTTGCGGATTTATTTAAGAAAAATTTGAAGATTAAACCGGCCATAGCACCGCCGGTTAAACCGGCTATAAATACTCGATACATGGTATGGGAACAGGATGAAATTCAATGCGGAATTTTATACAAATATATTTTGACTGAGTGACGACTATAACTTGAGTAAGTTCAATTGACCAAAAAACATGCGCATAATGTCATAAATTTTACTATTTTTGCTCAAGATCACCGGTTTATCATTACATTTTGCAATTTACTTGCATTAAAAAAAAATTTTTTTCAATTTTAATTTTCAGTATTTTTTGTTTTGATTTTTGAAATTTGATTACAGACAAGCCAGCATACGCCAAGCCCGGCCAAGCGATTTTTAATTTTTCCAATTTTCCATCTTCTACAAATATTTTGTTCAACTCACACCAGAAGCGCTAAATACTACATATGTTTTTTATTTTTTTTAATTATTAAATTAATTAATAAAACTAAACTCTGAAAAGCAAAATGGTAATTTGTCGTACATTTTCAATACTTTTTTGCATTGAATTGACTTTATCTTTGATTATAATTTATAATTCAATGTTATTCCGCAAAATTAAATTTGAATTTAAAAAAAAAAAAAAAAATACGAGCAAAAAATAATGTCAAGTCAGTACCGCCTTTGCTCGCTTTGATTGAAATCCTAAAAAATTTAAACTACTTTTCTTTTGGAAAAATAACATGATTGATTACGAGTACAAGACGTTATATAAAGTGAAGTTAGTTTAATTTACTCGTTAAATAAGTTGAAAATAATTGAATTTCGTTGAGTAATTCTCCTCAAGTTAGTGTTGTGTATGATATACAGTAAAAGAAGGATCTGCAGGTATGTACTTTGCGTAGAACATTGCCCCAGATACCCCTAGTTCACATCCTCATCAGCATCATTGTTCTCACATACGTATTCGTGTAAAAATTTCCTTTACAGTTGAAATGCCTTCAGTAGAACCGATTTCAAGTTGGGCTGATGAAGCCGAGGCAGAGATTGAAGGAAAGAAGCATTTACCGCCTTCCTCCGAAATCATCCAAAATGATCACAAGATCATCACCGAATACAGATACAACGAAGATGATAAACTGGAAAAGGTAGTTCGTACCTTTAAAATTGAACGTCGTGTAGTATCTAAATCTGTTGCTGCTCGTAAATTGTGGAAAAAATACGGCGAATCTTCGAATGACAAACCCGGACCAAATCCGTCAAACACATTCGTTGGTGAAGAGGTACGTTACATTGTTCTTCTTATGTATCGCTGTCTGTTGAATTATATTAACGTTGCCTCGTCTCTTAGGTTCAAATGCAGTTCATCACCTGTAAAGAAGACGCCGATAAACCGGATGAAAATCCTTTGGAGAAATTGAAAGAACAAAAAGGTTTGGTGAAATGCCGAACATGTAATGGAGACCATTGGACTTTGAGCTGTCCGTACAAAGATATGATGAAACTCAAACCGGACGAAAAATTACCACCACCTAGTGGCGGAGGTGCCTCCGAAGATAGAAGTAAATCTGTCAATAAATACGTTCCACCTTCGCTTAGAGAAGGGGCCAATGCCAGGCGTGGAGATAGCTTGAATAGTAAAGGTTACGATGCATTAGCTATCAGAATCAGTAATTTATCTCCGAATACGTCGGATCACGATTTAGAAGAGCTCGTCAAACCTTTCGGAGCTATTTCGAAATTATATCTTGCTAAAGAGAAGTCCACTGGGTTATGCAGGGGATTTGCTTACATTCACTTCAAATCGAAAACCGATGCTCATGTAGCCATTAACAAATTAAACGGTTACGGTTACGATCATCTAATTTTAAAAGTGGACTGGTCCAAACCGACAAACAACTGAAAATGTACATTTAATAACTTCACTCTGAAGCATCTTATATTTATTTTGAAAATAGAGTTATTAGTTATCAAAATGTTGAAGTTATTATCTTTTTTCAACACATATTTGCATATATCTTCAGAAAATTTCGGTTATAGTTCTCGAATTTTTTCATTCCGATGTTGTAAATGAAAACGCGATCGATATTTTTATTTATCCTTGTCACAGTTTAATTATCATCATGATTGTGTACATAGTTTTTCTGTTCCAAAATAAACCTGTTTCAAACCGTCCACTATGTGTTTTACTGATATTGACCTATGACATGTATTATTCGCTAGTAGCACTGATGATCCGGCCAAGATTGAAAATTGGTTTCCTATTTTTGATTCTTACACTCCTTTTTCATTCCATTGAAAAAATGGAGTTTTATTCTTGAAGATAGGCATTGAGAAAAATAATACTGATTTGTCCCGTGGCTTTATACAGAAAAATTTTCTGATTTAAAACGCCATCACCCCTTTTTCTTACCGTTCAAAGGTCACTTTTTCAAGACAAAAATACAATAGAACCGGTGGAGTGTTCATTTTTTGTAAAATTTCTAAAATTCGATGCGCGTTGTTCTTGAAAAACAGTAAAAATACTCTTCATTTTTAAAATAATATTAAATAATCTACATTCGGAAATAAAATAAAAGGTTGCAAACGTTTTACTATCAAAAACGAAAGTACAATTATTCTTCGAAATGCGTTAAAACAATAAGAATATAAAAATCGTACATAGATAAATCTACGTAAAAGCGACGAGAATATTTTTCTCGATGAAAAATTTGAAAATTAAAAGCAGTCAATACATCAAAATAAATAAATCATAAATTAAGGTGCTACTTCTACCTATGCGTACGTTTATTCTTTTCAGTCTCGTACACGAATATTCCATATACTAGTTCTCTTATTACCTACAGTTGGTCGTGCTATGCTAGAAAATCTCAACATGTTCACTTTGATTTCCGATGATTTACGCAACGATTCTATTTGATTTTCGTGAAATAATCCAAAAATATTCAGATGCTTGATGGAGGGCAACATAAACAATTTACTGTAAAATGAAACGAACAAATCAATAATGGAATTGCAATTTCGCATTCAATAATGGAATTGAAAGAATTATTACGTACGTATAACTAGCAGGTAAAATGTTGTAGCAACGGCTTAAAGACAATATTTCCAGGTCTTTTAAATTGTTGTAAATTGCGTCAACGCTGGTATCGGAAATGGTAGTAGAATCGCTGAGATCTAATTCTTTTAGTTTATGACACCTTATCACAAGAGTACTGACGTCTGCAATGATTGAAATTTGTAAACAGTGATTTCGAAAAATACCGATTTCGATAAAAACTTACGAGCATCCGTTAATTCTTTCAAACAGCCACTCAAATTGATTTTTTGTACGTCTTTGGGAACATACTGGCATATGGTTTTAATTGATGTACTCTTCAATAACGTCCAAGCGATATTTAATTCGACTAACCTACAAAGAAGGTATCATATTAAGCAATGTGTTTGAAGTAAATTGTAGCCCATGTACAGAAACGTACTTGTCACACTTGGTGAGTATTTCTTTAGCACCAGCCTCATTCAATCCAACACATTGAGACATATTTAAAACCGTCAGTTTATCATTCTTTGCAATCTCTTTACAAACGCTTTCATCTATCTCGCAGTTTTCTAAGCTAAGTTTTTGTAATATGTGACAAGTTTTCAGCAACAATTTTAAATCTGTAAAAATTAATTCAGTGAGATGGCCGATGGGAATAATGAAAGTAGGTATTCGCAAAATGTTACTTTTGAACTCACCATTAACGCTTATACTAGCCATACTTAAATCTAGAAATTCTATTTTAGAAACATGGGTTTCCATTGTCTCCTCCAAATTTCTAAAAATGGGAGTTCCTACCTGAAAACAAGAAACAATAACGATAAAAATACCGGAAAACACGATTCCAGAGTTTGACAATGATTAATTACTTCGGTTTGAGCCATTCTTAAAATTTGAGGCCCTCTCAACAATACATGAGCCATGCTTCCAGGCACGAGTTTACGAGTTGAAAGATCTATCCTAGGCCATAAATCATTATCGTACGCAATACGTTTCCAACGACGACAGACGCAAGCGCAACTAATCAAAGTTGTTTTTGGTAAATATTTAAACATCATCAATAAAACTTCATCGGGTAAGCTTGCAAAATAATCTGGAAATATATCATTCAACTAATTATTCGTGAAAAAAATTAGGCCTAAGATGAAATAAAAGTTACCTTTTCTCTTAGTAGAACTAGAAAGAGTAGATGATCGCCTAATGACTAAAAAATCATCGTCAAATGAAGTATTTGCGTGAAGTGGTGCAAATGGGTAACCGTTACTGACTGCAGGAGGAAGAGATTCGGGAGTCAAATTATTTTTCGACGTTTTAGGTATCTTCGCATCGGATGCCTCCTCACACGAATTTGTTTTCCTTTTGGACTGTTTCTGTAATCAATGAATTACGTATGAGATCAGGAATTAAACTTTAAATTCATTAGTCATCATTACCTGTGTAGGTAATAGTACCTGATGGTTTCGCCCAGAATTTTCCGTCATTTCACCAGTACTAAGCAGCTGATCAGAACTGACTTCTTTGACGTCAAACTTATTTTCATTACTTTCCTCGAAATCGGCCTTTATAGTTTCACTTTCTCCACCAGTCGACTTTGAAGTACCTTGAGATTTTCTACGAATTGGACACGATGCAGTTATAAATTTATGAATACGATATTTTACGAATGAAAATGAAAATTTCTTGGCTTACCTTTTCTCCGAGATTTGTCTACTGGATCTTCGATTTTTCATGGTATAATTTTTAAAACCAATGGACGAGGAACATACGCGCAATACAGTAATGAAATTATATCGTTTAGAATTAAAAACACTACAGAACACAGCGGAAATAACAAAATGCAACGATCCAACGAATCCTTCCGTCTTCGACACAAAATTGCCGAATTTATTTTCCCTCGTAAAATTTGTGTCTGAAAATGAATACGTTAGCTTTTGAACACTGAAATTCAAGCATTTAAGCAGTGTTGCCAGTACAATCGTCAGAAGAGAAATTACCTTGGAACTGATTTGAATTTTGAAAGTCGATAAAACTCAAGTTTTCCCATTTAAATTTTCAATTCAGTTAATTGGAAAAAATATCCATCTTTAAAAACTTAATTTCATGTGCAAAAATATGCTTTTCCTTCAAATTGAAAAAAATTGAAAACAAGCTCCAGAAGAAAATTTGGATTTTGTAAAAATTTCAACCATGAAATGGTTTGTTTTCATTGGTTAGCACTTAGCATCATCAAGGTCAAATCAAAGTATCAAAAATGAAAAAAAGCGGGACGACGACGAAGGCGGAAAATCATAATCATATGATTGCTTGTATTTCTATTTTGTTGAGTGTTTTGAAATTTGAATTTTGAACTATAATTTAGATTAAAATTGAATTTAATCATGATAGCGGTTTTAAGATTATGATAATACTGGAAGGAACAGTTGAAATCCTAGATCAGAGATCAATCGTGTACATTTTTCTAATTCTAGTCCCTAGTCAGGGTCAGGTTTTTAAAATTTTATCACTGTTCGATTCGTGCCTTATCCAATTATCCATAATAATGGTACAAGAATTTCATGTTCTGAAATGTCATCAGTGCGAACTTTTCCAAGTATGTACTCAGCTCACCATCATCACTCTTTTGTTGAAAATTATTTTTTTACGAAATGATGTATCGTAATTTGTAGGTACTGTATTCTAGGTTCACATTGTTAAAAAGGCCAAGAAATGGGAGTGTAAAGTATGTGGAGCGAAACAATCAGTTGTCAAGGTACCATTGTTTAAGTATGATGATTGAATAAAAATTAGGTACCTATATGATTCGTTTCGTGAACGTTCAATCGTTTCTAAATGTTTACAGGTTTTTGGACAAGGTTCTGCGAAGGATTGTCGTATTCATGTACAGAAATTGAATGAACAGCGTAGCCAAAATTTAATAAATTCGAAAGAAACCCCGAATGAATCTAACGACCACTGCGAACTGGGTAAGTACACCAGAATTACAATTTGTACGAAGCTGTTTTGAATCGAACGTTTTCTGATATAAAATTATTATTGCAGAAACAGCAACGAGTAATACTTACGAAGAACATTCTTTGGAAGAATATGTAGATACAGATAGAAATAGAAACTGTGATTCAGGTACTCCTTGTTGATCAGCTGTGTAATCTTATGTGATCGGTAAATGGTTCATTCACTAATTTTATTTCAGAGTTTCGAAAAAATGAGTTACCAAGTAAATGGCAAAAATACATAGAACCTGATAGAACTGATGAATCGTATAGTTTAGAAAGTAATTCCAATGTGGAGAAATGTTCCCTCGAGAGTTCGTGGAATTTGATGCAAGTTCAAGATGATAAGCTCAGCGAATTAAAGTCTGCAAAGTTACCCTGTTCGAAAGACGACTCTCAAGTTGGAAATCATGGAAGGTCCCTTTCAAGTTCGTGGAATTCGATACAACTACGGCATGATGAGCTCAGTGAATTGAAAAGTGAAAAGTTAATTTGTTCAAGAGATGGCTTTCAAGTTGGAAAGAAAAGAAAAAGTTATGAAACAGATTCAAATTCGGAAAAAATTTTTCATTTTTTGTCTCATGACGAATTGGATACTGTTGATGATATATTGGATGTATAATGCTATCTGTGAAGTGTGACGATGTAGCTTTAATTCAAAGGTTTGAACCTTTCTAGAATTCTATTTTGTATTATTTTTTTTTGTCTGTCTTGATTTGAATTTGAATTTGGAAAGTAGAACCTAAGTACCTAACCCATTTTTAACTTAAGAACAGGTATACAGAATTAGACTATAAAAAACTGAATTTAAAATGATGTATTTAATACTGGAAATGTGCGTATAGAAAAACCTAATTATAATTATTCATTCATATTCATAATCATAATAATAAGAAACTCAAAGATTTGAGAGTGATTAGAAAAATAAAAATTTCAAATTTTTGTTCATCTGATTAATTTTTTTTGCATAAAAAAATGCACGTTGCACAGAGAGCGCTGATTAGCTGCTGTTTTTGTTTACATTACACGATTATCAATTTTAGATTTTGTCATGATAAGAATCAAAGAATCAGCTTTTTTGCGGTTCAGTTCAGTTTTCAGAGTTTGAATAGTTAATTTGAGTTCTAAAATGTATTGTACAATTGATTTCATGAGCTATGATCGTTGAACTCAGAAAGTGCAATAAATTTAACCAAAATTATGAAATTCTGACACGAAAATGTCATTTCTGAAAAATAATAAAAACGACGAAACCATTGAAATGGAAGGTGAACTGGTACAACATCCATGGAATTGCGATTTGAAACCACCTAGAAATAATTTTGAAATGGTATCATCTCATATAAGTACGTACAGTATAAGTTGAACTTTACACTTTGCTATATTTAACCACGATTCATGTAAAATTAAAATTATTAATAATCTTCAATTAGCAAAAATAATCAGAAAAGCCATTGTCAAGGAGTCGTCCAATAACCAGTATAGATCTCAAATTTATATTGAAACCGTAGCTTTATCCAAATTCCTCAGCCAGCGAAAGAATAAATACAGAAGCGACAAAGGATTTCGAACTATTCAAAAAGTAGGTAGTATTACTGAAATTAGTATGAAAATGAAAATGCGTTGTACATACAATACTTTATTAACGCTTTCTAGGTTGACAAAGCTGTGAATAGAATATATCAAATGGATTTGCCATCTACTTTCGCCTTGATCAAGTTGAATTCAGTTGATACATTTGTCCCATCTAGACAATTCCATCAATGGTTTCTCATTAGACTGCTATCATATGCGAAATTATTAGATCGTATGAATTATTGCTGTCGTTATTCAGCCACCATGTTACAACACAGACTTCATACAGGACATAATTGGGTCGAAGTTATGTTCGCCCTGAGTATGATAAGTAGAATTTGGTAAATAAAAACGCATTATTGATTTTCTAACATAGTATATTTGTATAATTTTAAATTCCAACAAATGGTTTTTTCACAGGGCAGTTTCGAAATTTTTACTGAAACAAATTTGTTCGACGTACGAGCAGTTATATTCCGTTCTAGAACAGTTACCATTCGATGCAAATGAAAAAAAATGGCCATATAACGATTACAATATGCCTGCAAATTTACAACGATGGTTATCGCTGACGTAAGTTTGTTTCACTCGTAATATTTCCCGTTTGAATTTTTATTCATATTGTTATTTTATTTACAGTGACTTCGACGTTTCGATTAATGAAGCTCGTGCTGCTGTTCCAAATATATCACAACGTGAGATTTTTTGCCTCGAATTACACCAACTAATAAATGACG
The DNA here is from genome assembly GCF_950023065.1 of Planococcus citri. NCBI lineage: Eukaryota > Metazoa > Arthropoda > Insecta > Hemiptera > Pseudococcidae > Planococcus > Planococcus citri. Next base: position 41,350,062 of record NC_088679.1, read on the forward strand.
ACTTCGATTGCAGTTCATCACCAACTTTGATTGTTTCAGATGTTAAAAAAGATGCAAGATTGCGTAAAATATTGAAAATTCAATCCCACGAACAACTAAGGAAATTTTTAGCTATAGAAACTAAAAAACGTTCGAAAAATGAGGCCAAAAGTATATGTCTTTCCAACAATTTGGACGCCCTGCAATGGCATATGCTGACGAAGAAAATTTTAAAATGGGTCAAGTTACTAAAAAAGGCAGATGATCAACGTCGTGATAAATTATTGAAAAAGATTAAAGCAAGATTGGTGACTGCGTTATTTTTGTCTTGAAATAAATGTTTTCATCAATGTTGAGATTTCGTTTTAAATCAAAACATGATCGTTAACTTTTTTTTATTTAATAGTTTTATATTTTGAAAATCGATGAACAACTTGTAAAAATAAAACGAATTATAAATTTTATGGAAAATGTAACTTTTTTCCCTACTGACTGACGCTTGTAATATTTCTCTACAAGTAGGTATAGGTTTTTATTGTCTCTTCTCTTGTACCATTTGCTCTGCAACTTTGTTTGGTGATGAAATTCTGGGATATTAAAAATTTAGAATTTGCCTTCAATTGAATCGGGCACATTGACAGCCACGATATCATGTCTTATAAATGGTAAAAACCATGAATTAATTTTAAATCTCTTAGTTAGCTTTTGATATTACAAAAAATGTATGTAGTTATTATTGTAGATTTAATGACCCTTTTTTCCAACAACCAACAAAGTTTGGACTTTCGATGATGGTCCAAAATTACATCAAGATTTCATAGGAAATGGGCATAAAAAGCGCTCGTGGTTCTTGTTTTTCTGATAAAGCTGCAATTTTTTTATGGTGTGAAAAAAATACATTTTTTTTCTCCAATACAGCTGTATGGAAACCGGTTTCAGATTTTTAATGATTCATTTTCTCATTTCTTGGAGAGGGAGAGTAACTATTTTGTAGTTTTGAATTTTCACATTCTCTCCCCTCCTAAATTTGTTAGATTTTATGAGAGAATAATCAACATAATTTGAAAATTTTCTTTCAGTTCCTTCAAAAAAATAGTGCTGAAACATCAAACAGAATTTACCAATTAGGGTGTTTTTGGGTCTCACACCTCTCAATTCTACAGGAAGCTTTTTCCATAAAAATCAACTGGGGGAGGTGAGGTAAGACGAAAAAAATCCAGACCATCCCAGTATGAACTTGAATTTCGGTTCAAATTCAAATCTATAAAAAGTCGATTCCCACCAATGATATTCCAATAAAAACACAGTTTAAATGGCAAGAAATTATTGTATTAAGAAAATAGAAAAAAAGAACATAAATACACTAATAAAATGAAATTTGAATTAAACAATAAACACGGTAGTTCATATGAGAAAGGAGAAAAACTTTTGCGATAAAATTTTACACAGTAATGTAGAAGCAAACACGAATATAATATTTCGACGTCTTCTCCGAACAAGTAATTTTTAATGAAAAAAAAGCATACATAAAAATTAGTTTACAATCAACTCCGAATGTTTCGCGAGAAATTAGATTTCAATAATGTAAAGTTTCATTTGGTAACTAAAAAAAAAAAAAGAAAGAAAAAAAGGAAGATATGTAACAAAAGTACAAAACATATACACAAAATTACAACATTGTTTTTTATTCGTAACAACATAATATTTTTACGGCACGCAATAATAAAATACTTAAAGAGTAAGAAATTAATTATATAAACGTAACGCGTAAGAATCATGAAAGAAAAATCATTTACAGAATTGATGAATATGCCGAGGAACTTTGGAAAAATGAAAAAAAAGAGAAAAAATTAGAAGCACAGGAATGTGAATACCAATTTTGCGATTTTTCAGTACGGAATAAAACAGTGAAGGAACTTAATCCAAAATAACGAATACTTATATGGCATTTTTTTCTTCGAAAAAAAAAACAAACAAACAAAAATAAACACATCTAATAAATAAATGAATAGAACAAAAAAACACACACACAATGAACAAAAAATAATAAGGGAACAAAACAAAATACATAAGATGAATTGCTCGAATTCATCGACTCGTATAAATAATTTACTTAATGCGACATGAAATTTCTCTAAAAGCGAACATATCTAAATCGAAAATACATATCTTTATTGCTACTGATGGCCTTGTCGAGATCTTATACGTATGTATTTTTAACGCTATATTCGGATTTTACGTGTTGCATGTAAAGGTAACACTGGGCCTTAAATAATATCAAGTTTTATATACAAAAAATATTTTCGGTTTTAAAATAAAATTTGTAAATCTCAGTCTTGGTGCACAAAATGAAGTCTTTCCTTACGTTTTGTTGTAATTCATCGTCACAAATCAACATCACTGTGTAAATTTGCTTAGCCGCAGTTGCTTTAATTAATCGCGATTTTTTGTTTCGTATTTTATTTTCTAATAATGCTTTTTTTATTAGATATTACATTACAAAAGACCAGAAAAAATACTCGTACTGGTATTTTGAATTATAATGTTTGTAATTTTTCAAACGCGATAGTTTAATAATAGGAAACCGATGTTAATTAAATTTCGGTTAAAGTCAATTCAACATTTTTGTTTTGTTTGAATAAGCGAATATAATTTTAGGTACCGGACTACATACGCATCTTATGAGTATAATACTCGTATAATAAGAAACAAACCGAAGAGCGTAAATTTTTCATCAGAAATCATCCTACGTCGAGTCAGAAATTTCATAATTATAATAGGTAGATTACATATTGCAATATTGAAAAACAAAAATAAAAACCACGTTATGGTATTTTTTTAAAGATACCAATATCCGTATCAAAGTCGCGGAAAACATACGTAACATAGAAAAATAAAGAAAAACTGCACTCAGAAAAAACAAACAAAAATAAAAAAGAGAGAAAACACACAAAAAAACCTTCCTGATCAAAAAAACTAATGTAAAATACTCGTTGTTCGACAACAAAGGTGTTCTTAACGTGAACGCCGCCTCTGCCTTCACCGGTTGGTACAAATATTTAGAATACTTCGATTTTTAACGAAAATTTTCGACAAAACTGGTAAAAGGAAAACAATATTACGAGCTAATCTCAGTTAAAGGAAGGGAAATGAGTATGAGTAGCAGGGGCCTGTTCGATCCCCTGCGCTAAATCTCATTCACCGGTACCCGGAGTCCATCTGTCGAATTCGATACCACTATCTGGACTTTGTCCAAAAACTGTCAAAGGACTGAGAAAATGCGCAGCTACTTGACACCTACTGCAAGCTGTGCTCGTCCTCGGTGTACCGCATTGGTCGCATTTTCGATCAGCCGATGAGGATGCTGAAGAAAGGCCGGATTCGTCGCCTCCTCCGTCGCCGCTGTCGATTGAAGATTGACCGCTGCGTTTGGACGACGATGAATTTGTCAGTTCGCGTTCATAAGCGTGGAGTTGTTCCATGAAATAAAAATTCGGACCGACGTTCGATTTTCGCGATCGTACTAAACTGAACGCGTCGTTTAGACTGAGAGACATGTGTGACATCAGATACGCAACAGTTATGGTCACTGAACGAGATACTCCGGCTAGACAGTGCACTAGGACTCCGATTTTTTGCGATCTTCCTTCGTCTGTAACATAAGGGAAAAAATAGAGAAATTTAAAACATCGTCATAATCGAAATCAGAAATAAATTACTAATAATTATAAACGACATAATTGTATGTAGTTATTTAACGTTATACGTAAGTGAGCAGAGAACGTAGTCAAGGTAGGTACTTAAAAAAGAAAATTCTGAGATAGAAATCTTACATGCCTTCTGAAAAAAAGACTCTTCAACAAAAAAAAAAAATCCCATGAAATTGAAAAAATTCTCCTGTTTAACGAGTTTATCCACATTTGAGCCGATTTTGAGAGTGACATCTCAAAAGTGGGTTTTTGACCAGCTTTTTTCAAAATTAAAAAATCAAAAAAATCAAAAGTTGAAATTCACACGAATCGCTGTATTTTGTCCAAAACTAACCCCCCAAATCCAAATTTCACAATTTCCAGCCATTCTGGAGCCTCCAGCGCGATTTTTCAATTTCTCCAGAATTTTGAATTTGCTCCAAAAAGCGTGAATATGCAGTTGGGCAGCTAAATTTGAGTTGTGTATTATACTCGACCTGTTTAACAAGTTTATCTACATTTGAGCCGATTTTGGGAGTGACACCTCAAGAGTGATTTTTTGACCAGCTTTTTTCAAAATCAAAAAATCAAAAAAATCAAAAGATAACCGTTTGTGAGGAAATTTTTGAAATTTGCACGAATCGCTGTATTTCTTCAATAACTAACTCCTGGAGCGCAAATTCTACCATTTCCAGCAGTTTTGGAGCGAGAGTGACACCTCCAAAAACCACTTTTGAGGTGTCACTCTCAAAATCGGCTCAAATGTGGATAAACTCGTTGAACAGATCGAGTGTAATATACAACTCGATTTTTAGCTGCCCAACTTCATATTCACGCCTTCTGGAGCAAATTAAAAATTCTGGAGAAATTGAAAAATCGCGCTGGAGGATCCAGAATGGCTGGAAATGGTGGCATTTGTATTTGGGTAATTAATATTAGTTTTGGGACTTATTTTGACCCTTTTTATTGATCAAGTACGTACTTTTTTAAATCGCCAAAAACAGTCAATTTTGAATTTTCAAAAATTCGCCAAAAATCGAAAAATGAACTTGGGCAGCTGAAAATTTGGTTTTAGGGGGTTTAGACTATGCTCTTTCCAAAAATCGCGGCCCCGTTCAAATCGGAGAGTGACACCTCAAGAGGTTCTCTTTTCAGATCAGAACTGGGGACGATTCGAATAAAAAATGCCATGATTTGATTCGTGATTCGAATCATTTCTTCAGGCGTATTTCATGATCTGTGGTTTGGATCATTTTTTTGGTGAGCCATAAATCACGTTCACTGCGCCTTTTTTTTTACTCCTCGTTCTCTTCATTTGACGACAGCAATACTTTTAATTTTCGCGACATTTTACTCGAATTTTTGGATACTTTATCAACTTTGAATGACGTTCAAGCAATCGCTCTCAAATTCACCCGAATTTTACTAAAATTTCATCAATTTTTTGGCAGTTTTCAATCAATTCATTTTTGTGCTCATTTTGCAGGTTTCATAACACTTGAGGTGATTTTTACCAAACGTAATTCCACTTTGATGATATTTGATTCATTTTATTGATGACGGATATTTTTCTACAATTTTGAGATATTTCATCAATTATCAATCATTTTGTTTTTACGCCATTTTAACAAATTTAAACGTCGTTTTAAACAATTTTCACTAAACGTGAACGTGAAATTTTCAAAGCACTGTAAAATTTTTCTGTGATATTTTTTCTTAATTTCATTCAATTTTGATGATATCTACTTATTTGATCAATTTTCGTAATTTTTCGTAATTAGTCAAGATCTTGAGCTTTTCTGCGACATTTAATCAAGTTTTAGTCATTTTTAACTATTTTCGTGACATTTCAATAAATTTTAAAGCAACTTTCGCAAAGTTCGCCAAAATCGCGCTGATTATCAGGGGAAAATGATTGGAGCTGATCAGCTCATATTCAGATCCAATCAGGTCTCTCCTATTGGATCTGAACAACGGGTGAGAACAACTCTGATTAAAATTTCCTACTAATAAAATGAAACACGAGTTGAATAAAAATGATTCGAAAATTGTGCGATTCAAATCATATTTCTCACGATTTTACCGGAACCTTGACTCAGATTAATCGTTCTTATCGCTCTTTTGATCGATTTAGGCTCAATTTCTCAAAATCTTTCCTTCTATTTCAGGTTCATTACATATTTTTTTCTCCAGAAATCTTCGGGGAAAAAACGAAAGTTTATTTTTTTCTCTCGAAAGAGTAAATTTACTGTCGTCAACACCGAATAAATTTTTACAACCGGCAGTAAATTTTTTTGCAAAGCAAAAGGGGGCTGGAAAAGGGGAGGTGTGATAATATACGGGGTTATAACTCTGACCCGGAAACTTGACCAACCGCATGACCTCGAAAAAGCTCTTTTCTCTCGGCGCAAAAGCTCTTCTCTTTCCGTGTCGCCAAAACTAGGTCATTCATGCCCTTTATACACAGTCTGCGTCTCTCTACTTACGATTCGCGCGTGCTACCTATGCATGAGTCATCGCTTTTCCAGCTCACGCCGAGCAGCCTCAGCCTAGCCGTGGAAATTCACCCCTTCTAGGGGTATTCGCATCGGCGCATTTTTCATCCCTTTCGCGGATACCGTACCCTTCTACAGCTTGTTTTGCGTCGCCTTTTATATATACCAGTCAACTCTTCACTCGGGTAGATGTGCTCCGTCATTAGGCCGATATCGACCAACATTTTAGTCGTTTCAACTTTTTTTCCCCACTACCCTTCCACTTTCCTTCATTCTACTCCTTTTCAGCCCGTCTTCGTCGTCGCTTTATATGTATATATTCCTTTACATAAAGCGCGTGAAACAAGCTCGAACAGAGCTTTTTGAGCGCGGGCACGTGGAATTTTCAAACTATACCGCACCAGAATGCAATATTGAGCCAGTGTTGTAAATAACGACGACGCCAAAAATGTACGATTTTCTCCATTGTTCTTCCTTATTTCGCGAATGCTCGTATAGCTCAATGAAAACTCCATCTGGTACGTTGCTTATTTCAAAATTCGTCGCAATACCAACCGCAAAAGATATGAGGGTGTAGAATAACGTCTAAATTGTCGCCGAATTTTTCTTTTTTTCCCCTATAGTGAAGAGTGAAACGTGCTTCGATGAGTTGAAATTATCGTGAGAATTTTTTTTTTCAATTTTCGAGCTAGGTATTGGATTATTTTGTCATTTTTTTCAAATACGATTTTTAAAAAATTTCACGAAATATTTTTATAAGCATTTTGTTATGTTTTTGTTTATGTTTGAAAATATTAAAAATTTAATGATTCTTTTACATTCCCTTCTAGACAAATAGGTACTGATCTTTTGAAGAAAATCCCTTTTTATTCCATCTGGTTCACTCGAAATAATCAAATTTGACATCATCATTTAAAATATAAAAAATAACATGGAAAAAAACGATGACAGAATTGTGTTACCTATTTAGCGTAACATTTTATTGGGATCAGAAGCAAAATTCTACAAGAATTCTCCATTCGGACACAGTAATACATATAAAGGGAGATGACATCTAAGGAGGTCGATTCTGAATTGTTTACGAAATTCGAAGGCGTTTGGCAAAAACACTGAGATTTGAAAAAATTAGATTTTCAAATCAATAAATTTTAACTCTCTCTAGAGCTCTCCACTGATATCAGCTCAAAGTTTTGAAATTTTGAAAATAGAATATCAACATAAAAAAAATTTATGTTACCTAATGTTTCAACAATTTTTTTTTTCGATTCAACTTCAAGTTTTCTCTTTTCTTACATGATGCATAAAAAACATCATTTCCATACGTTTTTTTTTCTTCAAACTTCAAAAGTTGAAAGGATATTGTGATATTTTTTCGATTTTGAGTTTTTGTTGAATGTGTTTTTGAACAATTTTGACAATGCATGTTCGTCCAGTTTTTAAAAAAATTGAAAATCGACCCACCTCGGTGCATGCCTCAATGACCCTCACCTCTCCTCCTTCTTCTCTAGGAAGCTGTCAAAAATTTCTCAAAAAATTCTCACTCTTGATTCTTCGAGCACTTTTTCATTCTTGGATCTTTTCAAGTAGGAATTTTTTGATAATCTCAATATAATTTCTTTTACAACTTTTCGCCATTTTACAAGAATTTTTAATTGGCAAACGAACTCTCGAAATCAATCGTATTGATCTTTTTTTCAATTCGAGATTTCCTTTCTACAGAAAACAGTTTTCAAAAATATTCAATTAGGATATTCAAAATTTTCGAAATTTTTTCAGGTATTTTGAATGCACTTCGTCGAAAATCTCTCGAGTTTATTCTTTCTGTTTTCACACAAATGCTCAAATTCACATACCTTTTTCATTTTCAAAGTAGATACCTATGTACTTGAATACTAAAAAATTGAAAAACGAAAGCAAAATTTCAAAAGCAAAATACAGGACTTTTCAGCACTTCAGAGCCTGTCAACACCTCTCAATACATAATCGTGATTTGAATTTCAAAACATTAATTATTTTATTCTACTCGAGTTTGAAGCCATTATTCGACTGTATTTCAAAAACTCATTGAATCGAATAAAATCCTCACATCGCAGTTCGAAAAATCTCACCTCGAAATAACATAAAACCCACGGAAAATTTCGTTCAAAAAATACCTAACACAACTGTCAAATCGTTATCATTCAACGTATGGTAGAACACATTAAATATGATTGAAACACCATTAATCCGACTAATATTATCGATAATCTGTTGAAAGACCTACACTCGAATCAACTAACGCACATATAATTCTCCATAATCTACAACACTAACTATGAAACGGACCCGACAAATAATTCATAAAAAGAAAAAAAAAAGGTACATGAAAAAATTCCACACATAATTCACTCACACACCCACGCCATATTAACGTCGCCAAAACAGCATTGATTTATACGTCCACCGTGAAAAATTAGAGCCAACATAATTCATTCGATATTTAGCCTGGCAGTTTATTCAATGAAAAAGAAAAAGAAACATCTCATTTGTTGTAATACGTAATATACCATAGACCTATACATATACGAATGTTGGCGACACTGATTCGCAAAAACGCCATAAAATCGGTCCGAAAGGCGAAATGCGAAAACCCACCCGCAACTTTTCGCCATCGATTCTCTCTCTATAACAGCTACATCGCTTTCCCCATTGATAAACTTTTACATGGAACGAAGCACTTGTTGATAGTCTTTCCAGCAACCACCGAACTGAACCTAACGTTTTCCTTTTATGCGAATAACACATATTCTAGGTACGAGTTAGAAAAATCCAGTACCTTTTTTTCTCGTATAACATTTCGTCGTTTCAGCCTTTAAATTATTAACGAGATTTAGACAAATCCCGTACCAAAGGTACGTGTATTTTACCAAAACTGCCAGCTTTTCGAGTAAATTGTTCATTACTTAAGGGCGCTATTACGTGCCAGGGAATGTAGTAGAGGTTCGAGTTTTTTTTCACCATTCGAATGACAGTCAGATCGAGAGGGAAACATTTTCCTGAAGATTGTACACATCTCGTAATAAATGCATGAATAAATGTTACTTTTGGTAGTGTTTTCTACCCCTCCCCCTCACCAGGTGTTTATTTCGATTGATAAACTGTTCAGATTCAGATTTATTTTACAGACTCCAAGCTGGGTGTGTCAATTATATCACATTCAAGATGCCAGCGCTTATAATCATCCTCTCGATTGGATTTCGTCTTTGAAAGGAAAAAATCTACTCTTTTTGAATCAGTAAGGTCGAGGTACATGCGGTAAATTTTGTGTAAACATTTCGTAAAATTAGAATATTGCACGTATATTTACCTATAAATTGTATGGCCTTAGGGAAGAAACTCGCTAGATTTTGACTCCAGTGATCCGCTATTGGAATTTGCATGTATTTCATACTACTAGTTTTTTCGAATTTATTCGGTAAATCTGGAGTTACATTTAGAATGTACTGTGAACAATAGAAACAAAATAATCATTTTTAAATAAATTGTCATATGAGGTACCTAGGTAAGTAAGTAAGTAAGCAAGTAAGTAAGTAAGTAAAAGTATTAGGTAAAAATAGCAGCTAATATTTCACCAAAATCACCGACTTATTCAGCATTTTGACTGAGTGCCTAGAAGAGAAGCTCATTCGATCTTTTTCAATTTCTATGAAAAAAGCTCTTTATAATTCGACCATAACTTAAACAATAATAATTTTCTTGTAACTCGTATCTTTTAGAAAACTCAAAGACCTTCCTATTTCATGTCCTCGAGCACGACTGTCCATTTCGAATATTTTTAATTTTGTACTCATTTGAAGCGAAACAAAAACCAGAAAAGGAAAAAAAAACTCAATTTACGAACATTTTCTACCATTTTTTTGAAAGGTTCGCTGAAAAGCTTGAATAAACGTGGTTCACCATTGCATATAGTTTGACCCGAAGGCGCGCGCAAGCGCACATTTTCAAAAGTACATGACCTACATAAATTATGAATAGAACCCTTTTTGTATGGAGAATTTAACGTAGATTAATTTTGTTCATAACTATTTTTCACGTACAATAACGCGCCCGTATGTTTTGAAACGAAAACAAAAATGAAAAAATGCATAACCTTATCCTTGTTTCATTTTAACCGGGATGAAGGATGTGTAAAAGAGAGGAGAAAGGGATGAGAATATTTATGATTTAATAAATTTACATACGTAGGGAGTGAAAAAAAAAGATCGGGAACTGAAAAATTATACCTACTGCCTATAACCGAACCAAGAATTTCTAATGCAGTATGGTTTTAGTTTCACTTTTTTCAATTTTTTTTTCAAATCAAGTTTTCAGTATTTAAAACATTAGTTGCTCGCTGGGAATTGTACAAAAAATAAACCTCTTTTTTTTTACTGAAATTGTAGGACAGAAACTTTAATAGGCTACATTTTTTTCGCGAATTTCAGTAATCTCAAGGTATCTGCTCACTAAATAAAAATTTTTTTAAAAATGTAAAAGGATGACCTTTTAATGATTTTTGAATGACTGAATTTCCACTTTTGGAAGATCTTTTTTAAAAATTAAGTAGGGTCAAAATTCAACTTTAATGGGTGATTTTTATGGAAAAAATTTCATCACATCATGAATTTTTCATCCACAGTTAATGAATGACACGTTGAAATTCTATCAATTTTTGATAAGTTTCAAATAATTTCCATGAAAATTTTACGATTTACCTATATAATTCTTTTTGCGATTTTTTTTCACGATTTTATTTTATTTCAATACATTTTTGATCAATTTTTACGTAATTTTCCAGATATTTTGCTCAATTTTCACACTGTTTCGTCAATTTTCAGTCCATTCAAACAATTTTTATGACATTTCAACAAATCCTTAAGACATTTTTGCATCAATTTTAAGAATATTTAATTCATTTTTGGTCAAAAGGATCACTTTTTTATGACTTTTGCGAGAACTAAAGTCTAAAAGAATAGCGTGTTGATGACATTGATGACTTGATGAGACACTCTATATTGGATCTGGGCAAAAAAACTATGCTTGTAACGCATCACGTATTGAAATGGATTAAAATTTAGCACTGAACTTAAATTTTCACGTTGGACCCAAAATTGTAACTTTTTTCGTGAATTTCTGCGATATGGACAAAAACTATGCTAGAGTGGTCTATTGAAATGTATTAAAAAATTTAGGCGATGGCAGAAATATCGATGCTTTTTACCCTGATCCGTAATGATTTTTTTTTTGTGAATTTTCGCGATCTGGAGAGAAATTATGCTCGTGACCAATCGAAATTAATTAAAATTTTGCACTGAGCTTGAAAATGTTGATGATTTTTGAAATTTTTACTTTCGAAAATAGAACATTTATTTGTGAATTTCCACAACCTGGGCTACAAAATATTCTTGTGAAATATTGAAATGACTAAATTTTTGCTGAAACTTAAAAATGAAGATGAATTTTACCTTGGCTCCAAAATAAGCATTTTTGAAGTTCGCAACCCCGATGAATGAAAGAAACCCTTTCGACCTGTCGAAGTGGATTAAAATTTCTCGCTGAATTTGAAAAAATGTTCACGATTGTTTAATCCCAAAGTTAAGCTTTTTTCTGCATCTCGTCAGGGTAATTTGTCTCGTTGAAATTCGAATGAATTGGCCGACAAACTTTTCTCAATTTTAATCCAATTTCAAAATTTAAGGAGCCGCTACTGATTAAAATTTTCCATGTACTTATTACATGGTGAACAACTTACTTTGATTCCGTGTCGGCTCAAAGCCTCTAAATCCTCGGAATTGGCCGCATTCCCTAAATACAAATACGGTACGATCTCGATGGGGAAATCTCTATCGTCGTCGAAACCCAAAGACGCTGCTGTATCCAAATGCTCGGAATCGGAACTACTATCTTCTGTACTACTTGAAGGTAACGCTGGTGTTTTCTGCCTCGCAAACGTAACCGCCGAACTGCTAATTCGCAACGATTGCAAACCCATCAATGGCACAGTCACATTTGGATCGCTCGTAGCTAAATCCGCTCCGGCTCCGGGGCTCTCCAATAATTCGCTACACGATTCGCACCATTCCGGATACGCGCGATGAAATTCGTTGAAACCATCTGCGAAAACGCAAAACAAAAAATATTCACGTAAATGAAAATCAAGCGAAAATACGAGTAATTCAGTACATAAATATAAAAAAGATGCTCGACATTTGAACGCTGCTGTGGGAAGAACCAGAGCGAGCAGGGTAAAAGCTTTAAAAACGTTTCACGTATAATTAGAAGAAAAATCGCGCGCGGAAAACTCTATCCGCACACTGCTTTTTAATCGAGTTCGAATTTAGGTCAACTCGAGTTCATATACATATTATATGTGTTCGTATTTATACCTAGATCATCGTCATCGTTTAAATGGAATTTCCCGCGCACAAACGTCTCAACACGACGTATGTTTTTTCATCTTTTCCGTCGCCTCTTCTTCCTCATCCTCGAATTGGTCGTAAATAGAGACTATCGAGCTTATTTTAAACGCGTATAACTTCCTTAAGGATATGCCATGCCGGACGAGTTCCTTCACTCGGGCGGAAATTCCACCAAACCAAGATAATATGTACAACATCTCGTTCGTAATCCTTCTTTACGTCTTACGTCTTACTTACGTGCAGTCGTATAGCTGGTTGTTATCATTGATTAACATTTCCTCTCACGATGATAATTTACATTTCGTCGGTAAATCCGTCCCTTCGAAATGTCTATTCTGTTTCCCAAAATAGTAAACGCCTCGACATATGCTAACTCAAACCCACAGCCTTTGCCCTGTATGCGATTTTTTTCGCGGAACACATTTCTATTTACCAATCGCAAAAGTTGTATAATTTTCAAGGATAAAAACTTCGCAAATAAAGACGCGTTCCTAAACACGAGCCATGTATTCATTCAAATACTCAAATCGGTCCCAACAATACAAGGCGGAAACCCACGAACTATGACGTCAATGATAGCTTTTTGTAAAGGGTGCGCCGAACCAACCACGTGAAAACGGGTACAAAATTCAAATATACAGATGCTGACGGCGCCGCGGCCCAATAAAAGCATGCCTACTCGAGGGCCTTACACTGTTACCATTTACCAACGATCGAATATTCCTTCCGTTTATTCTGTCAATTGCTTACGTAGGTACGTGGTTCGATTAGAAATCGGCTCAAATACGTACTTATCGTTCATTCGAAAATCTGTCGTGCACAACTTCAAGCACGTAACATACGTTTTTCCAAGCCCAGATACAGCAGATTCTGCCACCTTTCCTGTTGATCGGATATTTCATATTTTTCAATTCGTCGTTTCCAAAATTATTGCATAAATTGTACGAAGCGTGCTACTCGATAAGTATCGTTTGGTTTATTAGTAGTGAAAAACGGTTATTTCATCCAGTCCGAAAGTCCTACCCAATACTTATGAAACCTTTGAAATACCTACATTTTATTTTAATGAAGTACTAACTAGTAAGACGTTTGAGTATTGATTTTAGGAAAGCTGAATATCTATTCGATAGTTAGTAAATTGAAAGTTATTTCCATTGAATCGAATAACTACGAACAGTTTTCAAATCAATTTGCTGATCACAGCGCAATCACACAATAATTCAACATCTGATTTTACAAGATGAAGTGAAATTAACCCTTTCCCACTTAAAAGATTATACCTACCAAAAAAAATTAATTCATAAAAACTTTCTCAAACATTTTTCTACTAAAACTGAAAATGAAACCGAAAAATTGAAATAAAATTGAAAATTCTGAGCATGCAATCGAAAAAAAAATGAAATCCAAAAATGAAATCAAAAACTGACGTTGCTATTCATTTTAAAATGATTTTTTTTCATCAACGACTCTTACAAAAAATACATTTCAACTACCTATCACAATAATTTTTGAATTGGATAAAAAAATTAAAACATCTTTCAAAAATGAACAACAACCCGAAATTTTAAAAGCTGAATTTCATTTTGTCAATTTTTGATCAATTTAAAAAAAATTAAATTCGGTTCATTTTCCATCAGAAAGTTGAAATTTGATCAAAATAAAGTACAAAGAGAGCTGAAATTTCTGCATTTTCCATTTCTTAAATTGACTTATCACAGTTTTGAGCCATACAAAAACCTTCAGCAGATTTTTAGATTCTCCCGGTTTCAAAAAAAAATCACACCAGAAGGATTTAATACATAAAATTTTGCATCTTAAAACTCAGATTAGCCATTCAAGTTCACTCTTTGGCTGCATTCATCTTCAGAATTGTTTTCATTGATTGGTGGGGGGGGGGGGTTGTGGAAGACAAACAATGGACATGCTCCATATTTTTTCCAATCATAGAAATCTTCGAGGGTTTTCGACTTCATGTTAAATGCATAAATTTTTGGACATTTGCATGCAACATTTTGCAACAATACTCCACAAAAAAAAGTGAGCTGAGAATTGATGCGTCAAAGGCTCAATGAAGCCCCTGTGGGAGGGAACTCAGGTGCCGGTTACATGCTTCTTGCTAGTGATTTCAGCCGAGATTACTTGGGGGGAATGTGCCATTGTGGGTGGGTGTTGTTTAATCCCCTTGCCTTCCTGGCCGGCCCCCGAATGGCAGCAGATTCCAACTCCTAGTCGCACGTCCACGTCGTGGGGCTGGAAAATTGTCAAACTTGTACGATTTTTTTCTGTGAGTTTAATAATGTAGTAACATTAATAAAAACTGGTGGAAAATTCCTAATTATGAATAAATTTTTAGTCTCTTCGTATCGATGGAAAATCACCATTCGCATCGCTGCCCTTTAACCGGGTCAATAAAATTGACATTTTTCAATGAAAAGGCCATCCTAGTAGATTTTTTTAGCAAAACTTTCTCAACAACCCAATACAATACTGAGAAATTGCCATCACGAACAAACGTTGGTACCAGGTACCCAAATTTCAGCATCTCTACGGATTCTAGCTAAAAATCACGTGGCATCGTAACCAACTAGAATATTACAGAAACGAAAAATAATCTAGAAATCTACGCAAATCGTACGTTATACTCTGCACAAAAATCATCGATCAAAGAACACGTTCGTTGGCGAGTTTGACAGGAAACGATAAAAACCTCGACATGGTAGTTTGGCTGGCCGTAAAATTCAAGGTCAATTTAGTCTCCGCTAATTTATCATAGTTATACGGTATCATTCGAAATCAAAAAAAATTTTCTAGTCGTATTACCATCGTGTATCGCGCCACGCCATCTCATGAATCATATTTTACGTCCGCTTTTGCCTTTTTCATCAACTTTCGTATCGTATTTTTCTTATACTCGTATATGTACTCGTAATTACGCTCGAGCAGAATACACGTTGCTGAAATTTTTCTCATTACATTTAGTACAGAAAAATAGTACCTGACCCTGCGGCAGCCGCAAAAACACCAATCGCGCGTCGTTTTATATTTTAACGTTTTTAAAATTGAATGAAAGATTAACCTTCTTTCAGAGCGAAAAACGCGTGTTTCGGATAGATTGACCCACATTAAAGGACAAGCATCAGGGTGGTGAAATACGCTAAACTCGTAGTTTTCCTTTTCCTCGCCTGCTTCTGCTCCTTACGGTTCATCTTTCCTGCACAAAGCAGCGTTTCACGTTTACGTGAAAATGCCATATATTTATATGAGGAGGACGAAATGCGAGCTGAGCTGCGTTGCTTTTACTCGACCACGATGGAATTCAAATTCTATATACGTCGTATTATGAGATTCGAAATTTCCTCTCTGTTCTTTTCTTTTCCTCGCATGCGGAAATAAAAGGGTTTTTCGAATGCGTTACTCGAGGCGATTAAGTACGTACGTCTGTCTATGCTGCAAAGAAAGCAGTGTCCTGAATCTTGGAACGCGAATACGACTACGTGTAAAATGGAAAAATAAATATTTCAAAATGCTGCCAGTGGCTGCGAAATAATTGAAATTTTTTGGAAAAAAAAATAATCGAGCTGTTACTATTGTTCAATGGAATCTACATACATAAATAATTGCGTTTCAAGTATTTTGGACATGGTTGCAGAACAATTTTACCGAATTTTCAATTTTTTAACTATGTATTTACTTATCAAAGTAAAAAAAAAGTTGGTAAATGGATATGAATTTTTAGCAGGAGGAAGGGGTGGAGAAAAAGGATTACTCAACTGAAATCCTATATTTTCTGTTTGTACATTTTTTTTACTCAATTTAAATTTTGGTATCTGAGGAAGAGGAGGGGTTAAAATGCCTCCTGCCTCTGTTCTGATAAGTCAACGTTCAAGTCAATCTGCATAAGTATGTAACTACATATATTGTACTTATTGACGTACGTACTTACTTACTTACTTATGGATAATTATTGATCTGAAAGAAATGAAAGCCACGTGAAAAATTTTATGATTTATCCACACATCATCCGAAGTGGAATTTTGAAAAAATGAGACAGAAGAACGAGAATTCCCAACTAAAATGAAAAACTAGTGAAGTTTTCCCCATTTTTTTTCATTCAAAAACAAAATTTGCTAAGAATCCACCATCTTCAAATAACAATCACAACAAACTGCTGAAATGATTTGAGTTTTCTCATTTCTGGAGAAAAGCGAATGTTTACTGGAGGCTCCAGATTGCTTCGAATGTGGTCAAAATCGATTCAGTAGGTTGACTTTAGTCGGTAGTATACCTACACATGAACCGATAATCAAATTTCATTTTGAAATTAACTCTCCAAAAATTCATCAAAAATGGAAAAATTCTAACTTTTGTAGCTCAAAAGTTTGGTTCTAAGAAGTGAGTGATGAGCTCTTTTAATAAGCCAAATCTCAGCTCAATCTGACCCTTGTTGCGAATCTGAAAATACGTATGTCTCAATTTTAGTTAGAATTACAGACTCACAAGAGCAACCAAAATAAGATCAAAGAAGAGGGTAAGGGGAGGGTAAGAAATTGATCGAAATTACTGAAATATTCGTATTTCAAATTCAAGAATTTAATCTTGGTAAATTTCAATCTTTTGAAATGCATTATGAAGCTACTCGTCTAAAAATGTCACCTTGAAAAATGCTCGAAATTTTTTTCCAAGATATAAGATTTCTTTTTTGAAAATATACGATTGTTGCAAGCTTTTGTATAGATTCGCAACATCGCATCGTCGACATTTGTGTACATTTGAATTATTCGACAACTACGACGACGACGAGAAAAATTAAATTTTTAGATACGATATCTGATTCGGGATGCTGGCGCAGGCGACGTTTGTTGGCAAGATACGGTAAAATTTCGAGTTTTCGATAATTTTTCGCCATCTTTTGCGGTAAAGCTTCATTGTGTAGTACCTATTGCGATGTATCTGTGCTACCTACTCGGAGTGAGCTTGATGATTTTTCCAACTTTTCGCCGTCGACGACGACGACGAATTAATATCTGTCGTCTGGAGGTTGCTTTCAATGGGCGAAAATATAAACGAACGCGAGAGCTGATTTTTCGTCAAAAGAAATGTCAAGTAAAAAGATGATTTTCCAAGATAATGAAGCGCTAAGGGTATTTCAATCAAACCTACACGCTGTAAACTTCCAATTAAATTTATCAGTACCTCGGGTTTTTGCACTTTTGTACAACTATAATATCGCATTGTAATACGTAATACTGTATAACCGAATCATATCACGAGGGAGTAAAATGACGAAGATTTCATCGCATACAGTTCCACGGTTCGGTATCTCCTCTCGTGTAATACCCATTCGAAGCATGTGTTGACATATGCAGAGGAGTTGTATCTAAATTGATCATTTCCATAATGATGATAATTTTCGCGTAGGTAAACGCGCCAATGAATTTCTGGAAGACTGTTTTACAAAAGATATACGTACGTCGCGCTGCTCGTGACGTTTATGGTACAAAGTGAAGAATTTTTCACATTTTTAAAATTTATTTACTGATTTTTTTTTTCGTGAGCACGAATCAAGTTTGAAAATGGGTATCTCCTTTAAACCTTGTCCTGAAGTAAAGTGCTTCCATTAAATGGCACAAAATTCAATCTAACTTCTTCTTACGTTGCGTTATGCTGATTATAGTAGTTGAAGAACCAGTTGTACGAGTTAGCTGTGTCCGTTTTGTGGTAAATTCGCCAATAATCAAACGTTTTACACTCGATGAAATTTTCTTTCATTTTGATACTTGGCCAACAAAGTGTTGAAATGAGCTCGAAATTGAACATATTTTTAATGAATTGAAAAAAAATATATTATTTGCCCTCTGATCTACTGAAGGGGAAAATTAAAGTACCTAGACCTACCTGACAGTTGATCATAAATTTTTTGAAAAATTTGTTCAAGAGAAAATATTTTTCTGTCTCTCAGCAGTATACGTCAGCACAAAATTATTTGATGATATCTATTATAATATTTCTATTTTTGTCATACCAAAAATCCAGAAAAAATTGCAGATCATTCATTTTTTCCTCAAAATTTGAACTATTGACACCGTTGAAATGATCTCATTTGAAGGAATAGCACTTTTTCGACGCATTTAAATTTTAAAAATTTTATGTCGGTGGAATAATTTGGAGAGAAAAATTAAGGGAAAAAAATCTGACTCGGTTGAATCTTAATTGCAAATGCGGAAAAGGGAGGATTCGAGCCATTTTTGATTACAAATGTGACAATAGTAAGGCCTAACTATGTACTTTTCCAGAAAACTGAAAAATGAACTCAAGTTGCCAAGATGTTCTTTTCAAAAATCTAACTTTTACGGAATCAATTTGCAGTATTGAAGTGATTCCCTGGTAAACTGACCACAATCTTTCTTTCCACCCTTCCCTTTCAACTCTAATTTGTGGAAACAGTATACCTAGTTTCGATGTAAAGTTTCCATTGGCATACTTTTGATTCTACAGCGAAAACTTGCATGAATCTCAGTCAAAGGAAATTCTATACGGTTCTTGGTAGAAGTTTGCAAATGGCTTATATTTGTACCTTATACGTACAATTACATATTAAAAGGTATCGGGGCTAACGCCTCAACGGCTTCATCGGCTGCATTTACTCCGTCCAAACAAATTAACGCTCTCGGAGAAATGGTCTTTACATACCTACTGTGGAAAGTAAACAGATAATCCGAAGAGGGACAGGGGGAGAGTCGAGATTGAAAATACGGTCTTGTATTTCGAGCTGTAGGCGGCGGTTATCGGTATACTGTTATTTTTGGATATTGGCGGAAATATGGCAAAATGGTCGGTTTTCATTAGCACATTTATCGACATGTGGCTTTGGCATTGTGGCGGTTTACCATCAGACCGGAAACGCGCCGCAAAAAGTGGAAACGGAAATTGAAAAGAGGCCGATTTAATGTTTATACGAACGAGAGAGCGTGTGTGCGTGTAAGTGTGATGTACGCGTGTTCATACTTTAATTGAAGAGACGATGAGGAAAAAAAGGAAGTTACGAGTAGTCGGTTTCTCGAAAGAAGGAAAAGAAAAAAAAAATATTTCAACCGTCGTCGTACATGAAATATGACAATCACGATGACATTTCCTTTTTACAAAAAGGAAGACCTAAGTGATTTTCAAGTATTACCACGCAAACAAATGCTTATTAAAAAGTAACCAAAGGTAATTGTGGCGTACTTCGAGTATAGCTTGAAAAATGTACCCATCGGTGACAGTAAAATTTTTCTCATCATCTAAATGAAATTTGAACGAATTTTATATTTGCTAACCATCCCCCGCTCGTTCTGAGTTCTCATGGATCAAATTTTTCAATCGCAATTTAATTCGCATCAACGTCGTCGTCGTTGTCATCGTCGTCGTGGCGAAATTCACGTTCAGATTCCTTCAGTCGAACATCGATTTGCATTTTCCGGTCGCACCGAACAGTGTTTTTTGCCAGTTGAAAAATTAATTCGTTTCCGGAATAAATTTGCTCGCAGAACTTCCTATTTTTGGTCGTTAAATTAAAACGATCAAAACGAATCGAGCGAGGAAACATTTCGTAACCGGTTTCCAATAAACGTTAAAACTTCTGTTTTTGCGAGCTGCAGATTTGGAGGCTTCGGAGGCGAATGAATTTTCATAAAAATTTAATTTTAGAAGAATTGTTACGAAACAATTTTTTGGTGAACATTTTCTATCGTTAGATTCATAACCAATGCACCGAGCTGTACATGCGTTTTTAAAATGAAAGGTAGAAAAATAATATGTAATTTCAAAAATAGGTAATTCGAGTTCATCTACCTAATTTTATTCCGAATAAGCTCGTTACGATATTTTGATTTGAATTCAAAATCCTCCCCTTCTTCTCAAAGTCATACATTTCGAGGTATACCAATTCAACCCTGTGCGAAAATGTTCTTCGAACAGGTTGTATAATCCGCTCGACTCATCTTCCACATCCGAATCTGAATCGTTCAATGTCAAACGTCCTTGAGGGATTTACAACCGTTTTACACTCGTATCTCTATACCTACAGCACAGGCATCCAAGGGAGAAAAAATAACGAGATATCCGTTTCGTATTTCGCCATCTTATCCTTTTCAAGGCGTGTCACTCCTTTTCACAAATGACCGGACACACGGCTCAACCGGATATCCGTCCCAAAAATTTCACAAACAGCCTTAAATGTATAAGCATTTGGCGACGTTTGAATTTCCTTTAACCGTCTTTCGTTCGTTTTTAAATCGCCATATACTTACAGGTAAGTTATTTGCTGTAATCCCACAAAAAAACGAAACGAAAAACAATTCTTTTTACATCATTTTCTCGCCACTGAGGTGTATTTTTATAGGTAAAATATATTCTCGCAGGAACTCAGGAAGTGACGCGAACGTTTTTCTCGTATTGCGATTTAATTGTTTCGTGGTCGAGTGAATTTTGTGAATTAAATGCGAAAAGAAGAAGAAAAAAACAGAGGTGAAGACCGCGACCGACCGGCTCGGCCCGGTCGAGTTTTTCTGAATGAAGCGTCGTCATCTTCAATGAAATACGCTACCGTGTGCGTTTTCGTTTACTCTACGCTTATTGTTTCAAGAAACGGAAGTATAATTGAGTCTAAGGACGTTTTATTAATATTGTTTCGTGAATTGTTTTTTTTTTTTGTTAATAAATTGAAGCATCATGTACGTCTACGAACGTGATGGTAGATTTCGAGCGTTTGCGCTTCTTTCAGTCTCGCTTTCTTACGGTTATAATCATCGTTCGAATATTATTTTTAGATGCGGCTTATTTCGAATAGTTTTTGTTATTAATATTTCAACCATTGAAGACCTAAGTGTTTCTATTCTTTGTAAAATTCAATTCGAACTCGTATTGAAAAGTCATTTTAAATACACTGTCTGTTTCGAACAAACCACGCTGGAGTAGCGTTTGGAAAAAAAAACACGATTCAGAAATCAACAACCAAATTATCGTCATTAATTCAAAAACATTTCATGTGCACGCTTATATTCACCTGTATGATGAAAATCGATCCAAAATATCATCTTTTATGTGTCAAAATGTGCCTGAAACCATTCACGCAAACCCCATTTGTTAAAATACATTATATGAGACATTGTACTCGTACGTAGAAGTACGTTCATTTTCTACTATATTTTAATTCAGGGTGTCTACCGGAATTTTTTAACCGAAAACCACTACCTTTCAAAAAAAAAATCACTGCCTTCCAACATACTTTTATCCCCCCCCCCCTCACACAAGAACGATTTTTCATTTTTTTTTTGAACTTTGTAATTTTTTACATTGGAGTAAGTACACGTTTTCATCAATTTGAAATCAATTTCAATGATTTTATAACCATTGCTACATTTATTCAAGTTGATGAATGAGCGAACTCGAAAAATTAACAAATCAACCAAGATTTCGAGAATAAAATTCTTCCAAATATGAAAGACACGGGATTTTTTCTAGCAGTGATTTTCAGAGTGTCTAGTCCAACAAAATTTCAAAATAAAAAAGCAGGACTTCAGCAGGGCATTTTTTAAACACTTGTGATTTTTCAAGAGGGGGGGGGGGTGGACTGGGAAAAATTTTACATCAACATTTTTTACTTTTCCAACGTCTTCAAACATCCCAAGATTTTTTTCAAGCAAGTGGATGTCGAAAATATACATAATTTTGTCATTTCAATTTTTGATTTTATTTTCAACTTTAGGTTCTTGTTACTGTAATGAAATTGGGCGAACAAAAAACTTTTTCAAAATAAACAATTTTTAAAAATCGATGGAAAATTTGAACAACATTTGGGAAAAAATATACAAATTTTTTGAAAAAGCTATCGAAAATTTGTATTTTGAGGGGTATAAAAACGTTGTTTTCTTGGGTAATGAATGAAGAAGTTTATTATTTTTGCTTCAAAATTTTAAAATTATTTGAATGATTATTTTTTTAAAAAAAAGTCAAACCTGAAAAAAAAGCAAACGAGCCCGAGTGAAGCGAGGCCAAGAAAGCGTTCAAAAATTCATCAATGATACTTGATCGGAATAATTATCATAATGCGTAGGTAACTCTGAACCTCACAATTTTTTCCAGATGCCATTTGAATTTTGACAACGAAGTTTGAGTAAAAAATAATGAACACGAGAAGGAAAAAACACATTTTGTATTTCAACGAAACTAAAACCAGATTTTTTCTTTCGAAAAAGTAGGTTATTCGCAACAAACGGAGCATCCATACAATTTTAAGCAAAAAATGTGGATAAAATTAAATCAACAAATACTAATGCGACTTGAGACAGATCTGTAGACTTTCATTAGTGTGTTTTTTTGGTTCAGAAATCTGCTAAAAATGAAGTAAACAAATCTTTTTACTTCAAAGTGGGGCGATTTTTTGAAAAAAAATGATTAAAATGCAGCGAATAAATTTGTAGCTTGGAAATAGTCTTGTTTGCTACAAATTTGGGGTGTTTTTTTTTTGGAAAAATTTGGTTAAAATCAAGTAAATAAATATGTAGCCTGGAAACAAATCTGCTTACTTACTTGAGATCAGAATCAAAAAAAAAAAAAAAAAAAACATATTTTCACAGAATTAACAAGAGGACTATCAATTAAAACTCTATATAATTAACAAAGGGTATTCCCGGTTAAGATAGGTGAAATGGCCCTGCTCCCAGATTTGGAAAATCATGATGGATTATTGTTGGGTACCTCCAATAAAAATTTTCGAGCGGAATTTTCGCCCCCCAACCCACCCCCCTTGGTCAGTATAGCCAAAAAACGCGTTTTTTGCGCGAAAAATTCTGTATCCATGAGTGGTGGGGGTAAAATTCTGGTACCACGCAGAATGTGTAGGGAAAGCCTGGGCCTTTCAACACGATTTTTTTCAAAATTTTTTATCATAGTGGTGGGGGTAAAATTGACAAAAGAAAACTTTGAAGCGCCACAGCTCCGAACTGAAGGGTACTACACAAAAACTGTTTTCGCCAAAATGTGTCTTTTTACAAGTACTTTCTTCCTACTAATCCATGAAATTGAAATTTTGTCTGCAAAAGGCTCATATTTGCAAAAAAACTCTAAAAAATACTCGTTTTTCGCGGTTTTTTGCAAAATTATGCGAAATATGCGAAAAATGTATGGAACAAAAAATGTTGAGCGTCGACTTTTACCCTAGAAAACGTGTTCAAAAGATTGTCAAAACGCTCATCTACTGTGCTAAGCGCACGCACACATCACATTTTTGCAGCAAAGTCATGAGATGAGGTATTATGGCACCTGCACTGTGCACTATCTGATAATTGCCACGTTGGTCATGTCGCTACATAGTATGGGGCGAAAAATCGCTACTGCAAACATGTCAAAAATTCCTGCTTTTGCCAAAATTATCAAAAAAGTCACATTTTTATGAAAATTATAAAAAAATTCCAACTTCTGTCGAAATTATCAAAAAAGCACTGTTTTTGGTCATAATTGTCGAAAGATACATACATTTTCTTCTAAATGACGTTATCAAAAAATCCTGATATTTTTTGTAAAAATGAACAGTAAAACCTGTTGTCCAAAATTTCAAAACTTCCAACTTTTTGCCATAATTATGACTTTTTGTAAAAATTGCCAAAAAAAGTACATGTTTTATGCCAAAATGTTCAAAAAACCTTATCGCCAGAATTGTAAAAAAAGTCTCATTTTCGCCAAAATTGTAAAAAAAATTATTAAAAAATCCCAGCTTTTCTCCAAATTTCCAAAAAAGTCCGGTTTTTTGCCAAAATTGTTGAAAAAATACCTTTTTTTGACGTTATTAAGAAAGTCCTAATATTTTTTGTAGAAATGACAAAAAAACTTTGTTAGTAGCCAAAATTTCAAAATTTCCTTCTTTTGCCAAAATGATCCTAAGAAGTCGGTGTTATATTTTTCGCCAGAATTGTCTGCAAAGTTCTGTTCTTGCCTAAATTGTCAAAAAAATCTCGTTTGCGTCAGAATCGTAAATAAGTTCCTTTTTTGTCAAAATTATAAAAAAAACTCCTAACTTTTGTAAAAATTTCCAAAAGAAAACTCCTGCTTTTTGCCGAAATGTTCAAAAAAGTTTGTTGCCTAAATTGGCAAGAATTCTTGATTTTCCCAAAATTATCCTAAAGAAATCCTGTTTTTTGCCAAACCATTGTCAAAATTCAATTTTTTCTCAGTTATTTCAAAATAAATAGGTAAATTACATGCCTATAAGTTAGTATTGTGAAAAAAACTTCTGCTTTTAGCCAACATTGTCAAAACTATAGCTTTTTGTCAAAATTGTCTGCAAGTTCCACTTTTTTGACAAAATATTGTGGGCAAAGGCCTTTTTCTGATGAATTATCCAAATTCTATTTTATGGCAAATTGGTTAATCAAATCTTGTGTTAGCCAAAATAGATTGAAAGTCCAGTTTTTGAAAAAATTGTCAAAAAGTTCTAACGTTTGCCAGAATTTGTCTCAAAAGTGCTGCTTTTTCCATTTTTAAAATCAATACACAACATATACTTTTTTTCAGAATATCTAGTACATAAGTGGGTAAAGGATCTTCAAAAATGCTGAAAAATTGATTTTTCAGACGATTTGTCCCTCATGATGGGTCAAGATTTTGAATTTTGGTAAGATTTGTTGAACATGTATGTATGGTACTTATTGGATTTGAAAAAGATTTTGTTAAAATTTTTGAAAATTGAAATTGGAATCGAAATTTGTATTTTCTGCAAATACTGATTTTGAGTTAGATTTCTGAACAATTTTTGGATAATTTGCCCATTCTATGGCAACTTTATGTAAGTTTGACTTGCGATATTTTCATTTTGAAGGATTTTTTTTGACCAAGCATTGTGGAAATGTGTTTAAAATGAGAAGACCGTGAAAATTATAACTGAATCGCTCTGATCTCAATTTGAATTTTTTTGGTATTTTTTTATTCACGGAGTTCATGATTACAATTTGAGCTAATTTCAGTAGATGAGCGTTTTGACAATCTTTTGAACACGTTTTCTAGGGTAAAAGTCGACGCTCAACATTTTTTGTTCTATACATTTTTCGCATATTTCGCATAATTTTGCAAAAAACCGCGAAAAACGCGTATTTTTTAGAGTTTTTTGCAAATATGAGCCTTTTGCAGACAAAATTTCAATTTCATGGATTAGTAGGAAGAAAGTACTTGTAAAAAGACACATTTTGGCGAAAACAGTTTTTGTGTAGTACCCTTCAGTTCGGAGCTGTGGCGCTTCAAAGTTTTCTTTTGTCAATTTTACCCCCACCACTATGATAAAAAATTTTGAAAAAAATCGTGTTGAAAGGCCCAGGCTTTCCCTACACATTCTGCGTGGTACCAGAATTTTACCCCCACCACTCATGGATACAGAATTTTTCGCGCAAAAAACGCGTTTTTTGGCTATACTGACCAAGGGGGGTGGGTTGGGGGGCGAAAATTCCGCTCGAAAATTTTTATTGGAGGTACCCAACAATAATCCATCATGATTTTCCAAATCTGGGAGCAGGGCCATTTCACCTATCTTAACCGGGAATACCCTTTCCAAATTTTTCGTCAAATATTTCGGAATGATCCAATACGAATAATGGCTTTATTTTTCAACCCTTCAACTCGAAACAATCATTTACCTATATAACTAGTCTGAAGCGTCCAACGAATTTTCAAACTGAATGTTCAAGTGGTTCTCATTCAAAGTAGACCGAAAGTTCGGGAAATTTTGAACAATGTGGATTTCAGCTCTTTTTCCAAAATGGTGAATTTCTTCCCAATTCGCAAAACGATTACAAAATTGATTTGTGTAAATTTGGAAAATCAATTCATTTTTTTCCATCAATTTTCAGTTATTTTTTTCCTATTCCATCTACACCAACTCACGTAGCGTAGTTTTCATTTTTTGTGTAAAAACGTTCCATATTTTTTCAATAATACCTAATTAGATGCATTAGAATCGAGGACGAAACTGTGGAAAATGTAAACTGAACAAAAAAACTACCCAAAAATTTCGAATCGATGCAAATGAAAATTCGCGCCAAGAATCGTAAGCTCGTGTACATCGGTGCAAAAGACGACACGCTACTCGTCGATGATGGCGGCGGCGGCGGTGGCATGCGAATACTTAAAACAGGGAATAAATTAACTCGAAAGAAGTGTCGGTTTCATTCATAAAAAGAAGGGATCAGTTTGGCAAGCGTGGGCGTCATTTACAGCGTAAATCCCGTCGTCGCAGCAGCGTCGACTATACATATACCCTCGAACGTAAAAACGAATTTGCACGAGCGGATGAGAGGCACGACGGTGAATTATTTTGCTTTTTAAGCAGCCTACGCACGATGCGAGGGCGTTTTCGAAATCGTGGAAAGAGCCTAATTTATTTTATTTTGCGTCGCTACGTCGTCGACATGTTTTGCTAAAATTCCTCCATCACATCGAGATGCCTCTCCATTTGGCGACTGTGATGACGACGACGACGAAGCGCGGTATAGCCCTGATCCGCCTTGCCGCTACGTCCACCTGCACAGCTCATTGAATCGTTGAACTTCCGGTTTTCAAAAACACACCACAATTCGGTAGAGCTGACTGAGACGTAAAAATCGCACATAAACTTCGTACTGCGGTGTGGGAGGCACTTCAATGAGTTTTTTCCCTTTTTTTTTCTTTATTCATTACAAATGTCATTTTCAAGGTAGGTATAATCGAAGAAGCAGAAAAAAACATCATCCTTCCTCCTAAGCGATCATCCATTTACGTCTTTCTCCATTTACAATGATATAATGCTGACGCACCAACTTTATACAGGGTGTCCAACCAAACGTCTACCATAACTCGTACTTCGAATCTGGATATAATCATGCTGACGAGAAACGGAATATTTCAGACGAAGACAACTCAAAAAAGGTTAGGGCAAACAATATTTTATGGTGTAGGTCAGGGTTCAACAAATCAAAGCTAATCAAAATGCGTATACTACGGTACCACATTCTTTCAAAATTAATTTAAAGGGTTCATGGAATTCATGAGAAGAATATTTTTTTTTTTTTTTACAAAATCCCTTTAGTAAAAAAAGTAAAATGGCCAAGGGGGTGATAGGTTTAAACCCAAAATACAAGATTTTTCCCAGACTTCAACTGTGGCAGAAATTCTGCTGAGATATTACTCCTCTCTTCCACTTCTCGAGAAGTTGTATTTAAAAGGAGATCTCCTTTTAAATACACAGTTCAAATTTTGGAGGGGTTTTCATATCCTCCCTGTGCATTCAAAATTTAGGGACGCTTCAAAGTTCCAAAAAATTTCAAACGGTAGTGCAGAAACATCAAAATACAGAAATTAAAAATACGACAAAATGAACAAAAATTGGAATTTAGCAATGACGAATTGCAAAAATCGATGTAAACACGAAATATTGAAGTAAAAAAATTCCAAAAAATGAACTCTTAACACAAAATTGCAGGCACTTTTCATCCGAATTCAGATTTATATGTAGCACCACTTCATCGAAAAAACCGAATTTTTTATGATTTGCGGGACTTGCAAAACTACGTGATTTTTCTCAGCTAAATAATTGTTTCCTGAAAATATAAAAATGAAATACCTATGACGGTTTTTTCCTGAGTGTTTATGACGAGTATGATAGGTGGGTCGCTTCCTATTTTCTTTTCTTTTTTTTTACGTCATATACAATATCTATAACTATAGGGCGATGAGTCTGCGGTGAAATTTTCTAATGTGTCCGCCTTAGCGGAACAATACCTTTGAAAAAGCTTCATTAATATCCTGCGTCATCCATTTATGTAGTATTATCGATTTAAAAAAAATACGTAAGTACTTCAAGTTGAACGTGGGTATACACTTCAAAGTGAAACAAAAAAATACACCTTCATATATACATTTTTTTTTCCAATAAGTATCCCTCGAATTTCAAAACTATACGTAGGTAGGTATTAGGTACACCAAGATAATCAAAGCATGCCACGAATTTTTTTCCAAAATAATTACGAAAAAAAAAGTCAAGAGAAAGACCGCCTCCGTGATGAATTTTTGAACTTTGTCAACAAACAAACACCGTGTAAGGACTTGTTAAAGCACCTATATTACAGAAAAAATTAAACATCGTAGCACGAGCTAAGCATGGAAAAAATCTCTCCACACTCGATTTCATAAAAAAAAAAAAAAAAAAAAAAAAAAAAAGGTCAAAAAGAAGGCCTGGTTTAAACTCAGACGAGAAATCTACCCCCATATTCAATTTTCGTGAAAAGCAATTATAATGAGCTATCAAAAACAGGGAGGACTTGCCCCCAAAGTATTTATTTTTTTTTTTTTTGTATCCTAACAAGTCCTCCGTTCAACGGATATTCTAACACTCTTTATGGCAAGTTGTTCATCAACAAAACTAGTGAAGTGGGTTTAATAAAGAACGAGAACGCCGTACCACGAAATTACGTAAACAAATTTGCGCCTTAACTTGTTTACCAAAATAACATAGAAATAAGCCTCTTCCAAGGCATCTGCTTAGGGCCATAACTCTAATAATTTTCATCCTGAATCCTATTTTCTTCAACACCTACCACATTTTTCCCATTCAATTTTGATTTTCTTCTCGCTTCTTAATCGACATATATTCGCACTTTACACAAAGCGTCACTCCATCACCTTCAATTTATTTCATTTTAACAAACACATCAAGTCAATGTGGTAACTGGTAAGTAGGTATACAAGTAGACGAATATTACGTATAATACAAACATACTTGCATTACTTGCAACACTGTCGCGAGGATTCAGACTGACATTTTAAGGAAAATATTTGTATTTAATCCAAACCCAAGAAAAGTAAAAAAGAAGACTTTTTCGAAGCAAATTGCCTTCAAATTGCTCGGATGTATTATTCTTCAAAAAAACACTGATTTAATTGATGAAAATATTGTTGATAATATTTTCGAAAGTTCTGTGATCATGATTCTGTTTTTTTTTGTTTTTTTAAATGACAAACAAATTAGGATTTTAATGCTCAAATATTTTTTAAAAACTGCATTCAAAAATTCTTCCAAACAAGATCAGTCTAGTCCCATTTTAATTCAAACACACTTTCGCTTCTCATTAATTGGAATAAAATTGGAACCGACTACACTAAACTTATTCGCAGCTATAAGAATCTCCGATGACTTTGACAAATTTAGCGGTGGCGTTTTCAGGTATTATAGACAACAAAACGAATTACGAATCCGATAAAAGACGATTTTCAAAAAACACGGGGGCACAAAATATAACGCTACAAATTTTAAATTCATTATTTTACACGCGGCTGATGTTTCGTGCAAACGTCTCATAAATATTCTTTTTTCTTCTTTTTTTTTCACTTTTCACTACCCGAGCATTTTCGTTATAATTATTTCGTCCGATAAAAGCGTTACCTAAATCGGCGCGTGTCGTAAAATCGAAATTTCAACTTTATCGAAACCGTTCGCAAATTAAATTCGAAAAAAACACCACCCACGCGTACTTTTTTCCACTTTCGAAATGTTCATCGTAAATTAAACTTTCATGAAGTTTGTACGTTTCGATATACTCAGCGACACGACTCATAAGGGTGTAAAAAAACCATTTTACTTTATACCGAACCGAAAATAGTTTACGAAAAAATCGACATCGTTTTCGCAAAACACAAACTTTGACGATCGTCGAAATAACCTTTTATTTTTTTTAAAACCATCATTTTTGCGATATAATTTTTCAGTTGTACGTATCAGTTTAAACTGCGATGACTGGATTCTTTTCACCTCATTTTTGGAGTAAATTTTTTTCCAAAGGGTTCAAGGGGAACGGAAATAGAGTGGATGAGGATTACATTTCTAAACGTACATAGGATACAAATCGAGGTATACATATACAAAACAGGGTGATGGTTTCTTTTCTGCAGAGTAAGCTACAACGGATCATAAAAAAATGCCATGACAGACATGAGCCCCAACAATTCTGAATTTTACTTCAAGGTACCCTCCCCCTTTCCCTTACAATTTTGCTTCAAAATTTTGAAAAAAAATCAAAAAATGTTCACGCAATATTGACAAGGCAAAATAATTTTTTTTTAAATAGGTACAATCGCAAAGACGACATCTTGGAATTTCAAGCCCTCTCCCTCTCTCCTTCAATCATATCCCCTTTTCAGATCAAAAATTCATTTGAAAAATAACTGAATTGGTATTGTAGACTCAAAAAGATTTGAATTCATTTCACCTCATCAAGGTGAGAGGATCCAAAAACATCATAGAACACGGGGTTTCTTTTTTATTCATTTTTGATTGGTTTCATATTTTTGCTCGCAACTTCTCAACTTACCCAATTACTAACTACCTATTTTTTAAAGGAATTCTTGGAAATCGGATTAAAATTACTCGACTGATTCAAAGAAAGGTAGAGAAAAAGACAAATTTGAGTTTTCCACAAAATATTCTGCAGAAAATTTTTTGCAAAATTTCTGCAAAACCTTGATTAAAGCCTTTCCAAAATTTTATTTCATCTCATTAATTTACTTATTGAACGATGATCATTATTGATCAAGGCTTCAAGGGAAAATGGTTGGATAGACAAAAAAACGAAATCATCAAATACAAAATAATGTTGATTTATCAACTTCAAATGTTCCCAAATTTTCTCAGCTTGATGCATAACTTGCAATTTTTTCCAATTTTCCATGAAAAACACGTAGGTACGTATATTTTGTAAATTTTCCAATCTACAACAAAATTTACCCAAACGGGAGAAAGATAGAAAAGTGAGCTGACCCTGGCCTTCGCTTGGTCTAGCTCTGTATTATTCGATCAATATTGACTATTAACGAAACATTCGTAGAAAATTGTCAATAATCATATTTCCGAGTATTTTATAGATACGAGTAAATTAATTGGTATCATCCACATTGCTGATAGTAACATTGAAGCTAGCTATCTCAATTAAACTTATAGGATGAATAATGAATACAAACAACTCGTTAATCAAATAAATACCGATTCTTGGTGCTCCAATATTTTCAGAACCGATCCACTTTCATGGAAAGAATATGTTTTGTATTTTGAAAAATTCATTAGGTAGGTTCTCACCTGAAACAAATCAAATAATATTGCGTTAATAAACATATTTTTTTCTTAATTAAACCATCACAAAGAAATAGCAATATGAAACAAATGAGAGGTTAAAAAAAAACAATTCATAAAATTATCGTGAATCAGACAATATACGTATCTAATACAATATGTACTCGGCATGTAGTAATAAGAAAATTACGTCAAAATTATGCATTATTTGTAGGTATTTGTACCTAATAATAAAGACAAAAGTTACTTAATAATTACTTTGCGATACGACAAAAATTACAGGTCACCTAATTCATCGCCTAACTCGCAGCATAATGAATTTTTACTCCGAATTAAATCTAAATTGAAATTTGTTTCCAAGAAATGAAAAACAATCAAGTTTTAATTTATTTTCCGCAATTACAAACAAAGAGAAAGATACAGAAAGTACTCCTTGACTGGTCCAGACAATTCCGCAGCGTACAAAAAAAACTCATCTTCAAAATTCATTAATTTTACCTTAACAAAAGTTACAAACCGGAGCATTTTACCGTTGAACGGCGGCGGTTTCAACGAGCCGCCCACGAAAATTTTGTTTCAAGGGGTGAATTTTTTGTAAATGAACTCGAATATCATCTCGCGCGGACTTTTACGACATTACCACAGCTTTCGGTGTAATATTTGCCTCTTTTGTTATTTCGTACTACGAGATAATTGATGCTTTTTTCTACCTTATTTCGCGTAAAAGGTCACAGACCTTTAGTTAGGAAAAGGGTCTGAGCTTTTGATACAGGACGAATTAAAAAGCTCTACGTTTTAATTTAATGTAACAGAAATTATAACTTATACCTTTTTAATGCACGAATCGTATACCGACGTAGAGCAGACGTAAGTATAGTATACATACTATGGTATTATGCATAGTACAAATTAAAATAACATAATGTACGTCTACGTCTCTACGTCTATCTCTATTGTATACGTAGACGTACGTGGAAAAGTTAGCGTGCTGTATAAGATAAATGTTTTATCATTGAGATCGCCGTGCTGTCTGGACTAGTTCCAAATTAAAATTTCAACTTTTCGTTAATGAATTTCAGAAATGAACGCCGCCGCCGTGTCTTATACTAGCTATAGGATTAGAAAAAAAGCCTAGCACGCGTATAGTTCACTTCGAAAGGTTATTTCTACGTGGCACGGTTTGGTATACACAAACAAGCAGATTTAGAAATTCGGCTTATTTTAAATTCTCTTTATCAATGACAAACGAGTAGGTACAAAACATGTAGTCAGGCTTGTTTATGCGTTATAAGCCATTGATAAGGTGTATTTATTTAAAGCTAACTCACGTAGATAAAAATGGCCGGTCACCGAATGGTCAATATCGTGAGTGAAAGTATTGGGTAATGAAGAGCATGTCAGAAGACAGATAATTTAGAGATTTTCAAAATTTTATCAAGCAGAATTTCAAAGTATACGTATACCCTATACCCGCAATAGTTTTTGAAAAAAAAAAATCAAAAAATATCGAAGAAGACTAAAAAATTACGCACAGGAAGATTTAAAAAAAAAACAAAACAAAACAAAACAGAAATCGTTCGTGAAAAAATGTTAAGAGGAAAAAAAACAAATAGTATTAATCGTCTTGCAAAATCACAATCTTTTGTACCTACTATAGGTATTTTACAGAAGAGTCGAAAAATTTGAACTTTTTGTTTTTGATAAAAACAGAAATTTCGGACCCTCCCCCAAGGAAAAAAGAAGAAAGCAATTCAAAAAACTTGACAAAAAGTTGAAAAAAATTACAAAATTGACATTTTTTTATATTTTGTTGGAGCGAA
Organism: Planococcus citri; assembly: GCF_950023065.1. NCBI lineage: Eukaryota > Metazoa > Arthropoda > Insecta > Hemiptera > Pseudococcidae > Planococcus > Planococcus citri. Next base: position 41,383,602 of record NC_088679.1, read on the forward strand.
AAAAATGAAAAAAAAGCTGAATAATTTTTTTTCAGGTTACTAACACTGATTTTTAATGCACTAACTACATAATTTATTCATACCTAAAATAAAAAAATTAAAATATGAAAAACAGTTCAAGAAAATTTAAGAAAACAATTTATCACCAATTTTCATACTTGTAAAAAAAAATGAAAACAACTCGAAAAATGTTGGCAAAAGTTACGAGTAAATATTACTACATAATTTATCTCACAAATGCCGATTTTTGAACATTTTGTAAAAAAGTTCAAAAAGTTGAAGGAATTTATGAAATAATTGACAATTTTTTTTGGGTGGGGGGCAGCAGATAAGCTAGGGATAAGTAGGTTATAATTGTGAAAAAATATCAGAAATTGTTTCAGAGACTATTCCTTCTAATTCAACCCAATACATTGTTTGATCGCACTGAAATAATTATTCATTTTCAGTTTCAGCGAACAAATTTTCTCACCCCGTTAAAAGCTCTACGGAAATTTCTACATAATCGAGTGGTCATTCTGACATCAGAGCACTTGATTTGAATTGAAATTCCTCGATACAGATTACGATAACGTCGAGTAATTGCCATTCATGACCTACAATCCGATATTGCGAGGGAAATATGTATATTAATTAAAACAAAACGTTATTTCGATTTGCTTAATTTCCATGATGTATTGGTTTTGCATTACAACATAGACCAGAGACCATCGTTTACACATACACCCTATTGTATATTATACGTTTTATCGTACGACCGGATGTTCTACGTTTACCTTTTATCACGTTTCCGGTTCCGATGCTAATATTACCATCGATAATATCGCGCATCGTATTTACTTACTCGTACATATATCGCGCTGTAGTATGTACTTCTAGAATGACTTTTAGCTTATACATACTATGTCGTAAACTTTCATTACCATTTCTGATGATAAGCGACCAGTAGGTAACGATTTATCAATTTTTAGAACGAAAAATTGTTCAAAACAGAAGCATAAACTCAAATTCAAATACATAGTGTAAATTGCCACAAAAATCACGTAGGTACCTAAATTTGTATCATTGTTTCCTTTGTTTTGTTTTTTTTTGAAAATTAAAAAAACATGTACGATTTCAAGGTCAAATTTTTTGAAAATAGTCCGTATCCGAATCTCGACGAAATTACTATAGGTAATTCATCAATGAATTTTCATAATAGAAATGCAGGCAGATTTCCCAATGAAAGTTTCTCAGCAAACAATTAAGTAAATGTGATTCAGAACTACGATTCAGGGAGTAGGAGAAAAATAAAACGATCATCGTTCAGATTTCGGTATTTTTTTGAAAAAATTCGCCAAAATATTAGCAACATTGTCGAGGCATCCCACGCAATCATACGATAGATTTACTTCTCGAAATTTCACGTACCTACACTTTATTAAATTCTGATGATATTTTCATAACACGATTGCTGCTCATCTGCTATAATGGCAGAAAAAAAATCCACGCTAAACGTAGAAAATACCCTTCATCCAACGCCAACGTACATTTACTCGTAGATGTGATTCAGTTTTTTTTTTTCGATCCTCACACGCTCAACCCACATGTTTCTCGTCTAGACAATTTATACGAAATATATTCAACTCGAGTATCGCATGAAAAGCCCTCGATCCATTTTCCAATACTTTCATCTACTTATACCTGGCACAAATTTCCAATCCACAATTTCCTAACCATCCATATATACCTTTAGCACAGCTACACGTGTCATCCTCATTCATCGGTTTCCCTGCACCCTGCGTATGTGCTAAAATTTAACACACTACCCCAAATCACGCTTCGATTACTAAACGAGCTGAAAATTTATACTCGATCCGATCTCACCAACTGGACCTTTGTACATAATTATCATCCATTTAGCGACCATTCAAGCTATCTTTTGACCATTTTTTTCTGTCCTATATAGAATAGACACTACTACACAATAATGTAATCTCAGCCGACATAAGAAAAAAAAATACACAAACTGCCTAATACATATCTTTATACCTATCATAGTAGGTGGTAAGTACATATCTTGGAAATTCGATCCTCGTGTTTACATTAACCAATCATAACACTTGTAAATTGTAAACACGTCGAAAGTCGATTTTATCGTTACAATAGTCGATTCTATATTCGAGCATGATACCATTATAAGAAAGCTTCCATTGTTATAACTGTACGCGTGTGTTTTACCACACCTATATAAAGATATCAATTATTTGCCAACAGGTAGGAAAAATTTAGTTCTTTGTTTGTAGTTTGTACGAATACCTAAGTGGGTAGGTCTGGTAGGCATATTTAATCTAAACCCGAATACACAACAAACTCGTGTTATCAGAAAATAATAAAATGAAAACATAAATATTCAGGATTTTCAAATCACAAAATGCGTAAATATAGCGAATGACTGAGTAAGTAATGATTAATTATTGAAAATACTTATTGCACATGCAGGAACCTCACACCTCAGGTGAATTTAAATTACAGTAAAATGAATTTTAGCAATGCAAATTCGCGAAAAAATCTAAAAAAAAATTATTCATACATTGTTAAGTGCAGATTAAAATCGAAATCTGACAGACGAAAAATGGCTTCATATTTCCATACTCACGACCTTCAAAACCATTGTTATTTTGATTTCCAATTTGACCATCATATTTATCAAAAAAAAAAAAAAAACATCTTGAGTCATAAAACAAGCAATCAATCCATAAAGCACAGACTAAATAACGCGAAACGATAGGCACATCCATTAGAAACCCATTGAAAATGGAATATCTTTCGACAATAAAAGCTGCAGAAGCTAATAAATAATAAATTCGTAATTCGTACATTTCATCATTCCGATATATTCCCACGCAGAGTCCTATCACTGCACCCATTACCCAATACGAGCAAAGCAACAAAAAAAAAAAAAAAACACATACAACTGTTCCTCTCATCGGTTGAAAAATTAACCAAAGAAAGAAGAAAATGAAAAATGAAATAAATTCCATCGCGAGAGCAGATTTACGCGACTATTAACGTACGTCGTCTATAAAAATTTTCCTATTAAAATAAAATTTTATCTACGTTTCGTAAAATTCAAAAAGAACGCCCACGCTGGTAATTTACAGACTTTCGGGCTCAGGCAAGCAGGCAGACAGGCGAACCATACCGTACATTTTAACAACAAAACGAAAACGACTCTATAAGCAAGTTTTCTTCTCATGGCTACAACAACGCAAACGATAAATGATGAAATCAACGTTAGAAAAAGCCCAGGCTTTTACGTTTAAAACACGCAACACCGATAGGGGATGATAGTTCAGTTCCACCCTCGCATTACCGAGTTTCTCATGACCTTCAAACCGCACCCACGTACGGCCAAATGCGTTTATCCTTCGTCGAAACACCACATAGTACTGCGGTTATATACTAAATACTAAAAGCAAAAAGGGTGAATGAATTCATTCAACTTGAGAACTCCCTGCACTTTGACTGTTTCTCAATGGAATACTCGTACATTTCGCATTATTATTCCCCCTACCCGTAGCTCTCTCCAAACCTTACCTACTCTACCTACATATGTACTTATTCATTTGGTTAATTTAAACTTCGTAGTTCGTACGAAATTACGAATACGTTTGCAATATGCTTTTTCTTCAAATGACCGCGAATTTCTTTTGAAAATTCTCACCGTTTATAAAATGATACATATGCATAACCCACGGTCGTGGCAAGGATACCGCTTAGGAAGGTAATTATCGCTTCGCGACGAATTTTTTCATTTATTAATGAACCTCTTCACAACCTTTATCATTTTTTCACACAAACGGGCGTTCGCTGTAGTCATTGAAGTACATACATACATCGACGCGAATAAACATACACAGACACATAGCGCGGAAGGTTTTTCAAAAGTAAACACGCGATAATTATTATCAGCTCGATATGTTTTCCAAGCTGAAGCTTCGTACACTTCATTGTCGTTTTTTTAAAAAGTGGATGCGTTTATGCGAACAAAGTTGCCGACAAACTATGAAGAAAGTCTGCGACTGCGTCGATTTCAAGTGGGTATTTTTATTTGAAAATCCGATACAATATTTTTACACTCAACAAACTTCTCTTTTTCTCTTCTGCTTTCCTATGAGTTGTGTATGCAACAGATGCGGAATTTATAGTTTTATTTTTCTTACGCAAAATTTACATAAATGAAAATATACACAAACATATACCTGTACCTACTACCGAAACTACAGGGGAAAAAAGTAAAACGTTGGAAAACATCGTAACATGTGAGAAGATATTTCGGCTAAAGTTTCTGAAAACATTTTAATTTCCAAGAAGATTACATGGCTTCAAAAATACAAAATAATGCGCTATCATTTTCGTGTTTTTGTAACATTTTGTAATCAGAACTTGATCAAAACATATAGAAACTTAGTTTTGCAAAGTAAATTTTGTGCAGAGAATAATTTTTTTCGTTGGATAAAGAGACGATCATCATATTATTCTATCATATTTTATAATAGAATTTGAAATCATTCACAAAAAGAATGGGTTTTTGGAAATTCTATTTTCAACAGCTTCAATCCAATCAATTCTTGCCTTTGACAGAAACTTGAAAATTAAGAGGGATTTGTTGGAGACTCCAAGTCAACTGGTATGGGGTATGGTGAAATTCAATTTTGAGAAATCGATGAGAAATCAGAAACGAATTCGCATGAACTTATAAGGTTTTGAATTTCCATAAATTTTCATACATGGCCCTTTGTTTGATAAACTCGTATGATAGGACTCATCTCATTTGAAAATTGAGGGGGGGGGAAACGCTTTAGACCGGCCAATGATGAGAATTTTTGACAAAAATTGCAATTTCACCCCCTTTGAAGGATGAAACGAAGAATCAAATCTAAACTCAAAGAGAAATCAAAGTTAACTCTTGGCCCAATAAAAATAATTCTGTATAAAAAATTAATTACTAGTAAATCGTAATACATATTTCATTGGTTTATTCATTTACACGTTTCATAAAATCCAATTTGCATTTTGGTCGCAATTTTGCTCTTCTTTTTCCAGCAATAGATATAGTAGTTTGTTATTCTGTTACATCTTCTTTACGCGCAAAGACATTGAAATGTGTTTTTTTCTTTTCCTTTTTTTTTTTTTTTACGTTTTCGTCTATGAAGTTTAACATACGCTTAGGCAAAATAACAGTTTCGGCGTTTTCTTCCCTTTTTGGTGCGGCATTATAAATTAGACCGTCAAAAAACTTGAAGTTGAGTTTCCGGTAAAGTACGAACGGCGGAATGTTTATGTTCGAAATTCAAATGCCATTAGCTGCGTAGAATGTTACTCTCCAGATTGAAAATACTATTTTACGATATTCTCGTATTATATAGTTTTCGAATAGTAAATCGTAAAAAAAAGGAAACATGTGTTGGCTTGCGTAAAAGCTCGAGTTTTTATTTTCACCTACGACGGCAGGCAATTGACGTTCGTAAATAGGTATATGAAATATGAAAAAAATTGTTTACGAGATTCAAATACTCATACTACATATAAAGCTAACGTAGTCCTTGAAAACATTCTGAAAACTTTTCAAATTCGGAGATGCGAGTATTTTACCTAGGTATGATTATTACTTATTTACAAAAAAAATGGCCTGTTAGAGTTGAAATTTCGAAAATATTACACAATTTTTTGGAAAAATTAACCTCCTAAGGTATGTACAAGACGTATTATAGGTGTCAGATGATAAAAAATTCGAAAAAATGCATTAAACGTGATCTAGTGCGCTGAAAGTAACTCAAGCCATAAACGGAATCGCGAATATTCGTAGCTCGTAACAAACGTAGTATTTTACACTCTTATTGTTTAGAACTATTTGTATTTTAGAAATGAAAAAAAATGCAATTATTCGCGTACACGCGAGTATATCATTATCAAATACCAACGCAGTGAACGACCATAAATTGAAATGTCTACACTGAGTACCTATAGCTATGGTAGTACGCCAATTAAAAAATTAATCTAAAAACAAAAATAGGAAACATACTGGCGCCATTGACTATCAAATTTGTACACGTCTTTATTACCTAATTATCAAACTTATGTTATCTACAAATCTACAAATTTTACCTTTAAGCTCTTGAATTAGGTATTCGACATAGCAAATGAATTTGATGCAAAAATGTGACAAATTTCCAGACAATTTTTCCATGAAAAAAAAAATAGTTTCGTTGATTTTTATTCTGATCATCTGAAGGGAACCTGGACTGCTGAAATTTAAAATCTTTTCCCAATTCAAAAATTTCGTTTCCCTCAGTTTTTGACATAACTAATATTTCATTGAATACTGTTTATGTGGGCCGAAATTCAACATTAGTATTATTATTTAGTTTTCAAAAATGGGTACCTAGGATTTTCCGACTTCATTTCCAACGGATTTCCATTTTTTCGTTTCCTTTTCCACTTCCTTCAACAGCTCAAAATATCTATATTGTTTTTATCCTTTTTTTTTTCGTGTAATATACATAGATTTAAAATGAAATAAAATTGATTAAACTCCGAATATTGGCAACATCGTAAGTGGAAAATTGCAACATAAACATCATTTAAACTTACGTCAGAGTCTTTTTTATTACAGAATTTTTGATGCTCGCTCATTCGAAATTTTCTGACTCTTAAATCCGCGTCGAATTGGAAATTTTATTTTATTTTTCATTCGATCGGCATCAAGAACAGTTCTAAGTTATGTGAACTCAATGGAGGACATACATACGAATTTAAATGAATTTGTCATCCGTAAAGGAAACAATATGTACATGAAAATCTTTATATCCACGTATGACGTAATACGTGGTTTTAGTATGAAAAAAAAAGATGTTATTGGAATGTTTGTTTCGACATGAATTTATTTTATAGGAGACGAGTTGAAGAAATGGCTACGGATAATTGATCGGCATTTATGGATTGAAGTTACCGTCATCGTACCACAAGAAGAGCCTGTAGAGAGAAGGGAGAAGGTAAAAATGGAAATATATACTCGCTGTTCCCATAAATTTAGAAGTTAATTCGATTATAATTACTAGATGTTCCTTATTTTGATAAAATTATGCTTAAATCGGTTATAAAACCAATTACAAGTTATCCTCTAGTAATCCTTTTCGTATCTAAATCGCTTTAAAATGAAATACGCTGGATGTATTTTGGCGAATATCGTTCGAAAACAGCTCGAGTATTGGGATTACGTCGCCGTGTATCGATTTTTCACATCTTTTGTTGGTAAATTGTCGATAATGTTACCGCGAATGATGCACGCCAATTGATAAGAAAATAAAAACGTAAGCGTATTGTGATAAAATGAAACAAAGATGAGTCGTGATTTAATACTCATCTGTAGGTATCAAGTGTAATTCATTCAAACTTTCGATAATTTTTAAATCATCGTTATAGATGAGTAGAAATAAACGAAAATATTGTGATTGTTTATCTCTCAACTACACGAGAATACTCGTATATATCGATATAATGATGATTGCATGTAGATTTTACAAAACGATACCCATAAGAAATAATGGCGTAAATTTTTTCTGCGAATTTGAAAGAAAGAAACATTCTATAGACCTGCATTTTGTACAAAAAAACATTTCGATAAATTCCACGTACAGTGGCAGAATTTTTCCATCTTGCTTCGAGTGATGTAAATATATCTTGGAAAAAACCAATCGTATTGTATAAAATTATTCTTTCGGATGAACGATAAAAATGACGCGAGAGATTTTTGTAAGATACCTACGTGAGAAGTGTTTTTAGTCGATTTTTTTTCGTGAAAGAAGATTTTTTAATGTAGGTATAGGTAATTTGTATAATTTTTTGGGAGGGAGGATGTAGACGTAGAGGATAGCAGAAGGAAGCAGCAATTCACAAGTGGAAAGTGCTTCTTACATGAAATACACCTATAATATGTTCCGTTCTAAGATCTCAATGCCCCAACCCCACCCCCACCCCTCAATTTTCGTTGAATCTTTAAAAATAATTGGAAAACTATAAGATCGTTTCTAGTGTTTTCGATAGCGTTAGTTTTGGATTTGAACAGACTTTTCCCCCCAAAACAACAAGCATCATTCATCAGTTTCGAGCCACCATAAATCGCAATGGAATATCTGATAAAGTACACACTGTCAGAATTACAAGTATACATACGACCAAAAAAATGAATTCGAGCGAACCCCTAGGCATAAAAAAAATGCTGACACGATAAATATCGCGTTTATTATGAAACGAATTAATGCAAACAGAACAGAATAGAGCGGAGCGGAGTGGAGTAGAGGTATATTTAATTCCTCCAACTTATATGTACTTACTTTATTCAACCTACGAAATACTTTCACCATAGCAGACACGTTGACGCATCAATTAAGTTGATTTATCGTTGGAATAATTCTCAACACAAACCCTAATCCGGTCGATGTCTGAGCTAAGATCAACAAATTAAAAGCTTATTTTTTCTCCACATTGTTTTCATTACACGATTACACCGAAAGCGAAAGGTCTACTGTACAGAATAGGGAAACTCCAACTCCCGATCGAACCATTTGTCGTCGTCTTAACACCTCCGCCTCCGAGTAACATGACGAGTAGGTAAGTATTTCGAAAACCTAGACCTTTACATCATATACTTTATGTAAAACTTATAAACCCATCGTCGCTTTTATCTTTTCTACTCTAATAAATACGCCTCCATTCTAAATACACGTCCTCCGCTTCGTTTTCTGCCCTAATGCTTAAGTCAACAAACACCATAAACGCAATAACATCGACGGACTGACCGACAACCTTATGTCATTTACATGTCAACCTGCTTTATCGAATACAATTTCATTAATGTCACGCCAATTCGCGCATATATAATTTAATAATCACGAAAACCGAAACCGTTGCTTTGCTCGCCGCCTTCACGATTTCGAGGCACGTGTTTCACAGCAGGACGTGCGATGGCGACAAAATCTAGCAGATTTAATAAAACGATAAAATTTTAACCCCTACCATAATTCTACACTAAGTATTCGATGAAATTAGCCTCGTTAACGAATTTACTCGAAAATGCAGGCACCATACCTAGGTTGATTGTCGCACGCGATTACCATTTTCTTTTCGAGACTCGAGTGCTTTCTCGCGTTCCTGTATCGCACTCGGTTTCCAAAGTCGAGTATGCTCCTGCCTACGTTTTATCGACCATCTGTCAAAATAGGGGGAAAAATTGAAAAATATCCTTACTATATAAGAATTTGATTTTTATATCATTCGATTTACAAGTAGATAACCATTTTGAATGGCCGAGCTGTAACCGAAGGCGAAGGCGTTAACAAACTCAGAAGTGGCAACGCACAAACTCAGATACGTACCATGAAAATTGAGCCTAAAAAAATTGAAATTTATAATACTTTTTTCTTCCTTATCTCAAATAAAATCACAAAATAATATTTTTCTCGCTTTTTTTGGGTTTCAGCATAACCGTGATTAATTACTTCTATTGTTTCGGAAACTGACGGCGTATACAGCTTCATCACTGTATAGTAAAAACTGCTTACTCGGTTTAGAAAATATAGCAACCCCTTTTGTAAAGATAATTGAAAAACTTCGTCGACCAAATATGAAACCCGTTTTAAAAAACACCATTTAGAAGAAAAAAATCGTTTCAAATTTGTTCGACTGAAATATGAAGTCTTCTCACTTCAACGTGGTTAAAAAGGATACCTATAAGGATGATTAAAGCTTCCAACGAGCAGAGCGAGAAAAAAACTCTTACGAGAAGAAAAAAAATCGGAAAATTTTCTCAAAATCTTAGGATTACAGCTAAAGGCTTAAAAACGAGAACCCGACCAAATCAAATATGGAGTTTTTCATCAGGGCATGAAAAGGTTTTAGGAATCAAATTCGCCAACGTATTCCCAAACCTACACTAAAAGAAGAGAATTTTAAGGGATATTCGACGTTGGCAAATGTATGAGAAGAAGGGGGAAAAACGAAAATCCTTCCATATAAATTCTCTACTGCCCACCATAACTTTTTTTTTTTTTCATCGTAACAGTCAGCTTATATAAGTACAGTAGGAAGATGAAAATATTATTGATACTAATGATTCGAATACGTAATAGTCGATTAAATCTTCTTCGTGAATTTTCAAATTCAGTATACATATACGAAGTACGTAATTTGTGTAAACTTCAACTTCTTACCTCGGCTCTTTGAAATCCTACGACGTATCTACAGTAGCCCTGAGTGAGAATAAAAACAAAATGTAATTTTGAAAAATGGAAGCGATGGTTGCTAAATAAGCATCGACTGATTTTTTTCCTACATGATCGAGAAAGTGAAATTTTTCAAATTTAAAAACATTTTCCAACAAAAGGGTGACAAAAACCTCGCGATTTTCAAAATAAAATATACATTTCTCATTTTTCGAATGTTAGGGCTCCATTGAGAAAAATTTACAGGAGGTGTCAAAAAATGAAAATCATCAATGGTCCAAATACTGGTTTCTTTATTGAAAATTCAATTTTCTAAAATTTTTTCCATCTTGAAAGTCAGTTTTGCTAAATATTGGAGTAGGGGATGTCTTCCTTGAAAGATGAAAAAAATAAAATTTTGAAGCAACCCCCCCCCCCCCATCTCCCTCTTGAAAAGTATACATTTATGAAAAATGATCGTTTCGATGATTTCATCCCCTACAATATAAAATTTCAGTAGATGAGTAAATTCTCCTTTCACATTTTCTAAAATACTACTCAGAAATTTACTCATAATTCAAATGTCAACTTCCCTAGACTAAAAAATTTCCGCTAGGGTACGATATTATTAAACGAGAAACCCATTCTAAAAGTTCTATTCTGAAAAAAAAAAAACTCGCGAATTTAACTCGGATGGAAAACATTCAAGAAACCTTAGAACGAAGCCGACTAATATAATTGTACTAAGAGATCCGTTCGATTGTTCGACTGTAATTAACGACGTCGTAGGGAAAAACAATCGTATGACCGAGCTTTAATTAAACTCGTCTGAATAATTATTTGTATAAATTAATCAGAATTTATTCGACTATAAAATACAGTTCGAATTCCTTTCCATAACTACCGCATAGCTCAGCACTACACCAACAACGATTAGCAACTCGTAGAATTCGAAATATCATAAAAAATTGATAACGAAAGAAAAAGAAAGGTCGTAAACTCAATAGGTAGGTTACCACAAAAGCGCCGAAATTGGATGCGAAAATTTTCCACTTGCCTCGGATGAACGATCTAATGTATTTTTACGAATCAGTGATTTGGTGTATGGGCAACATCTATCCGTTCGATTAATAGTTTCTTTTTCAAATTTCAACATCGACATCCGGTCAAACTTACCTAAAACAAATGGAATTACGAAAACATTAATATCACAGAATTTCAGATAAAAATTTGTCACATTATTAAATTATCGTTTTATTGATTTCTATTCCAGGCACGCACTTTTGTTCAATACAATTCAAAGAATTTTTCCAAAATAAACGAATACATATGGCCGTATGGGAAAATTTTTCAATAAGTATAATAACAATTGTTACATAAATTCAACTTTCTACGCGTGAATTTTTTCTATTACTTTTTTCTTTATTCGATTTTTTTTCGAATGAGAAGGTATTGCTTTTCAAAGCTGCATGACCTTCTTTCGTGAATTTTTTAATATTTTATCCAATTTAAGGAATTTTTTCCATGGTTATGCTTATACTTCTTCTTTCAAGTCTATTTTCATGCAGATAAGTAAGAGTCTTTTCGACTTTTTTTTTCATCACTTCTTGGGGGATTTTCACAGAATTGGAATTTTTAGAATTTAAAGGCAGCTAGGATTCAGGTAAATATCTTGGCACAGGTGTCAGAGGTAGCTTTCAAGATATCAATCAACTGCATTCCTACTATATAGTTTAACTATAATTTCAAATTGGATATTTTTCAATTTTTAATTTCGACTGGATTTAATTATAAAATAACTATGCCAACGATTATGGCATAAATATGTGATCAGATCTGGTCAAATGCAGATATTTTTCTCAAAGATCAATGTAGTCAGATTCGCTCGAAACCTACAAATTCCCTCAAAAACAATCCACGCATTGTACCAGAATTGATTACTGAGAGAGCACGTGAAAAACCCAGTACTCCTGATGAAAGATGCGAGCACAAAAAAATTTACGACAAGAATCACTTTACAAACCTTATTTTACACCACCTTGCCTCGTCTAAAAACACCCACAATTTGTTTGCAAAAACTTTACAAAAACAACCTTCCCAACTTTTCATACCGATACATAACGGATTTCGATGAAAATATTTACAACCGCGGCGCGACGTTGATCTTTTTCGAGTGAAAACTCAACACGCATGCAGATACTCGACAACTCAAACCACATTCTCAACATCGCAACAACATTATACGCGAAAAATCAACAACAGTCGCGAATATGAAACGAAAACGAATCACGATGGCGCGTTATTTTTATAAAATGAAATTTACATTCTTTGCCAAGCATCTGTGCAGTGATTTGTGCCTTGTGCGGCGAAAAGTAATCGTACCACTTTGACGGTTACGAGTATCCCCGTTCACCAATATTACATCAAACAATTTTCCCATCTACATTGTCGCTGTCGATGGCAGAAAAAAGTAAACATGTGTTTGTGTATACGAATTTGAGCCGCCAACGAGTAAGAAAATTTCGTGTTCGTGGTAAATATACGAATAACGCGTTTAAATACGAAGAGGTAGAAAACCTTTTTGGTAAACGAGGAAAATCTTCCAACGATTTACCATTTTCGACATTTAGAAAAACGCAAAGCAAACACGCCGCTCAAAAACAAAACAAAACAGCTGAGCAAAAAAAAAACTAAAAAGAAAAGAACACGTTAATTTAACTCAGGTCAGTTTTCCTTCCAAGGTTATGTACAACGCTTTCGTGAGTGTCAAGGTTTCATGCAAAGCACGCGTTAAAAAATTTATCATTAAATGAAAACACGACGCCTTTTCTCGTCACATTCTATCGCCTGGTATAACGTTTACTACGACAAGGTAAATCGTACACGACGAAAAATCCACCTCCGCGAATTAATCAAGAGTCTCTGAAAATGCAAACTATGCAACGCAGACGTATAATGGATGATTGGCGGCGGGGCAGGGTGGCACAAAAAACCCATAAACGCTTTCCAATGTAGGAGCCAGAAGTGACTTGTGAATGGTAGGCGAATCCGTAGCACGTTTTATAATGTGGCTATTAAACAAATGAACACAGAACGGATGTACGATGTACACAACAACAACAGTAGGGACGAGACACACCTAGTCCTAAGGTACGTAAACGTATACGAGTATATATAAAGTTTCGAACAGCATTCGGAGGTTTTTGATTAAATTACCAAAGAATGCGCGCTATATACCAGCTCGTGTGGGTGTACAGGTTTGGAACACCTTATTAACCGAAGACCAAGAAGAAGACGACGACGACGACGACCAGTCCATCCGAAGAGAAGACGACCTAAAAGGAAGAAGGGATATATACGTGCGTATACGGAAACCAAGAACCAAGACAGTGCCAGTGCCGGTGCCGGTGCCCATGCCCATGCCCATGCTGAAGCCGATGCCGGTGATTCTTCCACCGACCCACACACGACATCGAATGACCTGCGAGCACTGCCAGTATCAACCGCGCGTCCTTAAGAATGTCGAAATGGGCTCGGACACACATAATTATTATAATAGTTTAGCTGGAACGGGTAAGCTAAGGTGTGTATACGGTGCGTAGGGTACATACGATTGCGTCTGCCGTACAATACCAGTTAGTGTACCTCTTATCAATCTCCCCCCCTCCCCCTCCTATCGGAATCGAACTTCCAACTTCTTTTTTTTTTTTAAAGTACTGTACTTATTCACATTTCAAATTACAAACCGGCCACTTTCATTTTAGAAAATCAAAAGGACTACATCTCGTTGTTTTCTAGATCATTTGTGATTTTGAGTGTACTTTACATAAAATAACTGAGATAACAAATTGTTGATAATTTTTCATTTTTTAAAGATGTTCTTTCTGTGCTCACAAGGCACCCGCGTTTAGAAGCTTTTGCAGTAAAAATTGAAAAGTTGTAAAAATATACAATGCTATTCGAAAAAGAATTTCAAAACAACATTGAAAAGGAGAGGGGGTGAAACTTTCAATACAGTAGGAATATTCGGGGCCCTCGGTAGGATGGAAGAAAGGAGCCGAGGAATCTTAAAATAGTTCGCATATTGAAAAATCCATACTTACTTCATTCATTTTAAAACATATTTTTGTTGCCAAAAAAAGCTTGAAAAAATAACCAAAAAGCAACCAGAAAAGTGACATAATGCAAGTAAAACATTTTAATGAAGAAAGAAATCGCTAAAAAATACACAAAACATTTGAGACATTTTTGATTAAAAAAAACGAAAATTATTGTTGGCAACAAAGTGAGAATTTTAGCAATCTCTGGCAAAATAAAGCGAAACTTTGACGATTTCAACAACGAGAAAGGGGGTTTCAGCAATTTCTGACAGGTAAGCCAGACTTTCGGACAATTCTCGAAAAGAGTAAGATATTTTGGAACTTTTTGAAAAAAAAAACGACAATTTTCAACAATTTAGTTGAAATTTTCAGCAATTTATGGCAAAAAAGCGAAATTTTTATATAATTTTTTTTAAAGTGAAAATTTTAGAAATACTTGCAGCAAGAATTTTTTTAAAGCAGAAATTTGACAATTTCAGCAAAAAATCAGCAATTTTTGAAAAATGAAAATTACTGACAAAGAAAATTACATTTTTTCGCAATTTTTTCAAAATGTGAGATTTTTTTACCTTTTTTAAGCAGAAATGCGACATTTCTTATTGATTTTGGAAAATTAGATTTTTTGGCAGTTTTTGGTAAAAAGCAAAACTGTTAAGCAATTTTCAAAAAAAGTAAGACCTTTTGATATTTTTTGCAAAAAATCGCGAATTTTTGACAGTTTTTGGTAGAAAGCATAGACGACAATTTCAGCAAAAAACGACTTTTTGGTAACTACATATTGGCAAAAAAAATACTTTTTTCATGCATCTTGAAAAAAAATATTGAAAATATCAAAAGTGAATAATTTGCGAGAGTGAACACTTTTTTATTCTCAAGAATACCTAAAAGTCTCGCTTTCTGCCAAAAATAACAAAAAATCTCACCTTTTGCCAACATTTCCTAATAGTCTCGTTTCTTGCTAAAACTGCCGCTTTTTCGCTCAAAATTCCAAAAAGGCCTCACTTCTTTTTATAAAAAACTGCACCATAGTCCCGCTTTTTTGCCTAAAAGTGCTAAAAAGTCTCGCTTTTTAATCGAAAAATTAAGAAAAAATCTCTAATCTTCAACAAATATTGTGAAAAAAATATTTTTTCGAAAATTTGTACCAAAAAAAATTACTTTGGTAACTAAAGCACGCTGGGTACTTTAAAGTACGAGCCCTGCATCAAAGAGACACATACATATTTGTATCGAAGTCCTAAAACACCTACATAACTGAACCGAATGCAACCTAGTATGAAATGACTACATCAACGAGTTTAGGAGACCTTCGAGAATATTTTTCAGGTGATTCATTTTACTACCATTGATACGTGGAGCACATCACGACTACTTTTGGCATAAAATGCTTCCTTTTTCTTCGAAGTATCGACTACTCGAAAACATTCACTTTTCTTCTTTCTACGACTAATTTGTTGCTAAATTTTAAACGTCATAAATTAAAAGGACTTTTACAAACAAATCATGACATAACTATATCAACTATCAAGCAACAACCTCATCAACGTCTTTCATCAAATCAATAAGTGTGCGCCATGGTCATTATACCGTCACTACACAGAGGCAAACCGTCTCGACAAATTCGATGAAAACATTGCAACTTAATAACACCATTACTGACAACTATAACACCCATACCTACAAACACTGATAACGCAATTATACTCGAAACAAAACGACAATGAAAAACAATACCGTCTAACGTCGATAATTATTTCCTCGAGGAAATTGGTTGAATACATCGATTACAATCGTGTAGTCAAAACATCTTATCAATAAGCTCATTTTTTCCACACATAATTAACGCCCCCGCGAGTTGAAAAAGTACACAAATGCTTAGGTTGCGCACGACGACCGGGCATCATACGAGTATTTCCAATTTCGTATTCGTATAGGTATATATCGAGGATCTCGACCGTATGCTAACAATATTCAACTCTAGAGACCATTAAACTGTCTTCATTACGTCATAAATTTACGAAACGAGCGCATCACAACCGGTTCATATACAAATTGTATCGTTTGATTTTTGATAAATTGGTCGTTCGGAAACAAGTCCGCGTTTATATCGTGGGCTCTCTGCTGATACGGACCGAGCAAGAATACCTATCTTCTCTACCTCTACACGAAGCAACCTTTTTTTTCTTCTTCTTCTTCATCCACTCCTCCTTCTCATCTCAGCTCTCTACTTCCAAGTACCACCACATCGTCCACGTCCAATATCGACTCACACACACACACACGAGGTACACGCACTTTGCAGATTATGATATCGTCGGATGAGAGAAGAGAACCGCGGCCACGCCGCCTCAGTTGGAATCGGACTTTCGGAATCCAGTCGGTAAAAACCAGTTCGTTACGTTTAGCGTTCTACGTACTATAACGACAACGTATCATCCGCATCCGACACATGTAAATATGCACCCTCTGCACCAAATTCCATCTTCAACTCCCGCGGTGGTAACCCCTTCGAAGAATTTTCACCTCGAGTGCGACTTTATCGGAATTTCCGGTAAACAGTGTGTACTAAAATGCGCCTTGTTTACATTATTTCGCGTAAACGAATCACCTATCTTTCTGTACTTTATCGTACGTTACTCTTTTTCTTCTACCAGTCATTTTGGGTCGATATAAATACGAACGAAAGCAGTGCTAAAGCAAGCAACACTCCTTACAAATCGACCCGTTAACAGCTACCAGTAAATTTTACTTCCGCAACGACGAAATACACACAAAAAATAAGAAAATATTATCGTGAAATTTCAATGAAAAAAAAATGATAAAACTTTCACCGCCCTCCGCAGCAATCTTTTAAGTGACGAGCAAACGTCGTTTAGCGATTAAAGACAAATACGCTAAAAGGTATTCCAACAACGAAAGCACTTTTTTTCCTTCCTTATTTAATTATATTTCCACGTCTTCTTTATTGTCGCGTTTCCTTCGATATTCATGTATAAAACATCGTTTCGATTATTTTAATACGTATTTTGCTGGTGAACTGAATCTCGACTTATTCGAAATTCCATCTTTGGACAAAAAGAATGAATTTAGTCATTCACATTCTTTAGGTACTTTTCCAAGTTATTTCAAATTCGATGCGGAATTTTTACGCCGATTTTTAACTTTTCAAGTGTTTAAGATACTAGCATAAGTTGAATTTTAGTGTTTTTTATTTCGCACGAGATTTTCAACGCGAAGGCTAAAATTTATCTAGTTTAGTTCAAGTCTTTGACATCTTCTTTAGTCGAGAAAATGAGTACTTACAAGGAGATCTAAATTTTTAAAGGTGATTACTCATGGTTGAAATAAACGAATCAACACGTTTAGTGTTTGATAAAAGTACCTTATGAAGTTTCTAGAAGCCAATTACAGCTCTTGGAAAAGAGAAGTGAAAAGAGAGTGCACTTTTTACAGAGCAATGAGAGCAAATTTTTGAACAGACTGTAGGAAAGAAATAATTAACTCTTCGGAAGGATCACAAAATAGCTCGAGCAATCAGATACATGTAAATACGCACTGAGCAAAAGTTGAGAAAACAATTTCAACAATATTGTTTGTGATGAAAAATTTGATTTTTTTTCGATCTCTTATCATAAGAATCGATTTTTGAAAAATAACTCGACGTCTTACGAAGAAATAAATTGAAACGAAACACAATCGCAGGACATTAAACTTCCCAATCATATAGTACGATTAGTGTTTCTATGGGAAGCTCTATTTTTTATGTACATATTTTCCTCTCCTTCCCTCGATAGTCAAATTGACCAGTTTCGTATCTACGACCTTCAGTAACACATCAAACATCGTACATTTATACACTTGTACACGTATCGAGTAAAAAATGTCTTTCACGAGCTACTCGTATCATCGTCAATTAACTTCCTTCACAGATTACAAGCAAAACAATAGCACTATCTAACTTCTCTTTCCTTATAGCGAGATTGACATTTGCTCCAAATTAACCAACTTCCTACAACGGCAAGGCAACAAACTACCCCCTCTTATTACTCATTAAAAACCCGTACGAAAAGAAAAATCTCACGCTAATTAGTCGAATTAGCATTTCCTACTTTTACGAATAATTACTATACCGAAGGAGCGAGCGAGCGAGAGAGATAGAGACGACTCGGAGACCGGAGTCGCATTAATCGGCGCGATAAAACGGACGGCGCGGCGTAAGGCAACGGTTCTGAATCATTTTGAAGAATTTAGCGATGAGTTCACTGATTGTATATTACGTATACGAGCTCGCCATGTTGCCACAATTCCGCACTATTGGCGCATTTTATTTCGGCATCTAGTCGACGAATGGTTAGCTACAACGGTCGAAGCGAATTTGTAACAATTTTTCAAAAATATTCGACGACTGCATGTACATTACATACTAACGTAAGTATGTAGTAGTTACGCTTCCGGTTTATTTGAGAGAAACGAAAGGGCGTTCGCTTCGAAGCACATTTCGTTAGCATGCTCGGCGCCTTCTTATCAATTACAACATTAAATAATAAAAAATTCTAATCTTGGAATACACAGTACGTAAACGTATATCAGCGCCCATTTGTCTGCTACTTGAAAAAAATTGCTCACTCGTGCTCAAAATAACGATAGCGACAATAAAAACCAAGAATTAACGGAATAATACTACTTACATGGTATATACGATACGATACGATACGATACTATACTATACGATACATTTATTCAAAAGCGGAGGTAATTGATATTATCATAACGAGTGTGAAACTGTTCCAGGAGCAGTTTCATTTTGCTGATATCGTCGCATCACTATTGTTACTGCTATTGTTTCACTCTAAGTAGCTTGAAATATGATACGTCGAATGATATTTGATTACCTACCCACCGACGACGACGCCGACGTAGGAAATTTTCAATTTCAATACGTCATATCCGCAATAACGACATTTTGCGCGTTCGTCGATATCTAATCGATAAATTGGGTAACTGAATATGAAATTTCAGATTTCACATTACTTGTGGTAGCTTCAACATGTGTGAACATACTTCAAGAAAATCATAAAGAAGAAAAAAAAAACAGAAAAGCCTGTAAAGCTCATCAAGGGAGCCTTTTTTTAAAAAGGTGCCGTACTAAGGAAGTGGCTTTTGGGCGTTTTGAACTTTCAACTCCTCACCACCCTTTTCTAACCTGATAAAATGTGATCCAATGTAAAGTTCAGATAATTACATCATTGCTTTTCAAAACCATTCTGCACATTGAAAAGTGATGTAGAAGGACGAACTCTCAAAAAAAGAAGCCACCCAAAACGACCGCGAGACTTCATTCATAACAATTATAGTGAAGTATCCATTCCTGATACTATTTTTTTACACGATGTTTTGAAGTTTGTCTATACGTCCATCTTTCTGACTAATACAACCTATGGCCCTGTATACAATCTGAATATAGTGATTCTACATTGTAAAATGACTTACTCGTTTTCTCACGCATGGATACATTATTACTTTTACGATGAAAATTCGTACTCACCTAAAACAGAAGAAAAAACAACGCATGATTAGTATAATATGTACTGATTTTTTATCTAAAAATTCGGCTTATCATTACAGTAAATTAGTCTAGGTATTCAAGTCGGTGAGACTAAGAACGCGACGAAATTTGAAATTGATTATTTAGCCATTGAACTGTCCAAAAAAAAAATTAAGGGTTCTCATTTTTGGTAAATTTTTTAACAATATTCTTTTAGGAAGAAATACATATTTTTGATACAGAGATTTTTCAAACAAATCAACAGTCTGTTGATGAGTATATGCCATACCACAATTTTCAACCAATCAAATTAATACTTGCCACACATTCTAAAAATAGACCCTTTTAGACATTCCGGCCTTTTTTTTTCAAATGAAATCTGAGTTGTAGTACAATGAGTAGCGAGAATTCCAAGAAATCTTCATATAAATTTGTTTTCACTAATGGCGATTGAGCGTTCGTCGAAGAATACAATATGTACTCGTAGTTGATCTGGGCATACGAGCAGACTATACGTATTACGCGTTTGTTTGTTCTAATTCATTTAGGTTTCTCTCGTTTATTTTCATTAAACGTGATATTCTTCGTGGAATGGAACAGAAACCAAGCAACGCAGCGCAATGGGTATAAATTACTCTGAAATTATATAGAACGTATTCCCAAAATGCATAATGCTCATTAAACCGGAGTAAAACGAGGAAACGCCCGAAAAATACCTTAATGAAAATGTTTCCTGTAAAACAACACCGTGAAAATTCCACTTTAAGATACCCACAATTTCATTCTTCCGACGCTCGAGCTCTAATTTACTGATTATTTTCATTCACTAAGGTTCCATATGTGATCGTTATAATGACCATCCAATTTGAATTTTTTTTCCACTTCGAAATACTTGTACGTAGGTATAAGGCAAACAAGTCACGCTAACCGTTCGTCTAATCACCGCAGTGAATTAAAAATTTGACGATATTAAGTTGATTTTTTATCCAAACAGTCTGTCGATATCCCACCGGTAAAAATTTCTCGCAAGGTCGCCATTGTCGAGACGAAAATCGTCGTATAATAAAATAATAAATGTCACCTCCGGTTTTCTCAAATCAGCAGACATTTGTACACACCTATATTTTTCCATTTTAGAAAAGCTAGCAAGGATTCGCCGAATAAAAGTCACGCTTTTAGAAAACTCACTCGATATACAAAAGACACCCTCGGAGAATTCCGGTGTTTTCCAATAATACACTTCAAATTAATTCGATAACTCGTCCTTCATAAGCCTACCACCTACTTAGTCCATATAGAAAGTATACTCGAGAATCGTATACGTCATACGCGACTGATAATTTTTTTTCAATTTATTCGCAAAAACTTTATTTCTGGAGCGTATAGTCGTGTACCTGGTGAGCTAAAAAAAGAAAATGAAAAAAACACATAATACGTCCCTAATTAGTAAGTATATCAATACTCGAGAGAAACTAATTCTTTCATTAAAAACCCAACAAACTTGAGAACTGGGACCGACCTAACGCGTCGGCGAATTTTCAATTCGGAAACAATCGAATTATTGCAAATTTAATTTTAAAATGAAAATATTATTTATCACGAACCGTCGTCCAGAAATTTTTTCGCACCGGTAATTTTTTTTCATTGATTTATTCGTATTGCCGATTCGATATTTTGCGTTTATTTTCCAACGTTTTCCAAATACGGGGTATGATTCCGCAATACGTTTTCATTTACTCGATACATTGATACGATGATATGAAACAGAGTAGAACGATAATAAGCGCAATTTTCCCTCTTTCATTGGACAATGGTCCACGTACACGTATATTCAACCCGATATACGATATACGATACGTACTCATTTTAATTCGTTTTTCAATAAAATGGCGTCTGTCGAGCTTTTGTGAAATGATGCCAAAATTATCGAGAGACTGGAATTTTCAACAATTGAACGCTTGCTTTAGCAGACAATATTTTCCCTCGTCTGCGTACAAAATTTCCACATGAATTTACCATTCTGCGCATTAAATAGCTTTGCAATGTGATACGAGAAATTTTTTCAACTTATTTCGAAAATTAAATCGGATCGGATATCGAGTTCAACATAATATAATTCACCATCAATTGAAAAAGGTCACCTGTCACCTATAAAGCTTTCGTGTAATAGACATTATTAATCGTCAAAAACCGAACTGAAATTATTTCACAGCGAAAATCAGTGAAAGATGACTGACATTTGAGCAAGAAAGTGAAAACAAAATTCTGAATACTGTTCCCTGAATGAAAATTCGATACATTAGCTTCGTATAAATAAATTCCACTTGTTTTATTCTATCCAAAATTTAACATACACTTCGATGTAAAACGATAGAAAGAATTTCCTAATAAATCTTCTCAAAACTCACATTGTAATTCGTTTCCTTTACACGTTGGCTGAAATTAAATTTCAAGCTTTTTCGAAGATTTTAACCCCCTTCCCCACCAGCTTCTTCTACATCATTGTTCTCATATGTACTTGAGTGAGATAAGAGCAAGGTTTAGAAAACAATGAATGAATTTCGTTACCAAACGCTAGAACTTGATCTGTACCTAATCGATTCAAAAAATTTTCTAATCGTGATTTGCGATCCCTTCTGACTTTTGAGTAGATTTGGAATCCCCAGCAAATTCTGACTTTCTCCAGCGCAGCAGGATTGCTCCGGCAAGGATTGTGTGTGATCACTGATCAAGTTTGACCCTACAAATTTAATCTAGTTATACCTATACAGATACACTATGCAGGGATACCCTATACGCGTTTAAGTCGATTGCGTTTCACTATCGAAAGTAACACTACAGAAATTTGGTCGGCATCTGAGGTGGAGGAGTTGGCCGGATGATGCACGGCGGATTGCATAATATGATATTGGACGAGACTATTTCCTTTGGCTTGGTTCCTCGTTTTGTGCGCCGGTATCGCAGACAAGACGCACAGAAAGAGCTGCTCACGTGGACAGAAATGGTTTTTTCTTAGAATAGTTTGTACGAATTTGCCGGCTTCATAATCATAAAGTTCGGCTCGGTGTAGCCATAGTCATACTTGGGCTGCGAGGAAAGACGGCGAGAGGGCAAAGAAGCGGGAATTTGATGGGTGCGTGGCGAATATTTAAAGCAATATTAGAATTTATGATGGCCGTTGCCAAAGGAAGCGTAGGTGTTGCCAACCGTTCGATTCGGAGTAAAAATTCCCACGGCGTGGTCGTGTTTTAATGTAGAAAAATCAGGCCATTCACATCTTTCATATGCAGGACCGGAAGCAGCTGTTTATTCTTGTGGAGTTGGGATGTGCGTGGTTATACCGCCACCGTCCTCACCGACCCACATATTCTCGTCGCGATTGCCATATATGATTTTTATATTTAAAGTCTACCATAAGGCTTTGCAATGCACATACAAATATAACGAAATCGCATTCGGGGAACATGGTGCAGTATGTAAAACGTACGTATGTATGTACGAGTATATCCTTGCGTTAACGTTAGTTGGTGGTATTTTAGTGTTGTTTTTTGACTTCGTATACATTTGTACGTATTGCACCTATGTTCAGTATATACACAAATTACGTAAAGGGCGCCGTTTAAAACCGCCAAGTCGCGACGACCGGAACTTGCATTCATGGTAAATGAACTCTACACTAGTTGGCCTTTTTGAGCTGTTCATTTCATCCGTAAAATGATGTAAATTTGACTCGAAAAATTTCCAAGCTACAAGTACTAAATCGTAAAGACTAAAAAATTCCCTGTATCTCCTACCGATTGCCATTTTAAAATAACGTACCGTACGTTCGGACTTGAGCGACCCCGTATCTTAAAATATTCAAAGCGTGGGCGATTGTAAACAAAACGACATCGTGTCTCGGCTGATTTTTTTTTTCATTTCTCGAGTTCTCGCGATGACAATGATGAATTAAATGTTTTTCTAAAAGTTCTTAATTGGGATTTAAATTTAAATTATTACAATCGGCCAGCTCAACCTCAACAGGTTAAACTAAATTTTTTTAATTAATTCGAACTGCCCCTGAGACGAAAAAAGCTATGCAGTAAAAATTGTATTCGCCACATGTTCGTTCAATTCTTCTAAACGAAGTCGAATGTGTAATGAGTGCAATTTTATTGCGAATTTAATATTGTTTCGAACGAATGCGTATATGCGTTAATCAATATCAAGAATTTTAATTAATCGACGAAATTACACACACGCGGTTTTCGATCCGTTATACATACTCGTATGCACGTATATAAATACGTTAGTATACCGTTAAGTAAATTCGTCCATTACGAGATTCTTTTCCTGCAGCTCGACCAAAAAGTACACATTTCCACATATCCATCGAAAATACACCTCTGACTCAAGATTCGGTCTCATCGTTGTCAAAGGGTAAAATTTGAACTCACTTTTTTCAAATAATGATCGATGCTTTTCCACTTTCAGTCATAATTCATTCAAAAAATTAACAACTTCGGTTGAAAAATTCCCAAATTTAATGACCGTTTAAGTCTTAGGATTTAAAAAGACAAAAAGGGTCAAAGCAGCAAGCTGTACCAAGCAGAAAAAAAACTCAATTTCGAGTAGATAAAATCGAACTCGAATCAAAAAAATGTCTAAAGTTGGAAAATTTTTATTTTAAAAAGTAACAAAAAAATTGCATTTCATGTAATTGAAAACCCCATAATAGGTAAGAAATGGCTCAAAATTTCTATTTTTTAGTCCCGCATTTCGATTTTCTACCTCGTCTTCAGTAATCAAATCATCAAGTTCATCGGTTGTTGAATCAATAGCACAGCTCCAATCGCCAACTTGACATGTCTAACATTTAACTTGACACCTTGATGTATAGCCTACTAAACATTCTCAAACATACAAATACGTCGAACTTTGGAAAAAAAAATTCACAACCAGATAAAAATGAATAAATACACTAAAACCATTATGAGGAATCGATTCGCATACACATTGCACAAATCCTCTCCCATTAGTGTCCTTTTTATTCGTTTCACATTACAATACGAAACACGATGGTATTTCATTTCGCGACCAATTCGTTGTCACTGTAACAGCTTTTGCATAAAGAAAAGGAGCTCATATTTGCACACTCGTACCATTTACCAGCTTATTGTTGACAGAATTACACAAATAATCTCGTTGCTCCACGTTTATATTGCATTACACCATCCTATAAAGCTTTCAATCTTGCTCGACAGTGTTGAAATATGTACTACGTATCTCTAGTACCTCCGCTATGAAATATTGTAAAAAAAATTTGCATCATTTGGTTGTGCTTTTGCATTTTAATTACATCGCTTTTTATTATAAATGCGTCGAACTATAGTAAATCCATTTATAATACCAGAAGATTCGTTTTTAAGAACTTTACAACGTCGCCGTCTCTATGGTTCGTACCTACAGAAAAAATATTCTGTAGTAACGTAATTACAGAAAATGTATTCCACAAGGTGTTATTTTGAGAATAAAATTGAGCTTTTATAAAATAAAAGCAAAGAACTCTGGGAAAGGATGCGATAAAAGCCACTGGGAGTTTTGCAGAATGAATCAAAAACAGTTCATTTAATTTTGCATCGTAGTAAAGACGAAAGCACGTAAATTTAAACGCTAGCATCTCGCAAACGTGACCATTTCACGCATGTGACGTTACCTACAATAAAAAATATCCCAAATTTCGTGAAAAAAATTCTATCATTTTCATCTCCAATCTCATACCTAGTTTTTTTTTAGTGATACCGTGAAACGTAAAATTGAAGCTACTCTATCCCTTAAAACCAAAAAACGGTCACCATTTTGCTTCGAAAATATTCCCTCCTACAATGTCTTTTTTGAAGAAAACCCGCAAGTCAACACGGATCGGGAGGAGGAATGCAATCCACCACCCACAGCATATGTCCGATTAAGTTTATAAATTCTTCCAAACAATTTTTCTTAAAGAATGAAAAATAAGCAAAGTTTTCACGGGCTTGAAAAATTTAGCATACTCAAACAACTTTAAACATTCCATCTTCGCTAAAGGAATTTTTCCAACTTTCAAATGATCTTATTATACTCTTTGAAAAGGTAATTTTCGAGAAAATTAATTCTAAACATTGTTTTCGTGGGTATCAAACAGAAACGCAACCCTCAATACGAACATAAACTGGGGACAAAAAATCGAATGGATTTTCAACGTTTTCCGTTCATAAAAATACAAACTAGACCTACGTACGGTAAATTTAGAAATTTTCAACAATTTTATCACCAGTAAGCTGGTTATTTTAGAACTCTGAGTTATAAGCAATTATATCCTATTTAAAGAATTCCAAAACTCGTTAACAATAACAGCATAATGAAAAGACACAGGAGGCGGTGGCGGAAGGTCTGTGTAAAGTAAACGTGAAATGTAGGCTTCTCAGTTGAATTCTTTATGGGGCATCAGCCTTTCTCATTCATGTTACTGTCACATACGAGCACAAAAAGCCATTTAAAAGCATAAAACGAGATACGCGGGGGTGATTTATACCTAAGTATAGATACGCGAAGGGTGGTTAATTCCTATTTTTCATGATTTGCTTTTTCACTTTTTCTCTCTAATCCGGAAATATCAACTTTTCCCCCCGGATACATCGACCTTGGATTTCATAATTAATCAATAAACGGATGAAAAATCGTCTGTATGTGTCAATGGAATTAAAAGTGTAGTAACATCCGAACATGAAAAAATACCTACCTATACAAATAATAAGTAAGAAGGCTGTATCTACCAATCTCGTACTTCTTCAATTTTCATATACGAGTAATAATAAAGCAACATTCTTTTACAATTTTTGGGCATATAACTTTCGTTATTGCTTCAAGATTAAGTTTGACTATACGTAGATATTTTCCAGAATTTTTTACAATGATTTTCTTTTCATTTCACATGTTTATCGTAATACAATAACTATAAATGAAGACGTCGCATTGTCGAGTCGAACAAAAGGTAAAAATTTAATAACTTCGAAGGTAATATTTTTGAGAAACATTCCAATAGAATTGGCATTCTTTTAAAGTTGTTTTCATTTTCAGAAAAATGAGCTACATATTTCTTAGTCACACCGCAAGCATGATTTTTCATTTGCGGTAAGATTTCGTTATTCCAGATGGCGATGACAGGCGTTTATTATTTTTTGAAATTATTTACTCGCTTTCATTTCCTGTTGTTGAAATTGGCCAAGTAAACAAAATCCAAACAAGTGTTCAGCTCGTGTAGCCCATCGTACCACTCGTATACCTTATTGAGGATTAATTTATAAACCCTTTATATTCTCATCGACGACAATGACGACACGCCAGCGAAATATTCGGGGATGCGTGACTAAAACTACCCACTATCGTATCGTCCCAATAGCATAATATGCAGATACACAAGCAACAAATACCTTTTACCCGTATTGTTTTTAATCTCCCTCTAACTCGAATGTACTTCAACGAGGCTATATAGCCGTTATATTAAACAAATTATCGCCTACCAAACCTTCGTTTGTTTATTGTTTACAACAAACTAACGAATAAGCGACAACTTTTTCTTGCTTTTCTGTCTACCTTGACAACGTGCTAATTTAATTTTCCGGCCAGCGCATGTAGGAAGATAGGAAACACCACCACCGCCACCGCCGGTGTCGAATATGACGAAAATTTTCATCGCAGTCGCATTCACAAGCGAGTTTTCTGTTCGAATCAACATCAACGCGATAAACGACGATACCTTATAATACATTTTGACAATTATTTTGTCGTGTTTGTTGCTCATGTCGTCGGAAAAACGCCTTCTATATTTTATATATTCGATAGATGCTCGATGATATATTTTCACTTAATTCGTCAATCTTCGCAATCAACTTTTTCTCATCATTTTTTGTGTCGCAAATGGAAAAAAAATTGTCGGTAGACGGATAATCTATATTTTTTTTCTCTTCCTTGAAGGCAAGTGTGATAAATGGATTGACGGACTAAGCTGTTATCAATTTTGCATACGTTACAGGTTGATTTTTTTTTTAACTCAAAAACCGTCAAAATGGGAAAAAACTTTGGCGTCTTTGGCTCTATGAAATCTCCATTCCATTAGTTTATAATTTCACTGAAGCGCTTAAGTTATCTCGACAAGATTCCCAAAATGAGAACCAGGACTGCTACAAAATTTTCACATCTTTCGGGCAAAAATGTAAAATAAATATGACACGTTATTTCGATAGTTCGTCGACTGGTCAATCAAAAAGTTGAAAGTACATATTCTGAAGTTTTCATCTCGTCTCAGAAGTATTTTCTGTTGTTGTTGTTTTTTTTTTTTTACAGATCATTCTAAAAGTATGATTTTGTACATTTGTGAAATTTTACTAAACGCAGACGTTCATTTCACCAAACTGTATGAGATGGTATATAACTAAAAACAGCTAAATTATTCAAAATTAAAAGTAGGTATCACTAATCACTTTCTTATTCAGTGAAGAAAAAAAAAGGAAGGAAAAACTAGCGTACGATTAAGTACACTCGATAATCGACGGCTAAATTTACATAATAACCACTTTCGTTTCTAAAACGAAGCAAATTTTTAAAACAGCTCGAATTTAAATAACTTATCATCTCAACATTTGAACTTAAAATCACAATTGGTTTAATTCGGAATTCAAAAACGATCTTAATTAGATTCGTTCAAGCCGAAAACTCGCAACTGCAAATTTCTTCGGCTGCGCTAAACAATTCTAGGACATTTTTTCGTTCGTTTTTTTCGACCTTTTCTTTTCTTTTTACCCCCGCTTCGTTTTCCAATCATCGAAAATCCTCGGGTAATTTATTTACGCGCGCAATTTAACTATTTAATATTATCGGTGCGACGAAGCTGTATAACGGCGATCAAGGCGATACGAAATTTTTTCCCCGTTTATCCTTTTGTACGAACGCCTACGTTCTCAAACTTTGCAATACGTAGGTTGCAGGATCAACGGCGATACGCCCACGTTGGCGAAATCTCCTTTAATTTGGGTAACAATGTTATGAAAGAAACCCCTCTCCCGGGTTACCCCCTCCCCTTCCCCCCTCGCCACCGCATTCGCTCCTTCTCGCAGATCAAAATCAACAAACCAACTGTACAAAAACTATCATAAAACCCAAATACAAAAGTTATGCTTGTTAATCAAATAATCGCCATCGGTAATTTTTCAAACCACTGACACGCTTTAATTACTATTCGGCGATAATCGCGCCGCTAAATTAAATTCACATATCGAATAACAATGCAGCAATATCTTTAATCAGCGATATACCTACGTTAAAAAGTAATATGTAGGTAAGCCAGATTCTTAAAAAATACCCATATTTTCGTGCCCGAAAATACAATGTGCAATATTCGAATTGAATTTAACACCCTCCTGCACCATCGTATCATCTGTACTGTACCTTTCTCCTAATAATGCCATCAAAAATAATTAGCCAAGAAATTCATCTTTATTCTGAATACTAGGTAGAAGAAAAATGTGATAGCAAGGTTAAACGTTTATCTATTTAACAATTAACATACTATACAACTAATAATTTTATATCTTAATCGCCAATAATCCATCAGTCATATTCGCGCCAATGTTATTTTTCTACCAAATCGACGTGAATTAATGCTTGCGATTTTTTTTTTACATATTCTTTATCAGTATTTCTCGTATTCTTAGAAAATTCAAGTACAATCGTGTACTCGCGTTACTTCTATTTAGACGATTTCAATACTACAATCACGTACCTATTATTTGCTACATATTTTGTTATTTGACGCGATAAACCGTACCAATAAATCAAAATTTTAATATGTAGTATATTACATCATGAGTCACCAAAAAATGTAAGAAAGGTATCTGATGTACATTGTGTATGGTTCGTTTTCAACGAAAAACTGATAAAACACATGTTAAATGTATAGGGACAAATACTTAAAACAGTATTTACAGGTACAGAAAAAGTGAAACGTCAAATTATTAGTTTTTTTATCGAAAATATACGCCTTACGCCTGAATATGTTAGAAAGAGAGGGCATTTTTCAGGTAAACTAGACATTAAAAGAAACTCGAAAAGAATCGTTAATTTCGATTCGGGATTTTAATGAGTTTTGGAATTCGAAAGAAAAAGAAGTTCACTGTGGGTGTTCAGAAAAATGCAAAGAGCTAGAAGGAGAATTTATCAATCTTGCATCCCTCCTTCCTTTTCTTTTCTTTTAAATGCACGTGAAATGCTTTGATAAAGCTATATCTACTTTGTATTTTAATCATTACATTCTGGAAATGAAGTAGAATTTTCATTAAAATGTATTTTTTTTTAGGCTGAAGGTTAATCTAATTTTGTAAATTGCAAAACAGTTATTTAATTTTAACAAAATTCTGACTGGTTAATTAGAAAGTCGTAATGTAGTAACCATTTCTTTCGGCTTGAATTTTAATTTAACCCATTCACTCACTGACTTACAAGTTATATTTATTTTCTTTAATTAAAATCTACACCGATCGTAAAAAAAATTCTCATTCAGGATCTTTTTTTTTTTTTTAGCTGAAATTAAGTGAATCATAAAACCTCGGGAAACAATCATCAGTCGTTTATCAACTCATTTTACATTTTATTTTAGTGAATAACAGATAAATAAATTATCAACTGCCAAAATATCCCACATTGGATCGTAAAGCTTCAATTTTATGAATTATGATGGTGTTTTTCTATGTATTTAGAAATGTAATTTTACTGGAAATTTTGTAGCATGTAGTATTTAAAATAGATACATTACATCAATGTGTTTTCTACTTATTGTGTTAAAAGAGAATTGAATTTAATGAAAAATCATTTGCCTGTTTTTTTTGTTTAAAATTTTAATGTACAACGTATGAGTTCGCTTATCGAATATTCTCAGAAAGAAGCAGGAAATTGTTGACGTACCTACCAAACCAACAACCAAATAAACTAACTAACTTATCAATTATGATTCAATGGCTCACTTTGAAAATGTGAGTTTTCTAGTATTTAAAACGCAAAAACATATTCGTGATAGTAGCCTCTTTTTTTTCTATTACAACAAAAACACCATGCAAAAAACAGACAAATTATCACGTTTGAAGAAGACGTATGTAGTAGAAGGAGGAGTGGAAGCAAAAGATGAACCAAAAATGACAAGCCTCATTTTCAAGTTTGAAACTGAAAACTGAATAACCTTATTCAAATTATCAACAATCTATTTTACAAAAGATTACATTTTTCAGAGGTGTTTTGAAAACTTGAAAAATTATTTCAACTGACAAGGAAACCCCTGACATGGGAATGACTAACTGAAATGAACTAGGAAAGGTCAAAAGAGGATCTCGAAAAAATCCCCTTCAAAAATTCACCAAAAATCAAAAAATCAACCTGAGCACCTGAAAACTGAGGAGTGGGGGGGTTTTTCGAGGTCATTTTTCGACCTTTCCATGTATTACTCCAATCCATGATTCCCATGCCATGGAGTTTCCTTGTGAGCTTCACCTCACGTCATATTATAGTCACGCATAAGACCTTCTGTGTTTCTGGTGATTTTTAGAGAGGGGGGGGGCTTTTCGAACTGTAAGTAAACATGATGGTGCTTCAAACTGAGGCAACAGAAATGGAATCTCATTTTCGCTCGAAACAAATAGTGCATTTCATTTAGGTGAAATCGTTTTTTTGTTCTTCAATTTCCAGCTTTTTTGAAACTTCGATTGATATGAGGAGCTCATTGCAAAAATAGCCTTCGTCAGTTTGAAAAAAATTGGGGAGGTGTTTTTCTCCACTGCATTATATGGATGTATCAGTATTATAGCCCTCCAAAAATTTTTCTGAGAGTAACAGGAACTACTCTAGTTGATGAAAAAAATCACTTTGAACGCAGTATACCAATTCAAATTCATCAGGACTTTACAGTGATTTTTTGTCTCGCTTGTTTATTATTTTCATTTTTGACAAGGGCAATTTTTGCAATGAGTTCCTCATATAGAAATTACGTTTTGAAATTCGTATCTCACGAGAATCACAGTAATACGTATCAAGCAAATTCATTATGCTACCCTTTTCAACAAAGCTACACCCACAGATACCCAGCTTTATATTCTCATTGGCATTGCTCCTCAGTGCGAATGACTGTACGACGTACGTTCTCTTAGCAAGACTCTCCGGTTCATTAACTCAAACGCGTTTTTTCAGTTCTGATTTTGGACAACCTACACAGTTTTCAAAAGTAATAACTGTACATGTATATGTAAAATGCCTTCATTATACATCAAGTGTACGTAATTCGTACATTAATATTCGAGTTAAGGTGCGATGAAAAATTTTCTCACAAAAATACACGCAACTCGAATGTTGAATCGTACAAATATACAAGATCGGTTGCAGCTGGAAAGATAGAAAGTACTGGAATGCTTTGTGAAAAACTTGATTTCGTAGCATGGATGTGGAATACGAATACTTCGGCGAGCATCAAGCTAATAAAACATCAACTGGAGTTGTGGCTGCAGTTGCACTGATATCATTCTTTCGATGAGTCAACCCTGTTGTTGATGTTTTTTCTACACTTGACTCAGAGTCAGTTGCCAGTTAGTTATCTCTACTACAGAGAGATAGAATAACGTAAAATCGAATAATTTCACGATGACAGGAAGTATCCGAGGATCGAAGTTCGAAGAAGTATTTGAGAACTCAAAGTATTTATAATATCTACGTGTAGATGTACATAGTGAAAAGTAATCGAAATACTTCGCGTTAATATATTTGGACAAATATTTATTTTTCATCTTTCTACCACTGGCAGCAATACGTACACCTATCTACCATTCTAGAATAAATTTAAAATTCTAATTTAGCGAATAATTTACGACGATTATATAGTTTCGAAAACATGAATTAGGTACATGATACTCCTACCGCCTACGCTCACCTTTACACCTGAACAATCTTACCATAATTAACAAAACCATCAGTAACCTCGATAACGAAAGGAGACTTCAATTCGTATCTATGTGTTAGCCATTAAAGCTCTATTGATTTTACTAAATGTATTTTAAATCGACTGTGATATTCAATTTCTTACACTTCAGTCTTCAACATACTAGGTAAGCATAAGCAAGCATACAGCAACATGTACCGAAGTGAAATGGTACAAATTTTATAACTTTATAGCGAACAATATTACTACCTTCAAGGTTAATTATGCGATGTTGAAACACTGAAATATACAAATATGTATTTGCACAGATATTATTATATTATATAAATAAACGCATCACCATCAACATCGTGTACCTTCGCAATCAGCACCTACGTTGTCAAATATCAAAGATAATTATTAATTACGTAGGTACTCGTACAATATTGCAGTGATACTCGTACATACGAGTACATATTTCAACGTGTAGTTCAATAACAACCCCTTTGAGACAAGTAGTGTACTGCAATAATCATAATTCGATGAACATACTTTCAAAATGTATGCTTGAAAAATGTCAAAATTTAATATCGTTAAGATAAGGTCGATATTTCTAAAAGAATGGCCGATATGAACGAAACTGACCGGTTTGAACTGAACTGTTCAACATGATTTACAGCATAACACACGGGGTCTTTTTATGAATGTGTGGTGAACAAACGAAACACCTCACAGTGTGAAGTTATGCATAGAAAACACCTGCATATAACGTGAAAGGGAGATCGAATGTACGAGCAACCTTAAAGGAGGATGTTACTCGTTCGTATCAAAAGATAACCTTGCATTAAGAATGCCAACGATTTATGTATCATTGTGAAAAATTTGGCATGTCACAGAGCGCCAAATCATTTACTAGACCGATACAAGACTCTCGATGGCGATTATGTAACGTTTAATGCGTTATTTTTTCGCGTTCAACTTGCTGCAGAAGAAGCTACGATTACGATGAGATGAGAGAGAAAAAAGAGCATGACTAACCTCGTAAACAAACAGCGCGACAACCATCCTTCAGTAATCTTCTCATCAAAACGTGTATGGTATCGCTGGCTGAATTTCTTTGATCGTTGATCATATCTCCATACACCACAAATATATTATCCTTATACGCGTTCATAATCTTTTCTTTTAATTCTCTCGAACGTATTGTTGACAGAAGATCAATCTTCCCGGCTGCCAGACGTCTCAACATAATGCTCGGTATACTGAAATTAACAGCGTGCCGAATATGCGATTCACCATATTCGTTGGAACTTCTGCAGTCCAAAACCACGATTCGAGTCTTATCCAAAAGCAACTCCTCGAATAGCCATTCCTTGTTCACGTAAGTA
Source organism: Planococcus citri (assembly GCF_950023065.1). Taxonomy (NCBI): domain Eukaryota; kingdom Metazoa; phylum Arthropoda; class Insecta; order Hemiptera; family Pseudococcidae; genus Planococcus; species Planococcus citri. Next base: position 41,417,846 of record NC_088679.1, read on the forward strand.
CTCTGAATTAACGATTGTTCTAACGAATTTTCTTCTTCGGCTGGCATGATCATAAGTAGATGGAACGAAGAAATTACACGAGATTAAAAATAAATATTGAATCACCACGAATACATTTAAAATAATGCAAAATAGACGAAATAAATATAAAAAAACAAAGAGGCAAACTAAAACACAACTAACGAACACCAACCGACACCATCAACGCGCATCGACAAACAACCTTCTAAACAAGTCTGCTTCATTCTTACCGAACGGATGTACCTACATTCAAAATGGTTTGTTATGCCTATCCCCGATCCCCGTTCATCGCTTCAGAACTTCAATAAACCATCTCTTCACCCCGCTCGACATAATACACGTTGCATTTCATGCTCACGTGACGATCCCTGAACCAATCAGAGACGAGAACGCGATTTCATTGACAAATGTAGGTGTACGTTTACGTACTCGTAGACGAACGTTCAAGATATTCGGCGTTCGGCGATGCGAGGGCTTTCAAAACGAATTGTTTTTTTTTTCACGTCTGTTTTGTATTATTTCTGTTGTTCTTGTAGTCACATTCAAGTCGACGAGAAACGAGGAATTGAGTAAAGTTGTCGAGGGATTATTTCAAATCGCGATTCGAATCATTTTTCTATAGAAAATTAATCCAATGGTAGAGCCCCATTGTAAACACCCGGTATAACCCGATATAAAAGTGAAATTACTTTCTCAATGAACTACCTAATGAAACTTACATTATCTATACGTGTATGTTCGGTAAACGTTTAATTCATAAGTTTATCGTCGTAGGTATACGTATAGAAAGAACTGGATATATGCAATCTCTTCAATCAATACTAAACGAACCGATTTTTAATTTCAATCGATGAATGTCTGGATTAACTGCTTACTTATCTGCAAACCAATGAATGAAACATGTAACTTCAATTAATGGTCCCAGAGATGTTTCAATTTTCAAAACAAACTTAGTTTGAGATACCGAATTCATTAATGAATTTCAACGCGAGAAATCAACTACACAGTTGATAAGATAAGAAATTGTGTCTGTTTCCGTTTCCAACTTTCCAAAAACATCAGTTCCATGTTATGAAATATTTGTTCGGGTTTAAAAATTTCAGAAACCAAAGCACACTGCAAAAATAATAACATTTCTCGCACATTTTTGCAATCTTCATGTTGAATAATAATTCCAGTAATTTGTTATTTGCTGGTAAGTAGTTTTCGTTAGAAAACATTAACAATTCATTTTTCTATGTAGGTAAGTACCTACTTTTCTATCTGTTTATCAGCAAATTTTTCTTCACAATTTACAGGTCGGATTATGTCGTTTTTGTCCTTGCTAGTTGCTAGAATGGTTTCCATGTTTTGTTTTTGTAGGTTGTCTAGCCCACCTAATGATCGATGACAAATTGAAACAAAAGACAAATTAATTGCTTAATTCGAATAGTCATTGTTATATGAACTTGCAAAATGGGAACTAATACTTTTTCAATTTGTTGAATTGATTATAATTACGTCATTTTGATCAGGGCATTTTAAAACAATTTTCACTGCATGGACAATCATTTTTGCAAGTGGATATGCCGATTTTCTATAAACAATAAACATATGATATTATTTTTAAAGTGGAGGGGGGGGGGGGGGTAGGAGATCTCAAAATTTCTAACTCACTCATCTAAGAATTCCTGACAGAGTACGTACATATTATCAAAAAATGTTACAAGGTAATGCTTATCAAAATTTATTCATTTCCAGTTGAATTTGTGATCGATCTTTGGCATATTCACTATTTGTGCAGGCTTTGGAAAATTTATACTCCAGCCATGGAGGTGAAAAAATATATCCAACCATTCAAATAGTAAAATAGCATTATTTTTTATGTGTGAGTGAATTTTCGCACTCTTGAAATTTGGCTAGAGAATGAAATGATTCGGGAAAAGAAAAGAATTTCACCCGAGTGAAGCGAGAGCGAAAGCTTTCGAAAATTCATGTTTCAAATGCGTTTAAAAAATGTCAAAAGCTGAGTGCCTCATTGATTACCACTAATTTAAAAGCTGGTCACTCCAACCCCCCCCCCCCCCCCCCCCAGTACCGTTGAATTTGGTCTAAACATTTAAAGATTTGAAATGACTTGCGATGCGTAGTTCGTAAGGTGCTTGAGGAGGAGGACGCTGAGTTCTAATATGAACTTACTTTTTAAATGTGGCCTCCAAATAATTTTCCAAGCTCCAGCCTACCTCCCTCTCTTTTGATGAAAATTTTTGAAAAATTATGAAAATGTGGATGATACGTCAATTTCCAATAATTCGAAGTCGTTTAGTTAGATATTCAAAATAATATAAATTTATTTTTCGAATTGAACTCGTCAACACTAAGATGTTTGATGCCGAATCCAAAAAAAGAAAAAAAAAAGTTGAATTATTCGTGAAAGTGCAGTTTTTTTTCGCAGAAATACCGACCGAAAATTTCACAAATCAGCTTTCAAAAATAATTTTTCATTAAATCTGATGTCTCACGTAAAACTTTTTGCACGATACTGGCACCAATGGCTTCATTTTCCAAATTATTTTTCTTATTGTTAATGTAAAGTTTTATCAACGTGAAATCTAATAAGGTTTTCCTTTTATCCCACGCAAAACGAGATTTTCGGTTGGAAAATACTCAACTCCCACTCATTCCTGATAAAAATATTAATAGGAGACTACTTCATAGGTATGTAGGTTTCATTTTCATAAATTAAATGTAGAGCAGAATTTCGCTCTTTTCCCTCTTGTTTTTTTCATTCATCAATTGTTGTTGTTTTCCCCTCGATTCATACTTTATTGTAAGAACTTGAACATCCTTGAAAAAATATTGGAAACGTCGATATAGGTAGGTATTGAACTTAAATCGAGTCATTTATCAAGCACGACATCATGTGCTCTCTCTAGTACTCGATGAAATAAATTTTTTCTACTGATAGGTCCTCCTACGATTTTCCTTGGAAAAATTGCAACACTCTCGAACGTGGTTTTTAAAACGTAGCCCTACGCACGCAAGCATTTATTTTGGAAATATTTCGAAATAGCCGATTTTCGTGATAAAAATACGAAAAACTTTGCGAGGCTTCATAGATAAAGTTTTGGTATTTCATTCTAATTAACAGTTTTGTGTGGGCATAAGTAAGCAACGAGTTTTACAAAAGAGTGGTAAAATGTAATCAGAGAAGATATCTATTCGTGGTTTTATAGCAGAAATGAAAAAAGAGAAAAACACAAAAATCGTGAACCAAAAACAATACCTTTAGGTAGTTCAAAAGTTCAAAGCACACGATCAAGTTTTGTAGAGAAAATCCAACACGAAAATATGTAAGTCGCAAAGTAAAATTTCAATATTTTTCCAAATACCCAACAAGGTATACAAAAAAAGTACAAAAATGGACACTAAAAAATTGAAAAATATTTTTTCAAATTTGAATAAAAAATTTTCAAATTACAATAAAAAGTTAAAATACGTATCTAAAAATATAATGTATAATGGGAATATATTTTGTTTTAAAAAAACATTACAAAATGGAAAAAGCACGATGGAATATTAGAACATAATCCAAAACTATGTAGGCAATGTTTAATAGATTACAAATGTACGAAGGTACTGTACAAAATTAATTTAAATTATTTTTTTGAAAGAAGACATTAAACAATGCAAAATGAAATAAAATGAGTAAAAAATTGGATATTCGTAATTTTTTATACAATTTCGGTGAGCAAAGGCTACACGTGCATTCTTCAACGAATGACACTGTATGACACGTACAATAAATACAATATATAAAAATGATCATAATCACAATTTAAATTTCAAAAAAACACACACACACAAATAATTAATAAATTACAATAGAAATCAGGCAGGTAAAATAGGTAAGTATAAGTAAGTATTTACCTATTAGAACCTTTTATATTTCAAGAATAATGTACCTTTTGCGATTTCTTTGAACAAATTCGACCAATACAAACAAATACAAATATCGTAATCACTGCTGGTACAGCGTAACAAAACAGAGCATTCCAAGTAGGCCCAAAATGCCTTAAATGGAAAGGTAATGCTTCCTGAGGTAGTAATCCGTAATAATGCAGAGCTGCTGTACCATTCGGAGTTGGACACGGTAATTGCACTATGATATCTTGGTGTTGAACCTGAAATATTCAAATATTGATTACATAAGCCGATATAATTGATACAAGATCAATAATTTCAAATCAGCTTACTTGTTTATTTCTGCAAACGAAATGAGACGAATGGCTACTTAACGTTTCAATTGAAAATTCTCGACGTAGTAAAATGGGTAAAATCCAACGAGTAGGTGAAACAATACCGAACCATTCTCTCATCCAAGGAGAGAGATCTTTTAAATGTAGAGATAAACCACTGGTAAAATTCAATAAAAATAATATAACTACTCCGGCTATCGTTGAAGAAAATCTATTAGGTAGGAGGTAGCCAATCAACGTCAAAATAGATTGTAATCCTATCATATGAATTAACATGTAACCTGTAAAATTAAAATTTAATTTTAGAACATTTTGAGGATTTATTTCGAGTATAAGTGAACAACTTAGGAACTTGGAATTGTAAGCTTACCTAAATAAATATAAAATGCATCTGGGTCATCTCCTTGTTGATACAAGGAAGACATTGCGTAAGATGGCACAAGATAAACTAACCAAACAACTAACGAAGGTGGTAGCTGACATAATAACTGAAAAAATAAATTATGTTAAAGAGTGGAGGAAAGAAAGCACAAAAGTTACATCTAGACTTCAAAACAAAGTGAAAAAAAAATACAGAATGATTAGTGGAATTGAACTCACCATAATAATTATATAAACTGAGCTACTATACAATTTATCTGCTATATCACTTTCTACTGCTGCACGGTCACTGCCATGTGTTCGAGCTAATGATCGAAGAAGTAGCAATGGAAATGATGCCACATGAGCAATGGTATAATGAAATCCAATTCTGTAATTATAATTTCAACCCATCAAAATTTAGATAAAGTAAATACATAGATAGGCACATAATTGAAAAAATCGTGTTAAGTATGCAATTTCTCACCTGTCATTTAAAATTAACTGAGGATCCGAAGCAGGGACATCCCAAAAAACTGACCCCACAAACATCGATAAAAATACAGCTACTAAGACATGCGACAACCATCTAACAAAACTTTTTGGTTGAGAATACACCATGTGTCTCCTACGGCAAAAATTGCGATGTAAAATTTTGAAAATGACACGATGAATATTACAAGTATCAAATCGTCAAACTTACAAAACTATGGCAATAATTTGGAATAAAAACGACGCGCTTCTAGGTTTTCCCGGTAATGGTTGTATGGGACCGGGTTCATTCAGAGGTTCCTGTCGATGTTTAAAAACTTCGGCCAACTGCTCTATTCGTTGGCTAGATTCCAACATGGCTTCCGCTGACAATTCATCCAAAGTGACTAAATCCACTGCACAAAAATATTATAAAAATTTTAAATTCTATGTGTAAAAATGAGAAATACATATTGTGAAAAATTGTCTGATTTACGGTAGTAATCTGATGGGTTTTTATAGGCTGGACAAGGGTAATCCACGGACGCGAAATATGGTAACATGTCTCTTCGTCTACCGTAAAACATCATTCGGCCGCTAGATATTAATGCTACTCTGGACACCATAGTGAATATTTCATAAGTTGGAGGTTGCAAAGTAAGTATGATGATTTTTCCCACGAGACCAGCTGCGAAAATTGAGACAAAAAAAATTAAAACAGCATCCAAAAATACGCCTTTTTGTTTGATTTAAATGCCGAATTTCATTTTTTTTTTTTTAATTTACATTTTTGGAAATTTAAAGGCAACTTGAGCAGAAGTTTGAAATTTAATTTCTAATTTCTTTCAAACTTTCAAGATTCAAAAAATGAAATTCAACAATTTTAGGTAGGTAGATGATGTTCTAAATGCTCCTTCGATTTTTCTCATCTTCATGGACCATTTTTAAATTACAAGTAGGAATATTTGCTATTAAAATAGGTACATACATGACCCTCCATTTGCCCATTGTCTTAAAAATTCCACTAGGAAAAACGTATCAAAAATATCCATTCCACTCGTCGGTCTATCTAATAAAATAATATCCGCGTCAGATAACAGGTAACAAGCAATTTTCAGTCTTTGAATCTCCGAAGGAGTCAGTTCAGATACACTGGTATTCAAAACTTGAGATAACCCGAGCTCTTGAATTAATACTCCAATCTGGAAAAATACACCATCAATTAAACACATTCGCTGTCAGTACCAGACAAAACGATAATTTTTTTTCTCTGTCGAAATATTCTACCCACTTGATCTGAAACAGACGTCTTTCCGACAGCAGTTTTCGGCGGATGTCTCAAATGCGAGTGGAAAGTTAATGTTTGAGCAACGTTCAAGTCGGGTGAAAGTTGAGCATCGTGTCTGACGTAAGTTAATCGTTTTTCCAAGGAGCTTAAAATAATATTTTGACCGTTTAAAATGACATGCTGGACATGGGCTTTTCTTCGACTAGCTAGAGCGTCAAGAAGCACTTTGCCCTCGTTCACTAAAAAATTACAGTCGAGTAAATACCCACATGTAGCTCAAAAAATACTTTTAGGTACTCATGTAGGTACAATCGAAGAATTATTGGATAAAATAAGGATTTACCTGTCGTTGACATTACTGCTAATAATTCGCCCGCTTTTACTTCGAAAGAAATTCCTTGTAAATATGGTTCATTTTTTTTAATTTCAACATCTAATCCTCTTATCTGAAAAATTTTGATTAAATTCAACGTTTTAGAAAACTTGGAACAATATCTTATAAAATACCTTCGCTAAAAATAAATAAATAAATCTTACAAAATACATCATGTAGGTACAATTACGATAGATTAGATACAACAGAGGTAAATAGGTATTGAATCAATTCCAAAAATACCAACACGAAATAAATCCGTACTAATGAAGCTACCAATGTAATTCAAAAATTCTTTTGCAACTCCCTCCCCCCAGAATCAAATTAAACTGAAAATTTCTAAATTAATACCATATAAAAACCTGATCACAGACGAGGGGTCAAGAAACTCGACTAGACCAAAATTTGTGCAATTTGGCCTAAATTTTGAGAGCCAGGTCATACCAATATACTTAATTTTGAAGCACTCTGTTCTTTGACAGTTCAAAGTGAACATTTGTTGCTATGACAGAACGTTAAAACATGTACCTACTACCTACCTACCTACCTACCTACCTACCTACCTACCTACAAGTATGTAGGTACATATACTTATTACTTAATAGCTGTTCATTCATAAAAGTTTACGCACTCGATCGATTTCAAGTCTTTTTTTGTCCATAAAAAGTATACCTTACCTACCTACTATGACCTACACAATAAACATTTCGCTTAAATGGCTTAAATTAAAAACCAAAAAAAATTCTAACGAATAAAAAAAAATATTAAGCAAGTTTGAATGACGCCATAGGTGTTCGAAATTTTCCCACATTTCAATATGGCGGTAACAAAAGATGAGAATGAGATTGATAATGCCGAATTGCCGAGCGAAAAATCAAAGCTTTTCATGATCTTTCATTAAAAATTAATACAAAGTTTTTCGAAACAGATATTGATTACAAAGTGGAGAATAGAACTACGTTCTATTTTAAGACCAAATACAATTCGTTACTCTATCGAGTGGTATTCTTTGAATTTTTTTCAGGCTATTTTTATTAAAAGTTTACACACAACTAAGGCTAATAATGAATCCGACTTTTCTCATTTCAAAAGAATTTCCAACAAAGAGAAAAGCAGCATTATTTCGATACGAAACAAGGAACAGGAAGCAACAAAATTTTCTTCGAAGAAGCAAGTAAAACGGATACAGTGTTATATAAAATTATTTCTCGGGCTCCCCTCTATCATCTCTCTCGCGAGATACGAGACTATGAAGTAAGTAAATTAGGAAGATCACGCACACATGACGAAATTCCGCATGTTTTACATCGTAAATATAGACCTATCCTATTCATAAAAGACAAGACTGGAATAAATAAATTGGAATTAAACGAGCAAAATACAGGTAGGTAGGTATCCTAATATAAGTAAAACTCGAGCCTGCCTTTTGAAAACTTGCGTATAGATTTCCCAACATACTTGCACATACAAGGCCATTATTGCAGTGCGATGGCAGTAGGTAGAGAGAGAGAGAGAGAGATATTAATAAAAGCGCACCTTGTGGCCAATGAAGCATTATGGCGTAAAAAATACATTCACAAAAATCTTTAACAAATTATCAATCCGTAACATTGAGCTGACGGTGAAGATATATACGATTAATCGGATTAACCGAGAAATGCGGAGATATTGTACGAGTATAACTGCTCAACACACCCCGAGAAATACATAGGTAGTCTTTTTTTTTATGAGTATCAACAACTCTTATTACTTGTAAATGCGGATAAAGTCCATTATAAACGTCATTTCTAGAAACATGAAAGGAAGCCGGAATAGTTTCCATATGAGACAAGTGTGTGCCCATCATACTGGGAGCATGACCATCAATCATCGAATGTACGTGATTTCCTCTAGCTAAGCCGCTCATATCGATCATCGATTGACTAACACCGCCGCGCGAACTTAACGCCGCTATAGAAGCAGGTCTTCCATTTCCTAAATGACTGCACACAGAAACATAGGTACGGATTTTTTTATATTAGCAACACGTAGGTAGAGGTAGCTATAGGCATAAGTAAGAAGAGTTGAAAACAATGGAAATTTAAAAGTACCTAGATGGAGGATGATGATGGGGATAATGCGGAGCGAGCGGCGAACCGAACTCAGACATGGTTCTCAAGTCGTGCATACTTCTACGGTATGATTTCGATGGCAATCTGGTATGCCTAGTCATGGCTTCGGTTGATAACAAATTAGCCTCGCTGACACTTTTTCCTCGTATGTTTGCACCTGATTGTCGTATTGTCGACTGCAAAAGAAAATTTCAATCATATTATCAATACCGGAATCCGTACAGGTAGGTATAACTACCTACATTCATTTTCACTACCTAACGTCGTCGACCGATTTGAGCACGTGTGAGTACAATACTTATCGCTAAAATAGTATCATGTTGCAAAAATATCTTCCATTCAGAAGAAGCTTTAGGTACGTAATACGTGGTAAGAATAGGGATGCTCAGTTTTAAGATTTTTTTTTTTGTTTAATTTGAATCTGATGGTGGCACAGGAGCTATGCGCAGACCTGAATCGCCACTCTCCTCAATTCTTACTATGCTGAGATTGCACATGAAGAACGACTAAATTAAAAATTAAAAACAAATAGAAAATGAAAAAATAACATTTTATCAAAAATGTTACTGAAAATTTCAAATTTTCCATAGCATATTGACAAAAGAAAGTAGTTGACGTTCGTGTATTGCTCGTCGCAGCCTTGAATTATTTTTTATAAAAGGATAGAAAATGACTTTTTTTTTACATTTTATTTTTTTGGAAATGAAAAATTGAATAAAATAACCATAAGACTAAGTCACTCCCTACCGTGAAAATTTTTTCTCGACATTTTGAAAAAACATTTCTTAAAAAGCTAACCTATTTTTTTGCAAGCAGCTCAAACCAGGAAAAGAGACATAAAAGCAAAATCAACCAACTGATGTTTTGGGGTTTTAAACATACTCCTCACCAATCATACGATAGCTTTTGAATGAACCGAATCTAATTTTGAACCGCATCAGATCTACTCAAAATCATTTTTCATTATTTCAATCAATTTTTTTTTCAATTTTTCAACTTCTTTTGAACAGAGTAATTGTGAAACAAGAGCTTAGTGCGGAAAGGGAGGGGACGAATCTTTTACCATGTTGTTTTGAAAACTAGTCACTACTTAACACAACCTTCTCATTCAATTTTTTTGAAAATGCAAAAATCGTTTTCCCTCTTCCCCCTCTACTATGAATGATTATTCTACATTTTTTTCATGAAAAAATATGAGCTATTTAGGTGTGTATAAGCGATTTTATTTTTCAGGAACAGAGGGGTACTTTTAGAACTTTTTTCGTGCCTACGAAATTTTCAAATTGAAAAAACACTTTTTTGAACAAATTTTTCTCATGACTTTAATTATTGATATTTTGGCCAGAAAGGCGTTTTCATTGAAAACAATGAAACAATAGCCAATAGGTAGCGCTCAAGCGAAGCAAAGACTAAAATTTTCAAAACATTACAAATTTTTATGTACCGAAATAAAAAGTTACTTTTTTAAAATTATTTTTTGAACTGATTCATTTTAAAATAAGATCTTTGTGTTCAAAAATCATTAAAATTTTCGAAAAATTTTACAGCTCTGAAATAATTTTCCTAAATTTCAACTTTTTTGGAAGTGGCTACACATGTACGCGAATCATCTCCTTCCTTTAGTCGACAAGTTTCTGGTTCTTCGTGTATTGTCTTTTATTCTCTGGCCATTAAAAAAATCTTCAATCTTTAAATGCCACAAAAACAACAGGTAAACAAAAAAAACTTCCAAAAAACCGAACAATTTTTCAATTGCAATTTTGTCCATGGAAAATTTGATTCTTTTCATTTCGAAAGCTTTTGTAATCAAATGAATTTGGTATGTTTAGGCAATTATACCTACAATGATTTTATGTTTGAGGGAACTGAGGAATGGAAGGGGAGGGGTTAATAGACGAGCTTGTACAACTCACGCACATCGCTGACCACGTCAATCTACGCGAAATGTATTTTTGTTTAAAAAATTATAAAAATTTACTCCGTAATAAGGCTGATGATTACGAAAATCCGGATCGCTTCTGGCTCTTAAATAATAAGCTTGAGATTTTTTATGCGGAGCATTCCTAGGCGACATGCCATCGTCGCTGGAATCGTAGCCACTGGATCCATCTCTATGTCTGCTGCCATTCGGTGGAAACACTCTGGGTAATCCGAACTTCAAATAGGTGTACATATTAGACCCTAAAGGCGACCTGAAAATTCAATCAACAACTATAATTAGCTTAGATGTACTTCTTCCCAAAGCAATAAAATGTACTATATTCGTCATGCATCGTGTATTTATATCAAAGGTTTTAAAGTATTATGCTTTGGATTTTTCAAACTAAAAATTTCCGTAGGTGTTGGCCAAGAATAAGAATATTCGCACAGCAACGTGTTCGAATGAAATTTAATATTTTGCTTTTTATTATCGCTGAAAATACCCTAACAATGCGATGGTTTTATTGCATTTTTTCAGAAGTCCGACGACGACGACGATTCGCTTTATTCCAGTCCTGATCGTATTTACTGTTTACTTTGCTACACTTCGAATTCGCTAATATTTCCGGCCGCGTAAATCTTTCATAATGACGAGCGATGTGGGCGTACCGAACGTTTCCGATTTTTAAATTCGAATAAAATGGAGAGAAAAAAAAGGCAAAACGAAATTGCAATATTTTTTCGAGTGGGTAGAAAAAGGTTGGTTATGTATTCCGGGTTATCAGATGAAAAACAATTTTTTTTTGTAATATAAAAAGTTGTAAATCAAAACAGCACGATTCTTTATTTGGGGGATTGTTTGTTTTCGTGTTGATCTGAAACCAAAATCTTGGAGTTTACAATTTTTGAGACGAAAAACACGGAAGAGGTTGATTGATCAGACATGCTTTGTATAAGTACATACATTATTATGAGTAAATAGGTGGGTAAGAAAATAGGTATCTTATAACTTGATCATGTTCAATTATTCATATTTACACGTCGAGTATTTTCATGCAATTTTGGAAATAGGTATTCTGAAACAATAATTACGAGTTGATAATATTTTCACTGGACTGGTTGGCGTGAAAAATCACAATTTTAAATACATATACCTATTATCATTTCTTTGCAAATAAAAACATTTTCAAATTATTTTTTTTCTCGAAAAAACAATTGATAGGTATGTACTAATACCTACTTGATGTTTTTTTCTCTTTAAAAAAAACTGAAAAAAATTCAAATTTCTCATCATTACACACAATTGGTTTCAAGTTGAACTTTCAAATTTCAACTCAAAATATTTTTAAAATAAAGTCGTCAAGAAAAAAAGGAATCATAAATTATTTACTTATAGAAAATTATTGTAATGCTCTAATTTCACTCCTCATAATTTTTTGCAAAAAATTGATTTTCTATCATGAGTGATTTGAAAGCATAATTTTTCAATCTTGAAATCAAGATTGTTAAAATTTTTTTGCTCTACAAGTGCATAATTTCCATTCCCAGATTTCAAAATTATGTATACCTACCTATTTGTATGAAAAATAAATTGTACATAAGTACCCAACACATTTAATTTAACACACCTTCCATCCAGTGAAATTATTCTACATAAGTAAAGGGTAGAAAATTGAAAAAGAAGGTATAAACCCACGCCACGTTTATGTATGTACAAAAATACTAATTACAGCATTTTAAAAATAAGGTTATTAAACGAAAACCATTACAAATCAGGAGCTAAAATACTTCAAAACCTTTCTTTTGTATATTGCTGAAACGTGTTTATCTTTGGTTTTGTTTCATACTTTGGACCGTATCGTGGATGACTTAGAATAGATTGCACGGTTGATTCCCTAAGTTGAAAATTTCCATATGGTAATGGTGATTTTTCACTCGATCCTAATGCAGAATCGGTAAAATCCGAGTTCAAGTTTTGCCTGAAACATGAAAAAAAAAAATACGTGCAATTATATTTCCTGATATAAGTATAATACTCAAGTTATAATAAACAAACACTTTCTTTCTTTCAAATTCGTTTTCATTTCACTTTCCGTATTGACGAAGATTTTCAATAAAAGAAAAATTATACCCATATAAATACCTACATCTTAATTGATTATTGACATCAGTCAAACAATAAAAAAAAAAGTAAGTAGGTACCTACGCGTAATATTATGACAGACTTACAAATGCTCGTGCTCAGTCTGCTTACATATGGGAAACACAATCAGCATTACACGTGGTATTTAAACGAGTTACTTATATTTTAATTACCAAATGAGTAGGTAACTCACGTAGATAGGTAAGTAAGTATAATATTAAACACAATTATAATTTCAACGAGATGTATGACTTCTAATTACACTCGGACCGTTATTCCACAGGACAACGGTTATTTTTATATTTTAATTTTATGATGTCATTTTTTTTTTTTCGTTGAAATTTGCCTACCTGTAAATGGACCAAGCATGAAGATCTTCGGATGCGGAAGCAGTCATCGCAGAATGAGCTGAATTAGTGGGTAACGTTCCAGTATGGTGTGATATTTGGCTACGTCTGGGCATTTTCGTTTCCGAACCGATGACCGAATGTTCTTGGGCTGGAACTGAATACCGTCTCTCCATTTCCCACATGTTATTGCAGGGGCTGCCATTTCTAGTGGGACCTGTTCGCATAGGTCCTCTTAAAGGCATCACTGGATGATTTATTTATGAATCGGGCAACTGGTTTTTGAAATCTGCAACATCGAAATGAGCAAACTAAATATTATTATCTAATGCTTTAATATTATTTCAAAGAGGAATGGGCTACAATGATTTAGATTACTTTAATAATTATATAAGTTTGATTGGAATCAAAGCATCAGAACGGACGTTCCAAAAACACATCTGTTTTTTGAGAATCACTATATTATACCAACATTTCCGAAGTATTTTTTAGAATTTGACTCGTGGTGGAAAGCAGAGGAGAAGAAAAATTTCAAATCATTAAATCATTTGACCTCAAAATGAAAATTGAGTTCCTTAGAAAGGAAAAGGGATCTGAAAATGCAATGTGGGTATAAAAATGGAGGTTTTCTGATACGCTGGTTCCGGTTCCCATTCGTCTAATGACCGTCTGCGCTCAAAACCGCATCTGAAGCCCAAGAGAGGAGGTGGCTGGTGCTCAAAATTTTGGAAAAAATTCGGTACGATGTCAAAATCTAGTTCCAGGGAGCTCTGTTTTGATTAAGCTTCGGAAAATAACTCGATATCACACTAATTTTTTTAAGATTTTGAAATGTCTTGGATTTTCTTTCTTTCCTTCTGCAGGACGAGAGCCCTTCATTTTTAAAGCTTTTCAAAAAATTGGAGCCTGAGATCTTTATTTACGGTCTTGATAAAAGAAATGTCTTTTACCGGGGGGGGGGGACACTATCGATGGTACGAGTAGGTTAATCTAAAGACAGATAGGAATCTAAATACATACATTTTAATGATAATACTCATATCCGCATCTTGTTAAGCTACCTAGACCTACGTATGTGTATAGGCATATTAGATTTTTAAAAAATTACATTTTTTTAAACAGACGATAAACATGAACAATGAACTTGTACCTACTCCAATATTTAAAAACACACCATGCGAACAATCCGTGTTAATTTTGATATGAAAAAAAAAATTCCTTCATCTGCAGCGTTTACGGTCTAATTAATATGTCACCATCGGTAGGTAAAGGTATACGTGCGCGGCTGCTGCGCTTCTCGAGAAACAAAATAATTTTTACAAAGTAATTCACGAAAGTATTTCAAAGGAAACAATTCACCATTCTCCCATGGCATAGAAATTTGGCCGGAATGTAAGTAGGTAGGTATAGCTCTCAACATACTACACATACACTCGTACGTACGAATACGAGTACATGTTGAAAATAAAATAATAAAACTCCAGAGCCAGACGAGGCGGCAGAGATTTTGCAGTTGTTGCGAAAAATTCATTACACGAACGGAAATCTCGAAGAGTAGATATAACTAGGAAAATTATTCCGCACTGTATTTTCGGCTTATAAGATCCGTGGGAAGATAAAAACACCTACGAGAGGATATCGTACGACCACTCATTCGAAACTTTAAATCACCTTTATATCGCCTGCGTAAAATTTTCCAAGAGCACTTCTTTTAGCCCAAATTAAAACTTGGATCGAAATAATGAACAAAAACCCCGTAGATGAAAAAAAAAACGCTGCAAAATATACTTAACGCAGTGGGCAAAAAAACTCGACACCCACGTAATTTTTTTTTACTGCGGTACATGTAATTGGAGATCGAATTGTTTGACGATGAAAACCTTTAATTAGAAAATGTGCAAAGGTTTCTTTAGCCATAAGGTGATTAAAATTAAACAAAATCTAAAATCGTTCACAATCGAAAAGTGTATTTTTATGCGACGAATTTCTCCATTTTGCGTAGGTATTTCTAAATTTAAATTTATCGACAGAAGAAAATAATATAGGAAGACCCATCAAATACTGACCTATTTTGGAAGGACGGAAAAAGTAAATACCTCGAAAAGAACCATTTTTCGTCGTAAATGTATGTACAACTGATCAAGGTGAGTAAAATAGTAAAAAAAAACTTCTACGCCAAAGTCGTACATTTTCAATATTGCAGAGGTTATGAATAATCAAATTTCTTTCCCACGAAATCTCATTCAAAATAGAAGAATCAGTCCCGAGAGTCTTCTATTTTTAACAAGACACCCTATACACTCGATTATTTCACTCATTCATTACTCGAGTTACCTACGTTTTCTCGCATTTTTGTCGCAGGTACAATTTTACCACAGGTTTGACTTCCGACATACCTTCCCGAGATAAGGAAACATTCAAGTTTTACAATCAAATGTAATTGTAATAAATGTTAAAAATAAACGTCTCTCGACTTCAGCATGTAATTGTAGGCTATAGGTAGTTAATTACGCTAATTAAATCTCATATTCACCACATATACATATACTCGTACATCCACACAACGTTACACGTAGGTACATTTATAAAGCAATAATTCACGGTCAATGACAACGATCGCGACGAGGGCGGTAAACCTTTCGCTGAAAATTTTTTCTCGTTTATTGACTAGATAGAATTGCGAGGGAAGAGTGCACACTGCGTATGATACCTACTCTAACAAATTATGTAATAATTTACGCTATTTGAACTTCGACTATGTAATTTTTTTCCTATTTTGTGATTTTTTTTTCCGTTCGTTCCAGAGTCCAGACTAAGTACCTACGTAGGTATTACTCGTACATGAACGATTTCACGATTCACCGAAAATGATTAGGTCATCGTTGGAATTCCAGTTTTGATCAAGTGAGTCAGTGCACGAAGAAAGTCGACCACATTTTTTAAATTAAAATTTGACGAACGAAGACGCATGGTCGGAATTTGTTCGTTTTTTGCAATATATAGGTACCTACATACACGAAGCCTGCAAGCTTCAGGCGATGAATTCACGCCATAATGTAGGTAGCAAGGCGAGTGAAGGTACCTTTAGGTTACCTACTATTCTTGTGCTATGCCATCTATACGAACATCATTTTGTAAAACAAGATTATAGCATGTGAGTTAATTTCAAAGCACGAGAATCGAACTATTCTTTCATTATTTCCATGCATAAAAAATAAAGAAAAAAATGCGTTCACTCTTGTCTATGATGAAGCGAAGAAGCTGAGGAAAAGAGACGAAGTTCGTCTTGCTTGCTTCTCCTACAATATTGGCTTGTGAAGCCGGTGCTACACTTTGATGGTTGCCTATTCACCAACACCATCGCCGAAATCCAATCAAATTTTAACAAGTTTTCAAAGCGATATTCGCCTTGTACTCAAAGTTGGCCCGAGAGGTTTGATGAAGAAAACTTTGGAAAATTTGAATTCATGTTCTTTGAGATCTTGAGCTACCTATGAATGTCAAAATTGGATTACCTACCTACTCAAATAAGGACCAGGCAAATTTTCTGAAAGAAACTTTTCCCCTTCGTTCCACTCTAGGTAGGTAGAGGTACCTCTACTTCTATTTTATCAAAACCAACTTTTATTTTAATTCTTCAAAATTTCAAGAGAAATGAGTGTAGGTATAACAGGGGGGGGAGGAGGTGATAGGATCTGGTCAGGAGTCAGGACTAATCAGATCTAACCCCAATATAGATCTAATCACATCTAAACCCATTATAGATCTGATCAGAAATAAAATCAAATCAGATGTGCTCAGATATGGTGACTTTTACATTAGATACAGAGAAATTTTAATCTGATATATTCTTCAGATCAGGTCAAACATCCTTTCTATTCTCAAAATTAAAAACCAAATACTATTTAAAATATTTTACTTCATCCTTGAATTTATGAAGCAAAAAAAAAACACCTGTAAAATTGAGGGTGATAGTTGTAAATTTTGGTAACAAGAGTTGGCATTTTTAGAGATTTCACCTCTCCTGAGAAACAACTTTGGTTCGTACCTGCAGATATGGATAAAAAATTCATCATTGGAAAATTTGACAAATCATTTCCAATTTTATCACATCAGAACAACTAGAAATCGGCTTTCATTCCTTCATTTCAGGAGGTAGAACGAACATTTTGAGCATTGTTTCCAATCTTTTTCTATAGGTAACATTAGGAATTTTTTCACTGAAAAAATATGTTGATTTCAGTTTTTTAAGGGGGAAGGGCCGAGGGGTGATGGGGGAAAAGTAAATTTTTCGATAATATGGAAATAAAATAATTTTTCAAAGAACTGATAATATTTCTAGAAATCTTTTATCCTCAAAATGACTTCTCGAAATGGAAATGTAGCAATAAAAATTAGGCAGATAATTTTTTTTTTGGGGGGGGGGGTATTAACGAAACTTCTTCAAAATTAATTAAGTACAATGACTGTAAATTCTTTCAATGAACAAGCAGTTTAGGTAACTAATAAGTAATAACATAAAAGCAAAATATTTCGGTTCAGGTAGGTAGCTTAGCTATAGGTACACCTTTGCTTCTCGTAATATCCCATATGGACGAAAAAAATACCTACATAAAATATACATTTACAAATTCTAGTAAGGCACCCTACACAGTACACATGCGGGTGGAATCCCACTTAAATAATGTAGACGAGCCTCCATGTAAATATAAAATGTCAAACGTAGGCCATTGCTCCATAAGGTTAAAGACATCAACAATAAGAATTGTAGACAAACGGATACGGTAGCTTATTTCAACCATGAGTTTTTTCCATTTAAACGTGAAAGCAAAATACATACGTGAATGGAGAAAAAACTTGGTCGGTGTACGAGCTATGAGTAGTAGAGTAGCTATCTAAGAAAATTAAATTTTTATTTATCAAAAATTATTTCAAAGATAGTTGTAACTAGCCAATGACAATAATTCAATAAAGAATACGTGTATTGTGCCAGAATGGCGAAGGTAGGTACGCTGTTAAGGTTGAGCATTCTCTGAACTAATATAATATTCGAAGGACCATACTCGTATAATATACCTATCCAATCGCCGCAATTTCACGCCATAATGCTTATGAAATGATTGAAAAAGCAAAAGCGCGTCTTGGTCGCGTCACTTTGATCGTCTAATTACGAAAATCAACAATTTACACAAAAATAAGTTATTGAAGTTTATGTTATACCTCGGATAATATTAGTGTAAGTAAGTAATAAGTATCATTATGGCAGCTTGATACGCGTTGAAAAAATAATTACGGATTTCTCTTCTCAAGTAAAATTAGGTAGAAGTACCTACGTACTTATACAAAGAAGAAATCCGTATCGTTTTTCAAACTATAAGCACATACGCGAACCGTTTATGTATACTTATAAAATGCAAACCAGTTTATTATATACTAATTTTTCCGACATATGTGTAGGTACGTTACCACGTTTAACTGGAATATCTTTTAAAGAATGCGCTTAATATATAGGGCGATTTCCAAACAAGCCAAAAGATGACCTGTATATCAGCATCGTGTGAGTTTAATAAATTACCACAGGTATGCTTATAAACGTCCAATTATTCGATATTTCGTCAGTGAAGAGTGAAGAATATACCAACAGTTGGTAATTCTCAACGAAAGTAAACAACTTTTAACTTGAACTTGACATTTGCCATTAATACGAGCGAGGATGCGTTGTGTATTGAAAAGTAATCGTACACGATTAAATGCGAAGCAGGTGTTAATCGTTTATAGATGAGTAATTCGTTCGTTCGATGAATTACAAGAACTTCCTGCTTTAGTGTACTGGTAATTGCTTTGGTGAAATGAACCATTCGCATGCAACAGTCAAATGAGATAAACTTGACCTGAGAATAGAAATAGTTACGAAACAGAGCATTTGGTGCAATATTGGGAGGAGGAAGCAACTACAACTTCTTTTAAAATCTTAAAATTCAATTTTTCAAATCGTATCCGCCCATACAGAAAAAATTTGAATTTTTCAAGTCAAGCAACCTCTCAAATTTTGGTTGGGCTTGTAAATGAAATAAAAAACTATATCCTAGGGTCAATGGTAAAGCCAAATCACAACTGGAAACATTCTAATACTTTACCTAATTTCGTCGAATGAAGTGGGAGGGGAGAAGCCGAGAAGGTCCACGTCAATCGTACTTATCACTCAGAATATAAAAAATGTGATTGCTAGATAGCTCTCTAGAAGAGTATAACCATAAACGATTGAGTGTTTCAATACGAACACCTCACAGGGCGCAGCTATGCATCAAAAAGGTGAAAGAGAACTCCCAAGAAGAAAAAGCAGAACACTGGAAGGTTGAAACACTACAATCAAATACCTACCTACCTCAACAAGTAGTTATAAGCCCTCCAGGGAAACTGATATGATGACTAATTACCTACTCGTATGTATGTATCGGGTGGCTGATTAATATCCAGACAGCCATGATGGAACTCACAAAAAATTCTCTCGGTGTTCCCTAACAGAAATCTTGAATAATTATAACGCTAGATATGACTACCATTTTCACGTGATAATTCATATTTCAGCAATAAAAAAGTTCAAAATAGATTTTTCGCCTGTGGGCTGTGAATTACTGAAAATGGGAAATCATAGCACCATTTTTTTGGGGGTGAATGTACATCGCTGCTGTCTGGGTATTAATCACAATCAGCCACCCGATATGTGGTTGGTAAGGTACAAATAAAATTGGAAATTATGACTGACCCTCGTGACTCATGAGGCTTTTAGTACAACACATCTATGAATGTAGGTATTTTGTTTAAACAGTAAAGAATATGGGATGGGCAGGTCTAACAGGTGGTGAATCATTTTAATTTCTCACCATTCATTTTTGCACAAGTGTAGGCTACAACCAACTACATGAATAATTGAATGCAATGTATGTAGGTGTAGGTATTAGGCACTTGGAGAAATTTTTTAATAATGACCAAATCAAGAATTCATTAAATTTTTAAGAAAAAATCATTTAAAAAAGTGTAAAGTTTATTCTTAAAATTTCAAATTTGAAAAAGGTCTTACAAAATATACTTAAATAAGAAAGTTATTTTTGAAAGTTTCATGGGTTAAATTTTAGTAATTCTTTTATCACCCGCCCCCCCGCCCTCCAAGTCTGACACGATCCCTGAAAATTCACAACATTAATTTTTTTTACCAAGTTTTTAAAAGTCTGACGTACTTATAATGTCAGAAAGTCAACAAGATTTTTTTCTGGTTTTCAAAAGTGTGGTATAATGTCAGGAAGTTGACCGATTCAACGTCACTAAAATTGGATCCATTGGGTACTTGAAAATGAAAAATTTTCAAACATTTTTATCAATTTTTTTAGTACTTAGATAAGTAAGTATTTTTTTTTCAACTTTTTGAGGCTCTGTGCATGGGGGCCAACATAATTACAGAATTGAAAGAGAATTTTTTTCTTGAAGAAAGGGTTGTTTAGAGGAAATATAGAGCAACAATAAAGTTTTAAAAAATTCTCCAACATTGGGGGGAGGGGGGAGAGGGTGCTCAGTACAAGTGGGCCAACATTGCTGGCGGAGCAAAAGCAGCTTTTTTGTGGGAAATTATTTTTAAAAATTTTGATTTCATGTATGTACTTCAAAAATTGAAAACTTTTGATGAAATTTTGTCTCGCTTTTACCGACTTTTTTTTGACTTTCTCAATTTTGAGGAATTCCCGGCACCACTTTTTCTGGACCCAGGAGGAAATAAAAAAAAATACGAAATTTTTTTCTGACGAAATTGAACAACTTTAGAGAATGCTTGAAATTCGAAAATGACTTTATTTTTTTCGCAAAACAATAATGATGTCGCTACAAACTCTGAAGTAGGGTAAAAACGACCATTTCTGCAACTTTGATCATCTCTCCTGACCACAAAAACAACTCAAATTGAAAAACCCCACACTGTTTTTTGTTTTTAGGGTCTAAAGTATCGATTAAGCTCATTTTCAACCCGAACACAAATTTCCCATTGCCTAGTGCTATCATCGTCTGATGGAATTATAAACGCAAAAAGGGGAAAAAATTGAAAAACCATGAAAATTCGAATGAAAATATCAAAAAACTGAACAAATGAAAATTTTAAACTGTGGATACAAATTTACAAAACATTACCAAAGTAGGTAAGTTTTTTTTTTTGGGGGGGGGGGTGTTTGTAATTACTTGATTATACACCCGTCGTGTGAGATTTAAATCGAGTTGTTAAGGTTAAGTTTTTTAATTAGGTCTAAGAATTTTTTAATTTCTGAAGGGTCGTCTGGTATGAATAGGGATCTTTCATCTATTTGTAGGGATAGTCTGTGCTGATGTAAGGAGGGACAGTGAAATAGTAAGTGTTGGACAGATATAAGTTCTGACGTGCAGAACTGGCATGTGGGTTTTGGGGCCTTTTCATAGAGGTGATTGTGTGTGATTTTTGTGTGGTCAATTCTCAATCTGGTTATAATGATTTCTTCAAGTCTATTTAGTTGAGATAGGTTTTTCCAAGACTGAGTAGTTTTTTTGTGGTGAAAGAGCTTGTTTTGTGTTTTGGGTGAAGATAGATTTAAGGTCGTCAGCTGTGATAAATGTGAGAAGAGAAAGAGTAGTGGCGGATTTTGCATTTTTGTCTACAATTTCATTTCCTGTGATTCCAACATGGCTGGGTACATACATACATAAACTGGATGGAGAAGTTTGAATTTTGTAAATCAAATAGAGTTTTATGGATATTTTGAATTAGGAGGTGGTCAGAAAATAGATTTTGAATAGCAGTTAGTGAGCTGAGGGAATCACTCTGTATTAAGAAAGACTTATTAAGTAAGTAGGTAAGTTAAATTTCATAAATCCCAAAGATTTTCAAATTTGTACCTACAGCGCAAAAGGAGAAAAAACTCATCAGATGCGATCACCTAAATATTAAAATAAGAATAATTACTCTCAGAGTGATACTGCGGAATTGAGACGTGCAACAGCAAATCTTTCACTATACATCATCATCCCGCGAGACAATAAAAAATCACCACACAACTAACCAAAAAGACATAAAATCAACAATGCATTTGTTGCATAAATATGATAACGGTTCGTAACTGGTTCAAGTTTTGGAGGTAAGTATGTAATTACGGCAATTAACGAATACGCCATTTCACGAACGAACGTATATAAGTTATTTTAAACGAAGTTTAATCGGTTATTACATAAAGTAATTCGAGTACATCCTTCATTTATATTCTTATTTTATTGGATTTTTTCCATCAAAACGTGGTCATCGAACACGACTTATACTTACGGGATCAGAAGTACATGGATTTTTGAAAATTTTAATTATTCGACGTTTCGACTAATTACCGCGTATTTAAGCTCGACAATAGAATCGTGTCACCAATGCGATTCCGTACATCAAACAAAACCCAGAACGTTACCGTTATTTGGCACGAAATCGTGCAATATTAGGATTGCCTAAAAAAATTAACATGATGATAAGACTAGGTGAGGTATAGAGAGGAATGGGTGAAAAAATGACGAAACATTAATAACTCCTATTCGTAAGGTAAATATGTAATGTACCTAAGTGTATAAACAAACTCGCAACTCAAAATGTAGACCGTTAATCCTGCGGACACGTTTTTTTTTTTTTTTTTTTTTTTTTTTTTACAGAAGTACGAAATCTTGCATAAATTATGCAACGGTCAAAACCTTTTTTTTTAAAGCAGCAATTAAAAAATTGTTGCTACGTGCCCCGGATCTTATTCCCACAGAAGCGAAAGAAATAGGTAGAGGTACTATAGTAATTAAATTTATATGTATTCTTGGTATAGGTATGTAGAAAGATGAGCCGATGAGGCACTTATTTCATTATTCTAGCTATAGGTACTATACTCTTATGAGTATGAAAAAGAAAACAAAACACGTGTATTTTCGAATTCGTAAATGATAATGATAATGAAAATGTTGCTTCTCTTCGTCATTGACCTTGCTGTTTTGCGGTTGTGAACATGTTTTATACTATAGGTAGAGGTACTCGGGTCAATAACCAGTCCGTTCAGCTGAATCCTCTTTTTCTTTTCATTGTTTTCGCGTATACGGTTCGTTCAATCAACGACATCTCATGAGAATGAAAAGAACTAATTTATTGAATCATGAATGCAGTTGCTGACATGCATGTTAAATACATAGGTATAATTTACTTGGAAAATATTTTGCTACTTGTTTAGGCCTATGGTAATGATTTCAAAAAGTTAGATTGTTCAAATTTCTCCATATAATTGGCATTTTTTATGAGAGGATTCAATTCTTAAAGAACTATGGTTTCAAAAGAATACCTAAGGTTTGAAATCTTCAAAAAATTGATTAAAAAATGGATAATCAATAAGATTGTTTCATATAATTACGATTAAAAATTCTTTAAAATGTATCAAAGACTTTAATGGCATCCTACCTCATGATTTTCTATTATATCCAGTTTTAAAAAATGTAATAATAGAATAACTGCTTGAAAATCAATAGAAACTGTTTCAATAATTTTAAAATAACGCCACTAAAAAATGTCAATAATGTACATACTTATATCATCAAAATAAAAAGTGGCCTTTAAATCGTAATACGTACGTAGGCTTATAGGTGCCCAAAAGCACAATTAGATATTGGGATATTTTTTCCGAAAAAAATTTGGTCAAGAAAATTAATACCCACACTTTTTCTGCGTTCTTGTCGAAAGTGGTCCTCAAAATGAAGTGATGGTGAGAATATTGTCTGAAAAAAATGCCCTCAGAGTTGTTTCTACTAAACCAAAACATTTCAGGATTTAAAACCATTATTTTTAAGAATAGAGTTCTTAAAAATTCTACTTCAGATTTATAAAAAATGTGATTGTAATGTAAATTCAAATGTGACCAGAAATGTGGCTTCTTGGAATAGATAGATACCTCAATGTTCAATTAATTTTTTGATCAATTCACTTGACTCGTGAATTAGTTGGGAAAATTCAAAAACTTGTCCCATAAGACTCAATTTTCCATTTGACCAGCTGAAATTTTATTTAGAGAACTGTCCTGAAGGTCTCCAATGAATATCACAAAAATTCATGTTCTAAGACCGTTCAAAAATGTAACAAAATTTTTTCCCCCCTAAAATTAGCATAAATTCAACAACACAATGAGACAGATTTTTCAATTCCATTACTCGTAGGTTTCCTCTTATAAAAAATATCCGGCTGAATTTCAGCTGAGACTTGATCCTCTGATGCCGGTGGTGATGGAGGAGGTAGGGTGGGAGAGGGGAAGGTCAGGCCTCAAAATCTTCTTCTTGGAAAAAGTTTTAGTTGCTCAAAAGCAAAATTTTGAGCTTTCTAAATTAAAAAATTCCAAAAATAGGAATTTGAAATTAAAAAAAAAATTCACCAACATAAGTAAAGTGGTAGAAATTTTGAGAGGAATTTATTTTGAATACTTACTTAGGGAACAGGAACACCCATCCTACTTTTTCTGACATTTTGTGGACTACTCTTGAGATTATTGAGAAATCAAAAAGCTACTTTTCAAAGAAAACAATCAATTCATTTGTTTGGTCGGAAATTAATCAAATGCGATTCAACATTAGGTAGTTTTTTTCCGGAAGTTTAATACCTTTGAATAATTGAAATGAAAGATTTACCTCAATTCCACTTACACAATGAGAATGGGGAGAATGGGTAGGTAAGTACGAGTAACAAGCAAACTGTACCAACCAATAAAACTTCGGAAATATTCATTATAATCCGTTTTCAGCAGAATGACTTTAAAAATTCCTAGGTACCTACTACCTATCTGTAATCTACCTATTGGGGGAAATTCGCGAAGAAAATTTATATTCCTAATGATGCTTTAGCAGAAGCGGAAATGTGTATTCGATAGCAAAAACAACGCATGACTACTCCTAGACAATGAAAGGTAATTGCGTAACAAACTGTATCACGTCGTGTCAGTTACTAAATTAAATGATTTACTAATTGCCATTCAATACGTGACTAATCTGATCTATTTTAGAATTTTTTTCCTCCGCGGTATATTTTTTAAAAAGCATCATACGCCGGCAAAGCGATACAAAAACAAAGCCAATGATTTTTAATGCGCTTTACAAGAGCACCTATCTTATACCTAATACGTGTATCTTGTATAAGATCTTATTTTTTTAATAGGTTTTATTATTAAGAATGGAAGAAGAGGTGGGTGGTAGGTCTAGGTACATAGTGTTGATATTTGTATTACGTAAATTACCTGTATAATTATTCTACATTAAACCTTAATATTCGAGAGAATTGATTACATTTTCAGAACTAGAGAAAGTTATAGTAGTACAAGACGGAAATTTATGGTATATGATTTCGGAGAATATACCTACCTAGTTAACTTGGTGTAGAGTCCGACTTGATCCAAAAATCAGTTGGATACTCCGAAGAAGCCATGAAGACACTCTCGGTATAAGAAGAAAATCGTACTTATTTTCCGTTATAAGTATAACCATTAAATTCGCGAGTACGACATTTATTGACACCACGGTCGTCGCAGCATTTTCATAATCTCCAATCGAGCACAACCTAAAGTTAAACCTAAACGTAAACATCTAACTGTATCTGTTGAACTTCACCTTCATCAATACTCTCAGAGTACTTAACTGTATCAATACTATAAGAGACCCATCTATACCTACAATAACAACGTGATACTCCAATAATTTCGGTGTATTCGCCATTTCGGTGCGATAAGAAATGCAACTGATTAGTTTCTTCTAAACCACAAAGAAGTTTGATAGTTCATAACAGTTCCATGCTCTCGATATCCAACACCTCTTGTAAATCTAATTTTTTTTTCTACATCCATTTATATTATATAGTAATAGAGTTGTAGGTTGGTACAATTACGACCTATCGTCACAATACGGTACCTAACGCTACACAGGATGCAGCAAATCTATCATACAAATTTTATCGGTAATTGGCCGCAAAACAGACTCGTGGTATTCAGGTCAGTAATAACTTGGCCAAAATTTATACCCGGTCAATCAATCTTCACCTAACAATATGGTAATGGAACGTTGCCTTTTTTTTTTTTTTTTTACAAGTAGCACGTAAGATAGATACGACAATTTCATACAAAAAAAAGACACGCTCCATCTCAGCACCTAGCACCTAGCACCTATACCTATACTATAAACTTGGCTATATTTTTCACCGGTGTAAAGAATTGATTTTATAGTACTTAGGTAGGTACTACGATAAATAATCATTTTTAACATCTTTCGTAATATCATTTCTTCACTTAATCGTTGACATTGTTCGGCCATGCTCGCCATCCATCATTGGTTGCTGGTTTGATTCATTCCTTTTCCTATACACCAATGTACCTACGTACTTAATACTTATACCTACACCTTTCGACGCCATAACGTGGTTTTTCAACATGTCCAAATCGCCCAATTCAAAACACTCAAGTAGGTATAGATTCTATTCTGATTCAGAGATGGTAAAAGTTGATACAATGTATGTGGTGTAGTGGGTCTAGAAGTTCACGATTTTAGCCAACACGTATGAAAATTATACAGACTACACGAGGAGAGTTATATTATGTAATCTTACACGAACTATGGACTTCGTCCGTATACCTATCTATTTACATTATTTTTTTCACGCCAACGCCCGGAAACTTTTTTGAATTGAATTTCCAGCTCAAGTATCAAATCAGGAACACATCACATTTGCACCTAAGTACCTACTAGATGCTTAGCTAGCTACCTACCTATAAATATCACCGTTTCGCAGCATGAGACAAATTCTTGAAACGAATAGTAAAGCTACTCAAACGTATTTAATGTTTACTTATTCAGAAAAACATTCTTAATTCAAGTTCAAAGGGCAAAAAATCTTGAATATTTTCCAAAATGTTGCACATTACGAAATTCTATGAATGAAGAAAAAATCAAATAAAATTCATCAAGGTCTCGATAAATCATCAACTATCTAACGTGCACTTGTTTGACTTGGTAGCAAATACCTACATACATAATATTATTCGAACACGGCAATGTGAATTGTGATAAAGCTATCCATAATTTAAAATATAGGTATGTGATAACTAATGCTTTAAAAATGAGCATTTTATGATAAGGCAAGAGTATGCAAGTGATTACAAAAATCTGAATTTCAAATTTTGAAAACTAAAAATAAAATAAAAGTGGTCTGGCAACTGGCAAGTACCTATATGAAAAGATCCATGATGAATATTGAATGGATTCTTTTTATTACGGATGTTTTTGAAGGTGGGATGGTGAGAGATTGTCATTTTAGAAAAACGCTAATAAAAAAAACAGATAAGGCAAAATAATACTGCTATTACTACTACAAGAGACGATTTTTTAATAACGATTTCAAGTATCTATTAGATAACATGCAACGTTTCATATTGAAAAAATAAAAATGGAAAAATTTATCATTTAAAAAATTAAAGA
Source organism: Planococcus citri (assembly GCF_950023065.1). Classification (NCBI taxonomy): domain Eukaryota; kingdom Metazoa; phylum Arthropoda; class Insecta; order Hemiptera; family Pseudococcidae; genus Planococcus; species Planococcus citri. The sequence continues at coordinate 41,445,641 of NC_088679.1, forward strand.
ATTGAGTTTTTAAAATGTGAATGGACTGAAGTATTTTCCAAATTCTAACATTTTAACAAAAAATCACAGTAAAAATGAAACATTTTCTGACTCTGCGAGCAAAAAGTTACAATCTCGAAAAAAATTAGACAATGAGCCAAATCTTGATTATATACCTAGGGGTGCCAAATGTTGAACTTCTTTTATATTGACCTCAAATGTCCCAGTGAACAGCAGTTGATAAAGAGATCAACATTATAAATTGTAATCCACATTGTAGCGATTTTCCTTCAAGAAAAAATGTGTAGTGATATCAATGAACCCCCCCCCCCTCCCCCTTATACAATTCTCTTGATTTTGCAACTCGAAAGAGTTATGCAACATGTTTCACATGAAAAATATGCTCCTTGATAAATTATACTGAATGCAAACTCTTTAACGTGATCTTTGAACTTTCAGGCTACGTTAGATTTGAGAAATGTTTATTTTCTTCTTCCTCATGGCAAGCCATCAAGGCCCCTTCTTGCAGTTCTTGCATTATCTCTCACACACGATATTTTTTGGCATTATTTCAAAAAATATTTCAAGCATACCTACCCTTGTTGAAGAAATAATGTTAGTAGATAGCTAATTTTTAAGCATTTTAGTATCTCCATATTCTATATACCTAACGCCAAAAAAAATACCAGAAACAATCGAAGAAAAATGCGAAAAAACTGCATGTCCTAGGTAAGTAGTGGACCTTTTTTTCCACCTAATCACTTCAATGGAGACGGAAATAAATCTGTTTCAAAAATTTATTTCCAAAAAAATAAAACAAATGGACTGATTTTTCATGGAATATTTTCAATGAGTACCTAACAAGTTGTGATATCGAATATAGATTATCTAGTCCATTTATTTGAGCATCAGGAACATCTTCGCGTGAAGTCTCCCTTTATTGAATTGCTCTTTTACCCAATGTGCTCAAAATTTTCAAAAATTTGTCCCTTATTTTGATTTTTATACTTTTTTCGGGTCGTAAAATATTCTATAAAATTTTAACATCGTTTCGTTTGATACAAATTGAGATCTCATTTTTCACTTGATATTGTGCGTAAGTAAGTACGGTCGATGCACACCAAACGCAGCGTTTGATCGGTGAGGAGGAGAATGGGGGGGGGTTGGGTGTATTAGAAAATTGAGAAGAGCTCTTCTGTTCTTCAAAATTCTAATGAGATCATCGCACCTCCGACCCTACGATTATATTGAAAGCATCTTACATGAGAGATTTAATAGACCACAAAACCCTAACAGCTGAGAAGATACAGCCTTTTTTTCAGGCAACACTCGAGTACATATTTCCATTCACAGAATCGGAGATGGCTTACTCGATTTTTTTCACTTTATCCCATAACAAGGAATAGGTACAGCTTTATTTGTATATTTCTAAAGAAAATGAAATCTAACTGGGTACACGTCGATGATAATTATTCTCAGAAACACTACACTTTAATCCCAGAAGAAAAAATTACAGATTTCTTTACAGCTTAAAAGGAGAATTAATGATCCTCGCTAATGACCATAAAATTATACAAACAATAAAAGTTCACCATTGCGTAAAACAATTTAATCTCGAAGATCGAATCAGTACTTATCTATAGAAAACAAGAAACTCCCTCGAACAAATTGTAAAGCATAAAAGCCTCGTCAATTTGTAAACCTCCATTAATTAATTCGATCAAATCATAGAGCATCAACAAGAAGTGATTTCTCAACACAACCTTTATAGGTAATCGAAACAATAATTTTATCGCTTTTTCGCACCATAATCATCACGCGATCATCGAAAAGACGTTCAACTATTTTAAGTAGGTATAAGTGTTCGTATTTACCTATTGAATTGAAATCGAATGTAAACAAATGGGATTTTCAAGAGAAAAATTGCATTTCTTTCATCACGTACAAAGTTTACATAGATTAAACGAGAGTCGTCGGACTCGGAGTACCCACAGATAAAAATCAAATTGGTCTGCGGTGGGCGAATAAACTTGAGGGAGAAATAATTATAAACCGATACGACTTCTGACACGCTTTTACGTTTTTCTTCTGACGTAACAATAGACTCTTTTACACCGAGTGATGGCCAAACTAACCGAAACAATGGGCCTTGAGTAACCGCTATGAAAACAGTTATTAAACACTAATGGACGGGACGGCTTAACTAATGTACGTAGGTCTAGGTATAGTACGTACAAACGTTATTTTAATATCGAATTATTATTATCGTTTTGGCTACTGCGCTTGAGTGTGAAATTTGTGAAAGTACTTGATTATATGGAGATTATCTCAAGTACCAACTTGACTCGCCCGTAGTTTTTTTTTTCCAAAAGCGAAAATATGCGAGCTAGTTTAACTTTCCGTTTTTCAATATGCAGGAAATTCATACCCTACCTAATTCCGATTTGCATTTATGGTTTTTGCGTAAAATTTTCATAATACGATATGCTCGCGGTTCGACCTTGAAATACGTGTAACAGTTCCGTTGCTCTATGGTTGTTGTTGTTGATGATGATGGTTTGTACCTACAAACCTTGCTTTAGACATTCATTCATTCATTTTACTTGGGACTTTCGATGCCTATAGACTTACCCACTCATCTATCTATGTAAGTACTTGTTTAAATGGTGAATGTGAAATATCGTACAAAATGAGAAACGTTGAATGGGATTAATTTCTCAATTCATTCGTCGCTCATACAGGATGTCTCATGAATAGATGCCAGTTTGCAAGATTCAGATGTACAGAACTGACATCGAAGGATATTATCAAGGAAAAATTCACTCTGAACGTGATGCTGGTGTCTGCTTCAGAAACTGAAAGGACGAATCGTTTCGGAAAAATGAATTTTCCTTTGTTTATTCGTGGTCTTTTCGCCCAATCCGCAGATCTACCAGATCCTCTGCAGCATTGCCTTCCAAAGTCGGTGTTCTCAATGAGTAGAAAGATGTCTCATCTGCGTATCTCAGATACATATGAAATTTTCTTACTTCTGAGGGTCCTTCATCCCCCAACAGTGAGCTTTTCTTCTACTCTGACTAGCGCCAGAGACTTTTCATAGACTTGACTTTTATAGCCATTTGAATTTTTGTACAAACGTACGCGCATTGTAATAAAAATAGTATACCCGGATGAACAATCACTAACTACTTATGATGAAGTTCATTTTATCAAGCTAATTGCTTAACACATTACATGTTTGTTTCCTTTTGATGCACTGTGTAAAATTACCGAACTGGCTGTAAGATGGTTAGTGATTACCAAGACCTGTGCAATATTTAACGCTTCATGTCCAAATGAAGAATTGCGCACAGGTAGTGGTATCTGTTTAATTTGAAACTATGTTCTATATTATGTAGTTTTATCTGCCCAAGAAGAAATTTACGTGGACCTGGTGTACGTTTTAAGAACACAGCCACCTATAAAAATGATCATATCGAGCGGATTTCATCAAAAAAGAAAAAAAATGCGACTAATGACGAATAAGGCAGGTACCTACCTCAAATATGTAGGTAGGTCTAGGTACCTTGAGGTTGAGCATTGTACCGTGAAAAAACTACGACCAATGCAATTTTATCTATATATTATAGTTTATAAGTATACGTAGGTACGTGAAAAAGTAATTGATAATTACTTCGGTTCTACGTACACAGAGACCAAGACCACAATCTTCAGTTCATAAATGACCGGCAAAGAATCATTGAAACCGGTTGCTGCGCCGCTAGATTCGAAATGTTTTAGATTACAGGTACCAAGTGTTTACTGTTTACCGTATTATCGCGCTCGTATCAGTGATAATGTCTGTTTTCAATGAGTAGGTAAATGTTAAGTCATCATTCATTCTCGAATTCGTTAATTAATTCAAGAATTTCATAATATTTCAGAATGATTTTCCACCTATTCCTCGTTAGAAATTGTGCCGGAATTACGTAACGACGATTTTGAATTTGGGTGTCACAGTCACATATACCTACTTACTATATGAGATTACCAAATAGATCTGATGTTTGTACGAGTCTGTATTATGTATTTATACCCATGTGAAGGGCGGGTACTTAGATTATACATAATTATTATAAAACTTTAATCAAACACTCACCCATGGGTGTAAAATTATTAATCGTATTGTTCGTTTTATGTATGTGTAGGTACTAGGTACGTATAGTTAGTATGATTATCATCAATGTATGGTGGGTCATCGCTGTCTGCAGCTTGGGCACCTATCTACAAATACCTATAGTTGAAGAGGCGTAGCTTTTTTTTTGAAATATCACCGACGATGTCGTGCCGTATGAGTTTTTAGCCCGAACAAGGTGTATATGACCTTCGAAGTTTCCCCAACAATGGGAACGATACGATTAGTTATGCGTATAGCTTATGTGGATACCTAGTTTGTTTGTTTTTTTTTCGAGGGTGGTACTTTAATTATAGGTTTACACTTGAGAGTAGTTGACAGTTGACACTCGTTGATTGTTTGTTTTTGGATAAGATGAATGTGTTATGTTACACGTGTGGATCATAGGGTCAGTATTCGTTTCTAACTCGCGAGTTAATGCTCATCTACAAGCGTTGGAAAATTCTTGAAAAAACATTTCGAAGTTGTACATATTGTACAGGTATGGGTGGATCGTGAAAAAAAGTCGGCTGATTTTGACCAAATTCAGCAAAAACCTTCATTTTGAGTTGTAAGTTACCCAGAAAAAAGGCAATTCTGAAAGTGCCCCTGGAGGGGAGAATGGGCGTTTAAAGAGGGGACATTTTCGAAAAAATCGTGATTTTTTGCTCCTGTCAATACTGAACCTGTTTTTGGAGAAATGACTCAGGTACCTATTTGAGATTCTGTGTCGATTCATGCTATAGCCGTCAAAATCCAAAACCACTCTTAGAGTTCTACTGAGCGGTTAAAAATTTGCAAATCACTTAATTTTGGAGAAATTTTTTTTTTCCTTTCCAAATATTTAGCATTAATTTAGCAAAAAATATTGAAAAAATATCATTCCTGAAACTGGGGAAATATTGGAACGCAGTGAAGCCAATTTCAAAAAATCGAGAAAAACAGCCAAAAACAGGGATTTTTTTTGATTTTTCCAAGTTGGCAGTAATGACAAAAGAAGAACATTTTAATGTACAAAAAATTACAAAAAACTGTTGGGTTCAACGCAAAAAAAAATTGGGAAACAAAACGTTCCAAATAAAATCCGATATAAAAATGCGACCAAGACTTCAGAAATTCCAAAAAGCAGGACTTTTTGACAATTATTGGAGGAAAGTTATTTTTGTGGAAAAAAAAAGTGAAAATATTTAGCAAAACACGAGACTTAACTGAATGGGCATTTAGCAAATGCACAGCGAAACTTTTTATAATTTTAGCAAAAAAGTAATACTTTGGAAATTCATGGAAGTAAATTAAAGTTTTTTTTGAAATTTTAGGAACCTAAAACAGCAAGACAGTTTAGCAAATTTGGTAAAAGCGAGAATTTTTTCAATTTTTGGAAAAAAAGTGGACTTTTTGGCAGTTAATAGCTAAACAGAGATGCTTTCCAGGTGTAAAAAAAAATAGTTTTTATGCTGTTTTTTGGCATAAAAGTGAGAATGTTTGCAATTTTTTTTCAAAAATATGATAATTTTCAGAAATGTTGGGCAAGAAACGAGACGTTTTAAAAAATTTTGAAAAGGTGAGATTTTTTGCAGTTTTTAGCAAAAAGCGAGACTTGTCGACAATTTATATTTTTGATTCTTTTTTTTTCAACGTAACCTTGGTTTTTAACAGATTGAGGTAGCTGAAAATTTGGGTTCTACCTACTTTCGAAACGTCTCACTGCAAAATCCGCCATCGAGCCTCCACAAATACGAGTAACAGCTAAACTTGTCGTAAGGGAAAAAAATGGCAGTTCATAATCCTCTTTCAACATAAAAATTGGTTCTTTGTTTACAGGTTCTTAGATTCGTACTCGGCGAAAGAAATTACCCAGATCTAAACTTATCAAGCGATCATTTTGCTCAAAATTTCATAGTCAGGAATAGGGTGGCTCAAACCCACCCCCATCAATCGGTTTGGAGTGTCGAATATAGGATGCAAATTCAATCATCAGCTGTCTCTATAACTCGACTGGATCCGGTTTTAATATGTATTATTCGTAAGCCAAATTCGAAATTAGAATTTCCAAAATTTATCAAAACTTGAAGAAAAGAATTCAGTTTCTGAAAAACAAAAATTGTTCATTTCCTGAACTTTTCATTGTTAATTTCCCTTGAAAATCGTGGTTATTCGATAAATTTGATTATGAAAGAATCTCATCGTAACTCTTCTGAGATACACTGATCAATGTGACATTCCTATACATACAGTACAATAACAGATAAAATACCTATCTCAGTTGAATTTTAATACGAAATTATTCACATCAGCCGGCTTATTCTTCAGCCTATTGTAATCCTAGAAATCTTGACTTTGACCCCAGTACGACCTCGACTCTATAATCCATCCGTTGATTCATCATCTCGAACGCAAAATAGCTACCTACTACAGTAAAAGACCAAGAAGGTATTTGATTCGAATCGAACACACAATCAAAAAGTCAAGGTAACCCGACAACTACGATGAGATCAAACCGCATTATTTTCAAATCCACAATCCACATTTACCTACCTAGTACCTACGATAGCATCTCTGTTCTGTGTTCTTTCAGCCAATCTCCATCTCACATTCGTCACTTGGATAATTTTCGATATTTTCATACTCGCAGTCGCAGCACCTGTCAAAATTCTGCCTATAGGTAATAATCGACGTCATTCAAGCACATACTCGCAGCTGTCTTCTACTATACCTACCTACTATACATCAGATCAGCACTCAGCAGTGCAAATGAACCGTAAAATTTAAACGTGCTCGCATCGCATCATCTTCGATTGACCAATTATTATTCCGAGCATAGTCTTTTGAACGGTATTCGATGCTGTTCATTTTCAATACGCAGTTCTATGTATCTAACTGGTTTCCGCACAATAATGTGCATGTGCATAGCACACAACTTAGTAAAATACTCAGCTTTTGAGTCGCTTATGGTCAAGACTACTTTTATTCTAAAACGAAACTATCACGAATAGGCAGTAGGTATACGACAACGTCCGAACGATTTATAATTACTTCACGTACAATTAAAGGTAAGTGAACTGCGATATTTCAAAGCTTGTGGCAAATCAAACCACATAGAGATTCGATCAATCATCTTCATCATAGTCGTGTTTTAAAAACCGTGAAATACGATTGCATTCGAAGAGCTGACAAATTACTGTTACATCGCGATATAGCTAGACATACCTACTATACGAGTATGTCTTTTCATCAGTTAATGCTCACCATATCTCAGACGGTAATCGAATATTTGATTAAAGGGTTAGGTACTACAAAATTACGAATCACAATACCGAAAAAGTGGGTAGGTACTAGGTAGTGGGTACGTCGATATTGCGTGAGATAGGTCACATTTACCTAAACAATACGAATACCTCTGTGTGCTTGTGCACGATTTAAATGAAGAAAAAACAATGATAAGCCAGTATTTGACATTCACTATGCGAAAATAATGTGACTCAGCATGCCATACCGCATCTCACTATACCATATAGTCTCAGCATAGCAATGTTAAGGTTGTAGAAATTTGGATCAATAGGTAAATTAAACAAGCTCATCACTGACATCACAGCACATCCGTTTGTTATCTGGACCACAAAGTAAAGTAACTATATGATAAACTAATATTTTTATACATTTTATCTGCATAGGCAATAGACACATTTTACATGTATTTCTCCATAGATGGTAGGTATTCTTTTTTTTCATAACTGTTCATTTCTCCTTTTTTTTTATCATTGCGAAGAAATAGTAACGGTCCCGAATGAAATATGTAATATAAAAAATTCTGCGTATAATATTTACATCGCATCGTGAGAAATATTTTTGGAAAACAATTCGTCGCTTTACTAATTGTAAGTTCAAGGGATTAGCTTCTCAGACCAAGGTTAATGACTATCATTAATCATTCATATGAAGCTAATATCATCCACACAACAGTCCATGTGAGTAAGGCAGTAGCATGCGAAGGATTGTATCTAAAATAAAAATAAAACCAACAAATTTCTACTTGTTACTCGACTATATAAGTAAACAAATACTCGTACATATGTAGAAAAATTCCGATCTCTTTGTACAAAGAATGCCTATACCTGTATAAGATTATTACAATTTACCCACCTTGGCTTCGAATCTCTAGCAAAACCTTCATTGTGTTTCGTTTCACTATTATGAAAGTTTTATTTAATAAAAACATACCTACTCCAGATAGCTACCTAGTACCTACATATTAGAAAACATTCCTTCGAATAGCCAACCCACACTTTTATCTTTATTCCGAGTAAAAATTAAATATCCATTAAACCATGAAATGACTATCTGCAGTCTGCAGATATTTAATATCATAACCAATAACACCTAAGGAAGTATAAATAGAGTGTAAAAGTTCAATTTTTTTCCATTCGCTATTTTAATAGGTGTCAGTAATAATCACCGTGAATACAACCAAAACGCAAACTATCAAAAAATAATAATTGGAAAAAGAAAGGCTAATCTTCTCTATCATATGTAATGTACCTACAACCAAAGATTATTATTATTTAAAAAAAGAAAAGAATATAAGTCATAGATTAGATAGTAGGGCTCGAAGAAATTTTGAAATTTAATTCGAAGTAAATTTCACAGACTGAATACCTACATCCGTTAAATGGTAATCTAGAGAATACGCCGATGCATCGTGCAAAAAAAAACCTTCATTGATGATCAAACAAAATGCCATGACATAAAATACCTAATAGCAAAAACTAACATGTCATCATTTGGTAATGAAGCAAATACAGCGGAACTTGATGTAATGCTGGTTAATTCTTAAAATTGGTCAAAAAAGTAAAAATCCAACAACCTGTACCTACCTATCCTTATATCCATAAAATACCACAAGTAAGATACGAGATAAATCTCTCTAAAATTATACCTAATACAAACGAATTGGTCAATCGCGGTTTAGCATTCGATTTCCTTTAATAAAATTATTATCCGTGAAATAGAAGTAAAATGGAACCATCAATGAACGTAGAAATCAAATGCGAAGGTATATAAAAGGTACACGTATGACTTATCAAGTCACACAGCAGATATTTTTTCAGGACGAGAAAGAATGTTTTCTTGGTAGATTTCTATTTCCCATAATTGAATAACAGGAATTCACGAAGACGTATTCACTTTCCAGTCAACTTTTTTTTCTTTTCAGTTTCTGCAGTATAGGTACTAGGTAGGTATATTGTTGGTAGAGGACACTCAAGTTCAATTTCCTGATAAAGAAGAAACAGTAATGACGTAAAATGCTGTGGTAAAAACGAACAAATAGGGAAGAAAATCAGCAAAGTTGCTGGAAAAAGGTGTTGCCTACATTCATATACCTACACCATCAGGCATCATAAATTTTGAGTCTTCAGTTCTCTCGTATGGTTACCGGTTAGTGACATGGATTAAAAACAAATGTGAACTTTTCAGTTCCCAATAATAGCTCACTCTTTTCAAAAAATACTAATTCTCTAATTAAACATTTTAATGTAGGTACTTCACATGCAGAAGCAGTGTAGTTTTGTTAGTAATGGTGGCAATTTCACACCGTTTGATTTTTCATAGATCGATGATATCGCAGAGGTTATTTTACCTACAACGTGTATTTTCAAGGCTCGCGATATTTCATCGAATCATTTTCGATATTTTTTCCATCAATATAATCAATGCAACCATGGACAATACCCGAACTGAAATGGAACAGACAGACACACAAGGAAAAAATCAGGAGAAACGAAAAAAATATAATTGCAAATTGCATTAGGAATTTTCAACATCATTTCTGCAATATTATGAATCAACAATTTCGACAGAACGACCCTAATCTATACGAAACTGTTGCCTGCATGAAAGAAAATAGGTAAATATTTAAGGTTTATTAAAAGTAGGTAGGTATATTTTACGTTATTGAAAATGAGAACATCTAGGTTATGTTCTTTTATAAGGAACAGCACAGCTTAGTGAAACTGATAAATATTACAGTGTGATAAATTATTTGCTGGTATCTAGCAAGATCACTGACATATTGTCAGCACAAATTGAAGTTCATGCATTGAATTCTATTCGTCACATGGATGCAAAGAAACGTTAATAAGCTGTAAGTATCAATAGGTATGCCTCTGTAACGATACATATTCATTTATGTACTACATATTTGCATACACGTCACACGTCTCTAGTAATGTAATTGTGGCTATAGAAATTGCGACAATCACAACAAAGTAAACACCTAAATCGTTAGATACAGTGTGCTCAGAAATACTGAGAAACCCTCATCGCGGTTTTTTCGCTCTAGCTCCCACCCAACTTGTTAGGGTTCTACTCAGCAATCAAATCAAAAAACTGTAAATCGCTTATTTTTGGGTAAATTCGGGTTTTGAAATTTTTTTTCTTCTCAAATATTTTGCATTAATTGAGCCAAAACATCGAAAGATGTCATTTACGGAACTTGGGAAATGAAATATGTATTTTGGAATACAAATGGTGCCAAATCCGTGATTTTTTTCAAAAAGTTGTTGAGTTTTCAAAGTCATCCTCCCTTCCAACAATCGTACTAAAATATTAGCGGACAATATTCAGTTTTCATTACATCGTTTATTTGCATGATCTAAAAGTTGTCTAAAAATAATTTAAGCACTCGCATTCATTTGTTCCATCAATTTGACAGACAGTCAATATGTTCATCTAGAACTTCCTGAACTCATGGGAGGAGGAGAAGGGAGGAAGCATACTAAAACATTTTCTCAGTGATTGGTTTTTTTCAAATCTGTATACATAGGTATCTATACTTACTTAGGTAAGTATATCGATGAAAAAAACTCATTTTCAATTATGATTCCTGCTGGTCAGAATTAAGTTTTCCCATGTTTAAAAATCATTGTTCAACAATAAGTAAAAATTGAGTACCTAGTACCTACCTATTACGAATTTCTGAAGTGTTTCACTAATGTTTTATTTGCAGTGGCCAACCGAAGCAAATCATTGAGAACAGAAATGGCTGCTTATAGCTAGGTACTCATGTTGATGATATTTTGACATAATCTTAGGTTTTTACTTCCTTCTATGTATGCTCCCGTATCTTATTACTCAGTGCACTGCACCTCATACTGTTCAGTAATATGTACCTAATATCCAAGTAGAGGTACTTGGATATCAGTGCTTACGTAGGTGAAGCACATAGATAGTTGCACTACCTACCTATATACACAAGATTTTTTCATTAATTCGTCATACATGTCGAAATCATATAAACTCATAACGAACTATACTCGTAGTACAATAATGAACGAAGTGAACATTCCGACAAATTTATACGATAGAGTTCCAAAATGAGTACCTACCTACTCCAAAGCAGCATAGACATAAATGATCTAGTTGAAGTGATTAATGACATGAACGAAGTCAAGTTACCCGCACTACCTACCGAACCTATACAAAGCACAGTTCCTATCAGAGTTAGATTAAAGCGTGCTTTTTTAAGCAGACGCCTAAAGAAAGATCTCTACAGTCTACACGCATTTCTAATTTTTTGTAAGGCTTCAAAATTTACGATAAGATCTAGCAGTATTTCACATTTCACATCTCGATTAAATAAGAGCAAACTAGGTACCTCATGATTATTGTTAGAGGGTATATATGTATTTCTAATAGAAGAAGCGAGAACCAAGAACCATACAGGTACCTTACCTATTTAAGATTCATCGTCATTTTTATCGGCGAAGTTATAAAGAAACAGAGGAATGAAATAGTAATATCGAAAGATATTTTCTCTATTTAACCAGAACTTGACCGTTACATTGACCAAGAACCAGTAGATGAAATTGGAACGATGGCTTAGCACCTAAAGATATAGGCAAGCCATAAATTAACATACACTAAAAATATACATGATCCCAATATTTTCAAATAGGTATGTGATCCGTTTCAAACGAGATTTTTTTGTATCATCGTCAGCATCATCGCGAAATTTTTAAAAGCATGATACAAATAGGTAAGGTGCCTACGTAGATCTGAGCTTCATAAACAATTGCCAACTTAAATTTGACAACATCTATACATAAGATTCGTCTATGGCCAGAAGGAAATCTAAAATATGATTCTCGAGTCAAGTTTTTTGCACACTTCAGGGCTTAGGTGATGGTGAATACAGCAGAGAGGACACTGGATGTGTAACGTAGTTTATGTCGTAATATCGGAACAGAACCGGTTCTACGGAATGTATGTAAACAGGATTGGTATTTGGCATACCAAGCCGATGAAATGGACGATAATATTTTCTGGCAATTCATATACCGTGTTAATTACACTGGGGCAATATTTGACTCTGTATGATGTTCCAACATTTACAGCTCGTAAAGCATAAAAAATGGAGAAAAAATTACTTTAGGAAGACGAAGTATACGTAGGTACTGTGGGTTCTTATAGCAGTATGCTTGAAACGCGAAAAAACAAAAAGATTACTCAACGCTGAAAATGAAAAATTGATGAGATGGACCGCTGATAGCATTAATTCTAAATATTCGTTGAACAAAGTATGTACAATTTGAAAAGTTGAAAAAAAATATACTACATGTATAAGTACCTACCAAAAATCTTTGTTTCTACAAAAAGAAGGAAGAATGGGAATTCATTTGAGAGAGAGGGAGAGAGAGGAGAGAGAGAAATTCGATTTATTTTAGAGAAGAGTAGGTACACCAAATGAGGAGTTACCTATGTACTTGCAGGTTAGGTAATAGGTATCTATTTATTTTGTTGTGAAAATATAAATTACATCCAATTCCAAAGAGAATAATCGTTTTATTGAACTATTGTACAATGAACGAAGATTATTTTTATCATCTCACTGTCATAGTCACTTCAAGCAAGTATTCTACCGGGTGTCCAAAAATAAGGGTTTCTGATGTTATCAAAAAGAGGAAATTTCCTGCTTGAAAATTCGAAAATTGAATGATCATTTTGAAAAATGGGCGTTTGAGTGATTGTTTCAATGAAACCCGAGAGAATCTTTCATTCCGCATTAAAACAATAATTCAAACACATTTTTTTCGATTGTTTTTCAATTTTTCAATTTTGACTTGGGGAAATATTTTCCCCTTTTTGGCTTATCAAAACGTATCAAACCCTCTTATTCTTGGACACCCGGTAATAATGTATGTACCTAATACCTATTCGGCAATTTCATTTCAATAGGTGAATTAAGCGCACAGGTAGTTTTTGATGATTATTTTCTTTTATGCACCTTGTTAAATTGATAATACATAATGGAACGTTAAAGAAAGAGTTCAAAACGCCATCTCTTAGCTCAAAGTGACACCCATGATAACTTATATCATTCACTATTCAGCAGTGAGCAGTGATACTTGATAGTTGATACTGATAAAAGCACTTCACAGAATTGATCATTTATCATTCTCATTATTGAGATACGTATAGGTACTATGCTTCATCCATGTTTTCATCATTCATGAAGTGTCACCCATCGGATAACACAGTTATTATCACTAGTTGGTACAAATATTGATAATTTTCAAAACAGAAGCACGAATTATTAGCCATCAGAGTTGAAAATAAAATCCATTTGAAAAAACAACACCCATAGAATTAATTAAACTACACGAAGGAAAACAAAAAACTTGAACATACCATTATTATAACACCGGTACATTTCCCAACATGTCTTCGTTCCGTTCGTTCCAATCACATTAAGGTAATTAAATACTACATATAAATAAGTTCACAAACTAAACATTTTCAAACACAACACCAAGTAAGTATTCAAGAGAAACAAATTCACTACGCAATTGATGGTTTTAAACTTGGAAAATTTACACTTAAAACAGTAACTTTTTGTACTTGTAAATGCATAACCACGAAAAAACACACTTCCAACCAGTTTGTGGATCGAATGAGCAACTCGTTTCCCGCTTCTCCAGCAGACGTAGATCACTCTTGCGAACAATAACACCGCTGATGACAGTGAACTGGTACCGTAGTGCCAACTTATCCATTCGAAATACACTGACATAAAACTTCGCAGCTTACAATTTGCAAAAATAACTACACTACGTAATAATGCATTAAAATTGAACCAATTTTTGCTTTATTTTCAAATGAAAATTGATAACATTATTTGTTCTCACAATATAATATGTATTTTTTACAACACCAGGTTTCAAGAATTTGTTATGACTTGAATTAGGTACTCACAGAAATGGACATTTTTCTGGGATAACAGCAAAACAGGCGATGGGTGCAAAAATATGCTTACGTCGTGATTTTTCTAGAATGATAGACATTTTTTATGAAAATTGTATATCAATAAAAAGCTTTGAAGAATGAATAATTTATGTTTTATTCATCGAATAAATTCTAGTACAATTGCTACAGATTGGCATTACTGACAGGATGAGCATAAGTTGTCGCTGGAAGGAGATGTTCTACCTGCATACCTTTCACTACAACCGTTGTATAGGTGTATCAATGATCAGTACGAAATCATGAACGAGTAGAACGCGTCATAAACGTAGTGTTTTTTTAACAAAAATATCAGTAAATACGTGCGAATTAAATACTCATTAATGACGTTTTTAAAGTAGTGTACGTCCATTGTGAATCCTAATGAGGAAAATGGTTGGGCCGGATTATTCGCTGGAACTGTGTAATATTTTCCATTCAGGGCAGGTAATATTGAACAATGTTATCTAGGTGTTTGTTGTGAATGGATATTAATTTTATATTTTGATAATACATTCGTAATTTTACTCATTATGAGCATACTCGTAGTAGGTAGGTATAATGGTGAATGTATCGTAGGTAAGTAGGTAAGGTACTATTGATATTCCTATAGGTAAATGTTTGATGGATGTTTGATCTGATTCTGAAGGCTTGAAAGGTTTTTTTTTTTTGTTTTATTATCAAACTCTAATTTATTTATGTACCTACCTAGCCGTGTCATGTGAACACATTGTTTTCAACGTATTAACCTACAAGACATACCCAATACCAATCTTGCTACAATTCAATTATTCGATGCAAAAAATCCAAGAAACAAATCTCAAGAATTAATTTTTTATAGTTAGGATCAATAAATAAACGATATAAACGTGAAAATTTTAAACTAAACGCCTTAAAAATAACCAATAGGCAACTATTTTGACTGATATTCACTGAGGTAACATTAAAATACTCGAGAAGTGTCATTAAAAATACTGCATTTTTTCAGGTGGAACCAGCATCGTGTTTTCAAACATTATTTGGCACCATTCAGACCGGACTCATACTTAAAGATGTATCCCTTGAGGTCAAAGCAGGCGAAGTACTGGCCGTCTTAGGTTCCAAAGGAAGTGGCAAACGTGCCTTATTGGAAGTAATATCTCGAAGAAGTCATGGCCCAACTCGTGGTCAAGTTTTGCTCGATGGAAGCCCCATGACCGTAAATTTGTTTCAAAGAACTTGCGGTTATGTTAGCCATCATACCGAGTTGATACCTACCTTGTCTGTTGAACAAACTATTCATTATGCAGGTTCCCTCGTGATTGGACCTCAAGTAATACTTTATGATATGATACGTAAACTTGATTGTGAACTTGCCCAAATATGTACTATTTTTGGTGTTTTTTGCTGCCTAGATGTCATCTTATTTGAGAAAATCCAGAGTCAGGCAAGTTCTTGCTGACTTGGCGCTGAGTCAGGTAGCACGATGGAGTATATCGAAACTGAACACCAGCGAGTATAGAAGAGTTGTGATAGGAACACAACTTATTAAAGATCCCAGTAAGTTCTTTATTTGTGTAATTGCACAGACAAATTTTTGTTTCATTAAAATAAAAAAAAATAATAAAAAAAAACCAGAATTTTAACCAAAATTTTATTTGCAGTGTTACTGCTTCTGGATGAGCCCACCGTTGATTTAGATCCTTTAACAACCTACTTGATTGTATCAATGTTAAGTAATCATGTAAGAAGGCGGAATCGTATAGTTGTGCTGACAATGGAAAAGCCTCGATCAGATGTATTTCCATTTCTGGATCGTGTTACGTATCTTTGCCTAGGCGATGTTGTATACACGGGTCCTACCCGATTAATGTTGGAATACTTCAAAGCGATTGGTTTCCCGTGTCCTCAGCTAGAAAATCCTCTAATGTATTATTGTAAGTCTCATTCTCGTGATATACTTAGGCCTATTTCCAAAAAGTTGGTTGCATATACAGTACTTCATAATTTAATTTCAGTATGCCTATCAACCGTTGATAGAAGGTCGAGAGAAAGATTTATCGAATCCAATACACAAATTGTTGCTTTGGTTGAGAAATTCAAAATGGAAGGAGGACCGTACAGAAAATCTTCAGCTTCAGCCACGAGCCATTTGTTGCTGGGATCACCAGAACATAATTCCTCCATGTCTCACAAAATACCTTACTCTACATTCAATAAACCGGGAACGTTCAAAGTTGGATTTGCCTTATACCAGTAAGTTTCTCATACCGTGCATAAAACTGAAATTTTCAATCGGATTCAATGATTTTTTGGATTTTATTTTTCAGACGTTTGTTTGCTTCAACTTTTTGTTTCAATTATCGATCGGTTTGCCAAATTTTCATGAGATTGTTTACTTTGCCCTTATTTTTTACGTTGGTGTGGTTTTTCTTTAGAAATATGCAGGTAATTATTTGGCAATTTTTTCCATTAATATCTTATTCGTCTATTTTCAATCGATTTGGTATTTTTAGAATTACCAGTGGACTTTTTTTTCTCGCAATGGATTGCTGTTCACGTGCTTAATGGGTACCTACGTGATCTCCATTATTAATACTGCTTACACTTGTAAGAATATTATACGTACCTAGTTCATTTTTAAATGATAAAAATAAAATTCATATTAATAAAATAATCGAATTCTTTCAGTTGCGGTCTATCGAAATTCATATTACGAAGAATCCAGACAAGGAATTTATTCTGGGCCATTATTTTTATTTACTTATTGGTTGTTTTCAATACCATTTTCCATTATTTCGACAGTTTTAGCTTCATACGTTGTTTTCCAGTAAGCGCAGTTATAGGCACCTACACTAACTTTAATAAAAGCCAGCAACCAATTGATACATGTAACTTCGCATTCTTTTTCAGAATAACCAATCTGCGAAGCTTGAATGATTTTTATACATTTACTGCAATATTGTGGGGATGTTATTTACTAGCCGAGCAACAGACTATGGCTCTCATGATGGTAATTAAAAGCGCATTTATAACGATCATCACTAGTCTGTATCTCTCCATAATGATGTTAATTCTTGGAACCGGAGCATTAAGGTAAAAGTTCAACTTGGAAAATATTTTTTCATCGTCAGAGTAAATTTTACAAAGAAATAATTTTACTTTAGATCATTCTCAAGCATATCCGAATGGTTGATTTACTTCAGCTACGTATGTCAGACACGCTACGCTAGCGCATTTCTGAATAGACAAATGTTTGGCGAAGGAAGACTCTACAATTTGCCTCAAGAGAATGGTTTAAGCTGTTCGATAACAGGATTTAGTTCTGAACAATTCGTCTGCCGATACTTGGACGGTGGAGTTTATTTGGCGGAACGCTATAATCAAGGATCGACCGATTACAGTATATCTGAAATTTTAGATTCGAATTTCAATTTAATCGTCACTTTCGTATTTCCTGTTTCGGCTGCTGTTATGAATTGTCTGCTTTACTTGATTCCGTTGCCTGCTTTTATTAAAGCCAAATTTAGAGATTAAGTTTTTGTGTAAATTTTTACGCGTAAGTATTTTTTTTACGTTGAGTGATTTTAGAACTTTGTTTACGAAATAAATTTTTTAAAATAATCTATTCGACTCGTCATCTCTACAGAAAAAAAAAAAGAAAACACGGTGAATAAAATATTTAAAAAATATATTATATCGACAACTACATGAAATACAAATAAAATAAATAAAAAACAGAAAAAAGACACGTTAAATATTTGGATTATTTTTAAAAAATAAACTCGGATCGGGAGATTCGAATGTTGCTAGTTTACGATGTCTCTGCACAGCTCCGGTTACATTTGTCAAAATTTCATTTTGATTGTTTCGTTTTTCTGCCACATCATCGCCATCGTATTTATATGGACCCGCCGATTGATTTTTGATTACGATTGTCGACTCTAAATTCAACACTTCGAACGGTTTATTCAACGCTAACACCATTGAGGACGACCTATCAGCGATCGAAAGTAAGGAACATTTAGAGCAATTATTGCTTCCACATAAATTATCTGGAGTGGTACGACTAAAAACCAACGAACCTTTCATCGAAGATGTATCAAACGGTGTTTTCAAAGTTTCGTTTTTATTTGCTGTGACGCACGGTTTTAGCGAAATTTCCGATATGTAAGAACAGTTTGTTGAAAAACTGCGACTTCTCGTCGTCGGCACGCCGACTGATTCGTTCGAACATAAATTTGGAAACGCGGATCCAAATCCGGTAACGATATAGCTCGTTGCAGGATACGAATACGCTCGCCGACAATCGTGATGGGATTTAGGACCGTCGTCGAGTTTTGGTATTCTATCGATAGTTTTATAATCGCACAGTTTACCTTCAGTATCGTCGACCTCGCTACCATCCCTCATCGAACCACGCTCGCTTTTTGTCGCTTCAGATAGCGCGTCGGTTTCAACAATTACTTCTAAATTATGATTAGTGGTCGTTTTACGTTCATCAGAGGAATTTTCCGTCGAATTCATTTCTTTTGGATTAAGATTTTGAGTTATTATCGACTTCGAATCAACCTGCGAAGAACATTCGTTACTCGTTGGATCTGCTGACATGGTTTTCGGATCCGTGCTCTCTGGCGACGACGTTGGTCTATTCAATACATTCAACGGTTCTTCGTACAACTAAAAAAATAAAAAAATCAGTTTAGTATCCATCTTCATCAATAAGATGCGCATTTTTCAAAACTGAATAACACTAACTTCAAAAAATGGAGCTTCTAAAAATAAATCTTGGATAAGCTGCCGTGCATGTATTCTATAATTAATGCTTCCCAACAGTGAGCATACGTCGGAGAATAAACAAATATCTTGGAAAAGATCACCACATATTTGTTTAAGGCTGAAATGTAAACGATAAAAATAGTTTAGTCGACGTCATTTTAATAATCTAAACTGATTCCATCACGAATACTTACTGCAATAAACATTGTTTACAAGTTTTATGTAATATTGGATTGCCAAGTTGTTCGATCAATTTCAATACTTCTTTTCGTAGTATAGATCGACTTTTCAATGAATTTTCGTTATTAGTTAATAATGAATTCGCCTGTGATTCACCTGAATTAAAAAACACATATTACGTTACAATTTCATTACTGAAGCTCGATTAAAATGATTTTCCACTCACTGGTATCCAAAGTACTGCTACTAGCTCCTCCAGGAGTATTATCAACTATTCCCACTGGTTTTTGTTGCCACGTTAATAAAATCGGGCTCTCAGTTTCTGGTCCCACGCCGCCACCATAACTACTTTCAGTTTCTGTAATATAAATAAATTCGTTACAATTAATTTCAGCAGAATGAATCACAATTTTCACTTTAATTTAGACGTACCGGTTCTAATACGGTGCAACGAGCTAGTAGACGTTTTACGACTACGAGCAGTAGTTCTTCCATCCACAGCAGCATCACTTTTTGAAGAACACAGCAAACAAGCTGATCTCTCATGTCTTCGTTTACGTTGAAGAGTCGTTAAAGTTCGATTGATTTCTTCATTTTTCACCATTTCTGAATCGGATTCCGCAGATACATCTATTTCATCGGAAGATTTCACTGCGGGAAAAATTCATACATCAATATTCGTCTATTGCCAGTTGACACTCGAAATATCATTTGCGATAATAACTACTCACGTAATACTTGGGACGATTTTTTAGTGGAAACGGAATTCTTCGAAGCACATGGTAACAAATAGCTAGTTTTTATAGGAAGACATATTCCTTGATAACAAGGACCACTCGGTTCTGATTTTTCTTCATCTATTTCTGAAAATGTAAAAAAACTCGCATGAAATTTACACAAGAAAATTTGTTTTACACTCAAGGAAAATTCTTTACCCGTAGAATGCGAAAATTGGCTACTTTCAGCTACTGATGATACGTTAGCATTTTCATTTTCGTCAATATGAAAAGGAGCGCTTTTCACTTCGAACTCGTGAGTTCTACAAAACCATTATAAATTATTAGAAATGAGTATTCCTCAACTGTTTAAAAATTCTGAATTCTTACAAAGGTTCGTGAATATATCGCGGAAACTTCGGTCTGACCAAAGGAGACATTTGTCTGCGATCATGTGCTGATAAATATTCCATGGTAGCGGTGGCGGAAAAACTTGAAGATGTGCCTAGGTGATGACGGTTTTGTAACATTCGCAATGTTTTATAACCAAGAGCACTCTGGGCGCTCAATCTACACCCAAAGCTAATACTGGCTGTAAATTAAAAATTGTGAGTTTACTTTCTCAATTGAGTCAATGGAAAATATCGGAAAAAAGACTCACAATGACGTTTAGTTGATAAGAAAGTTCTGGACTCTTTTGGATTATTATTTGTCAATACGGTGGTGAGCGAACTAGTACTGGGTATAGGACTCAATGTAGATATTCTCTCGCTAGAAAAAATGATTTTTGCAACAATGAGTAATTTAGATACGAATGATCATTTTTTATACTAGAGTTTGAAACGAAATTTACTTGTAATTTGATGGTTTTCCATAAACAGAATCACATGAGCTAATACCACTAGTGCTGCTATCTGTACCACAACTGTCTGATCGATAAGCAATATGATCCACGTTTGACCTAAACAAATGAATACGTTAAATTAAAATTTGATGGAGTCATATTCCAAATATCGTTTCGAGTGCAGTACATACTTATTGAGATTAGACGGAGGTGAACCGGATGACGACCATTCATCTGATGCATCAGCTTTGCTTTCACTGTAACTTCGATTATGTTGAATTTGACCAGAAAAACCACCTCTTTGAGGTAATGTAGCAGATTTTTTCTCAAAAGAAAATTTATCTAAAAAGATACCAAAATTAGATTAATTAAATTACAAAAAAAAAAGCAACAAAAACCAAAACAAACTCCGTATATTTACTTGGTATTTTGAAAGTTGAGCCATCTTCATCTTGATCCAAAAACGTTTTCAGATCATTCTGCAAATTAAATCATAAGTAGATCAAACCAAATAAAAACAAAAGAAAAATTCAGTAAAAATTTTTCATTTACCAGAGGCGATTCAAAGTCCACCGGTGATGAAATAGTCTCAGAATCATCATCATCGGAGAATTTTTCAAACGATGTAAACGAAAATGGAACTTCATTAGATACGCACACTTCATGCCGAGTACGTTTCAAACATCTCCACGCTGCAATTGAAGGAAAATAGTGAATATTTTGTGTATGCGACGCTGTTATAGAAAATAATCTACGTACTAGTTTTGCTGATAGCCGCGACTCCTTCTTTGGTTGATGCTATTAGTGATAAAATATAGAACGCAGTAACTTTCACACTGTAGACAGCACATTTTTCGGCGATTCCGACGATTACTTTGATGATACCACGATCGGATAAATATTTCGCTCCAAATGAACTGGTGGAAAAATGTCCGATTGCCCATAAAGCCGATTTCAATTCCAATATAGCTTCATCCGTATCACAATCGCACATTAAAATGACCTATAAACGATGTTACCATGGAATACATATATTTAAAGTAGCTCTACATCTACTTCTATCACCATCGAAACAAACCTGTATCATTTTGGGAATAATTTCTTGTTTAATCAACAAATTAAATCCTTGCGAATGTTGCACCAATTGTCCATACAGATGCGGTGGTACAAACACATCCTTTAAAACAGCCTTTGAATCAGTAATACGTTGCCGGTAACGACCATCGTCACCACGCTGATATTGAGACATCGCATCGTGTAGTTCTCCTTCCACAATTTGGGTGTATCTAAATCAGAATACGTAGCCATTCGAGAATTAAAAATGTTTTCATTCTTCTACTTCAGAAAAATGCTAACGTACTTGGCATTAAACGACGTAGCCCATCGTTGCAGTTGCGGTGCGACGAAGTTGGCGGCTTGAAGATATGAAAACCCTTTTTCGGTGGATAAAAAGCGTATTAAAAGTAGTAAACCCTTATCTCCTAAATGTAGTAAAGATGGCCGTAGTGAAATCAATGCCTCCAAATAATCCTGAACAAGAATTTGTTTTCATTATTAATCCTGACTATTTCCACTTCTAGGTAGAAATAAAATTCAAAAACCTTATTATCAGCTGCTTCATTTAAAGCGTTCAGGGCTATTGATGAAATTGCATTATTATCGTCGTGCAACTGATTAGCCAACATTTCGATGGCCCAGTTTCTGAAACTCTCGTGCTTTGACGCGCTCGTTCGTAATAATACGTGCAAATATTTCGTACCATACATTCGAGATGATACAAAATTACACGACAGCACACTGCTGAATAATTTCCTGATAAAAAAAATGCAAATATTAAAAACAATTCGCGTCATTTGCGCATTAAAAAATTATAAAAAATTACTTCGTATCTTCACTAGTCACGTAGCTAAGACTAGAAACGATCAATTTAACGTAACAATCCATATTAATGTTGATTGCAATGTGATGTAAACTACAATAAAAAGACATTTATCATATTAGATATTCAACATAAGGGGGGGGGGGGATTGGATATTCAGACCACAGACCTTTGCAAAATGTTTAGTTTTTTCAAAATCAACAAGCCTGCTTCGCAGTTACTTAATCGTCCGAGTAATAAAAAGTAATCCTGACTTAATGAATTAGTCAATCGTTGAGGACTAAATAAACAATCATGAACGGATTTCGCTTCGATAATCTGCTTCAACTGAGTATCGATATCTTCCAGTAATTCGTTCAATAATTTCGTCCCGTCATTCTGAAACAACCAATTCATTAATTAATATTAAAATTACAATGGGGTAAATAGACACACATAATTGGGCACACTCGAGAGCAAATACGCACATTTCTAGTATCCATCAAGATATCAATTAAATCACAAGCGACTATGGTATAGATATTAGCTGTAGACGAATCGAGTTTCATTGGCATGTGGCTGAATTTTTTGGAAGACGGTTTGTAAAAATATACCAGTTTCTTGATTAACGTTTTGAAATTAGTATCATTCAACTTTTTGGAATTATTCAATCCCAACTGAAAAAAAAAAAAATTATTTGTAAAATTCATACAATATATACTCAGCAAATACCATAAATTTATACCTTCAACAATATTCGTACAGATTCCCACTTCCAACGACTAGGTTCCGGAACTACAAGTACCCCTGTTTCTTTGATCAATTCATCAAATACCTTAGGTGAAATCTGTGCCGAAAAAATATTTTAAATCATACGTGGTTCGAAATATATTCACGCAGTATAAAAATATTAACACCTACTTTACGTAATTTACTCTTGGCTGTTACACTTTCAGAGGTTTCTGAAGGTTGAACATTACTAGATTTCTCTCCATACTGGACTACATGATTCAACAACAAGGATACAGGTTGGCGCGGTTTTTCTAACTGTTTACGTAAGTTTGTTAAAATGCACATAGCCGATAACGCCATTTGTTGTTTATGTTTGCAGGGTGGAAAATCGGTACGATTGATATTTAAAATTGATTCGTTGTCACTTTTCAGATTTTCGAAATACTCTTCGTTACATGAAAGAGACTTTGGTTTTCCACGAAGATTCTTACTATTTGACGTTTGCGTAGCATAGGATGCTTGAATATCTGTAATTCACAATCCATTTTCAGTAAAAAAAAAATTATAAAGTTTACGGCATTTCAATTCGAAGATACATATATGGTTTTACCTTGATTACAAACTTCAGCTGAAGACCTACATCTATCTTTGGTAACAACGGTTTCATTAGGCGACGATTTCGTTGTAATATTATCAGGAACATTCAGATTAGGAGGCAGTCTTACGTCTAGTACCTTAGGATACTCTTCAGTAAAACGTAATTTACCGTTACTATCATAATTATAATGAAAGTCTTTGGAACAATGACTATAACTAGAAGAATACTGTTCGTGTGAAATTGACGATTCTGAATTTTCATTAGAAATCGATTTACAAGGCGGATGTAATGGACATCCGCGGGTAGCGTATGAGATAAGATTAGGCATCGATGGAGGAACCAAGAAACATTCTGAAGGTAAAATTTTGCGACTTAAATGTAAAAATTCACCTGAAAATAAACATTTCAAATTAGTTAATAATCTAACGAGTACTTTCTCACTTAATTTAAGGTTCGTAATTACCTAATAAAATGCTAGCTTGCAAAGAAAGGAATGAATCACTAGAAATAATAACTTCGACCAAAGCATCTGGAAGATCTGATTCCATTAAACACAGAAGAATCAAAGAAGTGTGGACTTCAACTAAATTGACTCTGTTAAAAAAAGAAAAAGCATGTACAAATTAAGATTCATTTTTTTCATATTAATGTACCGGAAATGAAATACTGACCTATTTTTGGATAAACTAGGAAGTATAGATCTTCCTTCATCGACTAAATATCCTTCACTCAAACGAAATGATTCCTGAGCACGTGAATGCTCCACTGAATCCAAAGCGATAACTTCATCATCCGTCCACTCAGGTTGAGGTATATTCATCAACTCGAATAACAATTCGATTACCGCTTTCTACAACATAGACAACAATTTTCAAATTTTTAGCGCGCAAAAACAGAACATACCTATTCAAATTCCATATGACTAATCGCCAATGCGTAATACAACTCAAAGTTGACCAAATGTAATACAACGTAATAGCATATTATGAATACAATAATCCATGTAAGTGAACTTATTTACCCGGATATTATGTTGATTCAAATATAAAATTTTAACAATGGACTTCAAACCACCCACATTATCAGAATCGTTGCATAGCTGAAATAATCCGCTAGACGATCTCAACAATGTTAACAACACAAAATTAGTCCACATCAACCTTCTTTCTTCTTCTCTAAAACTATAATGAAAAAAAAAATTAAATCAAGTTTGATCATTAGGGCAGAACGCTCTGATTCGAAAAAAAATACCTATTTTTATCAGTAACGAATGAATTTGTATAACCAGAAATTAAATATCGTAATTCGATTTTAGCTGGTTCTCTGGTCGACGGTTTATTCAAAAGGAATAAAAGTGCACCACATATTGCTTCGGTCATATGACTAGACGGAATAGTATTAGCATTACGCAACAAAGCCCTAACACCATCACATTCTATAAACACTGAGCTATTTAGAACACCTGTAAATGTGAAATGAATTATTAGAAATCGCAACAATGTAACTAATTGATGGCGTTCTCGTTTCATAAAATCAATACGTACATATTTCACAAAGCACTGCTAAACACGCTTTTAGCAACCTATCCGTTTCTTCTATTGGTCTAAGAGCGACTGAAACCAACGGCCGGACAAGTGTTGCGTTGAAATGTTGCGGTGCCAAGAATAATATGTGCCTCATCATTTTCAAAGATTGTATTCTTTCGCTCATTAGCACTCGTTCATTATCTGTTTTCAATAACAAATCCAAGCTCCTGGAAAAAGGTCACGAAATTGCAAATTTTATCAAATTACAACATATTCTACGAATCTTTAATTCGTCGAATTACCTTGAAATAAGATACGGAAATTGTAATCTATTTAACGATAATACATCTTCTTCGGTTCTAATTACGTATCGCAATGCTCTTAAACCAGCAGCTCGTACTTGAACGCTATCTTGAATTAAAGCTATTCTTAAACTGAAAACACAACTCAATAGTTACTCTGGTTTCGTTTGGATTCAATTCAATTTGTCATATTAATGATACTCACCAACATAGGATTTCATCAGTGCTAAAGCCGAAGGTATCAGGTGATTTCCATTTGGAATTTTTGCTTAGTAAATGTACGAAGGAGTTTAAATAGT
Organism: Planococcus citri; assembly: GCF_950023065.1. Classification (NCBI taxonomy): domain Eukaryota; kingdom Metazoa; phylum Arthropoda; class Insecta; order Hemiptera; family Pseudococcidae; genus Planococcus; species Planococcus citri. Next base: position 41,471,861 of record NC_088679.1, read on the forward strand.
TCAATTTTTTTACACTCGATACACCGTATTTCTGGCATACGTTACTTAGAATTTCTCGCATTAAACATTTAGGATCTAAAACATAACGGAAGTAAGAGGGAGAAATTAGTGAATATTCAAATGACGCAAGGACTCCGTTGTTGGTATAATTTACCTAAAGTAAAGTCTAATTTCACAGCTTCATCTTTGTTTTCAGTACGACCTGGGCAAATAAAATATTTACAAAATTAGTTGAAAGTATCTTCAATAGTACGAAAACAGTAACGAAACATTCACCTCTCAAAGCTTTCGCAGCTCTCAGCGTCCGGCTTCTCAGCATCCAGCTTGCTACAGCCATTCTTCGAGGAATATATTAAATTAAATAGACCGCGATAGGAAATTACTTCTTCATTGATTTCGCCGATGCCGACTATCATCTAGTTGCTCATTCAGATGGATGATGAGATAAACATTCATTGAGAAGTAATTAAACAAACATCCGCGTGAACTCTTTTTGGCATTCTATGACAGTGTTTTATGAAAGTTATTATCTTACATATTTTACAAATACACACCCCGATTCCGAATATACTAGATTTAAATAATTTTTAATACATACATGTTTTTCTACTTCGAACATACTCTTGAACTCTACCACATTTCCTGTGTATCCATGATGCAAAACAAGAATTGCAGGCGGAACAAAATACTTTGAACGACGATTCGAATGCTTGCGTAATATTTTCGTTTCACGGGACGTCATGGTGAAAGCAGTGTTGGCAAAACGAAATTATTTCGTTTCGTAAAACGTTAAAAAAACGCAAAACGAAACGAAAACGAAATGAAAACGAAACGAAATACAGACCAAGAAAATAACGTTATGACTTATGACGAAAACGAAACGTTTCAAAAATTTTCGTTTTGAAAACGGAATTTCGAGAAGCAAAACGTTTTTTTCGTTTTTTTTTTCGTTTTACCTACTTTTTCGTTTCACCTTTTTTCGTTTCGTTTCACCTTTTTTTCGTTTCGTTTCACCTTTTTTTCATTTCGTTTCACCTTTCTTTACTATCGTTTCACCTTTTTTTCGTTTTTTATAGTATTCTTTGCTAGTAATATGCAATGATTACTTCACAGAAGTTGTTTTAAAACTCTAGAAACGTTATTACAAGGCAAAACGTTATCATAAAGTAAAACGTTATCATAGGGTAAAACGTTTCCATAAGGCATAACGTTATTTTGAAGCATAACGAAATGAAAACGAAAAAATTTGAGCAAAAGTAGGCAAAACGAAATAAAAACGAAATAGAAAAAGGCATAACGCGAAACGTAACGAAAAAAAATCAGAGGCATAACGAAAACGAAACGAAACGAATTGCTGTTCCATTTTACATAACGTTATGAAAAACGAAACGAAATTAATTTCGTTTTGCCAACACTGGGTGAAAGCGTGAACTTCATTTTTTCGAAATTCGAAAGTTCGATGAACCGATGAGAGATGACGTGATGAGTGATGGAGTTGGAGATGCAGATCAGCAGATGCATTATTGCAGAATTTTGATGATGGCTCGTCGTACTAGTCGTACATCTCGAATCTTGATGTAATAAATTGACAGTGACAACAAACAGTGATAGCTTTAGCTGGAGCTGGACACATTCGAAGAAAAGAACTAGAAATAAAAAAATATGAAAATAATGGAACCATCCAGCCTAACTTTTGTGAAGGGAGGGGGAGTGAGGTGAGTGTTTCATTTGCAATGTCACCAATAAAATAAATACCTACCTACTTGCCTAAAACCGAAAGTAGGGTAGAGGAAAATAATGTCACAGGGAAGGGAAATAAAATTGTCAACTTCATCAACTCCGACGATTTTCATACCACTTTTTTTTCTTTACCCTTTCCTACATATTTTTGCTGTAGGTATCCAAGTATTCCAAGTGTGTGGTTTGTTAGAACTGAAACTTGAATGTAATGAATTAAAATTTCAAATTTCCAAAACCTCACAGCTCCCAGCTGACAGCTAACATTATGTAGCTTTGAATAGATGGGATCAGTGTTTTGTTCGGAACGTGAATTTTTGGCCGTGTGATGGTGTGAGTTGAATTCAAGCTAGTTCATCATCATAAATAATTCCGATCAACCATCAAAGAAAATAATGCTTCAATTTTGAGATTGGTACTGGTACCAGTCTACATCAAAATCTTTGAAATTTCATTTACTACCATGCTGTGTGTGTGTGTGTGTATCTAAACGATGGACTAAACTGACAAAAGCACGTCATAATAATTACTCGCAGTTATATTTCGATCGACTCGATCGTACTACTACTAATAATTGGCGTGATGGATCCAAGAATGAACACTGATACTAAATGCTATGCTGCGTATGTAATTTTGAAAGATAGATCTCGTTGACGACGTTTTGTCTGATGTAGACTCGAATAATGTAAAAAAAGTCATTCAAAATTTGTTACCTGAATTAATCATCAATGTAATGTAGGGCGGTAAAGGCCAAGCCCAAGAGCCATCATTTATTTTTGCAAAAAATTTGAAAATTCTATTACTACTATTACGCTATAAAAAAAAATGCTAGAATAAATTTAAAATTCAAGTACCAACCTGTGAGAATGAGAAGACAGGACACCAGTTTGATGGGCTAATTTTTTACCATTTCTAGTTCTCGTCAAACAGAAAACAAGGAGCATAATTTTCATAAACTAAATAAATTCGCATGCAGATTCAAACACGAATCTTGACTGTCAACACACACACGTGAATTTCACATAATTTCACTAGAACTTTCGATAAAATTTACGTACTTAGCGATTGAATCCACTCATTCATGATAGATCTTGTAGTTCAAAAACAAAAACTTCTTCAAGTTAATTTTCCGCACCGTTTAGTCAAAAAATAATATGGAAAATGGTTCCAAATTCCAATCTCAATTTTTTCATTTTTTGCAAAATTTTTAAAAAACATGAAAAAAATAAAATTGAAAAAGCGTACAGAACGATTCTGCTCAAACTTTGAAATGAAAATCAAGCGCCGTGACCTCACGAATTTCAATAGAGAACCTAGTGGCGATATATTAAACCACTTTGAAAATACGTTTCTAGGAATTGACGTTATTTACCATTGTCGTATTTTTGATAATTTTAACGAGCGACTGTGATATAAAATTTTATTTGTTGTTATTCGTGGTGTTCGTTAGTTTGGTTTTATTTTCGCGAAAAACCCGAATTTTTGGAAAGTTTTAGTCGGCGTTGTGATTTAAGTAAGGTTGTTGGAGTATCTAGCACTGACTAATCGATAAATGAAGGCAAGTAAACCCATATTCACATTTACTGTTGTTCTTACGTATCGTACCACTATCCTCATTATGGTGTTGCTGCTTTCATTCAGCATCAATACTCAATGATGGACTCAAAAATCGAAGTAATAGTAAACTGTAAAAACACTTTTACTTGAGCGCTAACGAAGTAGTCCTCCTGTAAAATGTGACAGATTTACTAATTAAATTAATCGTTTATCATGTGAAATTTCTTGAAGCGGTATACTTTGATTCATTGTTAAAAGTATTCTATGAAATATCAAAGCGGTTCATGTGTAACTGAAGTTTAATTGTTACATTTGCTTTAGATTTCCTCATGTCGCGTTCAAATCAAGATAAATATGATGGAAATAGCAGTAGTAACGCCAACAACCGTCGGCAGTATAGGCTCATGTCTCCTGAGGAAGTAGCTGCTGGGAAGAAGTCGTATTGGACAGAGTTGGAAATTACAGGTTAGATCGTCAGCTCCAATATGAAACTTTTATTCACATGGGTAGCATTTATGTTGATTTGAGATATGAAACACCATATCAACAGAGATCGATTATTTACACCTTGTTACATTGATATATTTTTCAAGTAACAGAAAGGGATGTGTTTTTTGGCGAAATTTTACTTCGTTGTCTAATATGATTTTCATTTTTTCAGGAATTGTGCGTAATCTTAGCCCAGAAATATGGAAGTTAACGCATTTAACCTGTTTATACTTAAACGACAACCACCTAACACGGCTTCCTACGGATATCTCAAAACTAGTTAACTTAACGTCTTTAGATCTATCTCACAATAAGTTACGCAGCCTTCCTCAGGAATTGGGTGAACTTATTTATCTGAGGTAACTTCGCATTTTCTGCCGCTTGATTCGCCGGCTCTTTTCATACCTTGACATGAATGCAATTCGTACATTGTTTTCAGAGAATTGCAGCTGTGCAATAATTTACTACGTTCGTTGCCGTATGAAATTGGGAAACTATTTCACTTGCAAGTTTTGGGCCTACAGGGCAATCCTTTGAATAAAGAATGTTGGAAAATATACAACGAACCTAATGGAACTCACAAATTGTTATCGTTTCTGCTGGATAGTTTGCAAGGTAAGATGTTCTTAATTTTATCGTTCGATGAATTCACAAACACGTGAAATTATTATTTATTTTGAAATTCTTCGAGTGTTACATTTTTTATAATTGAAAAGTAATTATTCGTGCGTTACGACGTGCCTACCTGCTGCTAGATTATTGAAAATTCTCACATTCTGATAGCATGATTTTAAAATTCTAAGAGAAATAAATTAATTTTTCGTGGTTAATGATTGTGAAAAAACACATTTTTTCAGAAAAAAAAAATATTTAAATGTTTTCTAGCAGCAATTTCGTGCGAGCTTATGTTTCATTATACGTCGTGTCAATACTACTAGTCATTAATTTTTTTAGTTAACAAATTTGGTTATAAAAAATTCCTCGTTTTAGTCACGATTTGAAAGTTGCAAGATGAACTTTTCAGGTTATAAAAATTTATGTGGCAGCGGTGGGATTCGAACCCACGCCCTTGCGGACTGGTGCCTAAAACCAGCGCCTTAGACCACTCGGCCACGCTACCTCGACCAAATTTGCTATGTTTTTAACTCATTTATGAAAATTCAATTTTAAATATAACGAACTCATTAATGATGAACCTACAACACGTTAATAATAATGAATAGTGAATTGAGTGATTTGGTAACGGAAGAATTGATAGTAATTTTTCAATTAGATGTAGGTAATCGAAAGCCTACTTATTCACATTGTTGAGTTGTCAGTTGTTTGTATCAATGAAATTGAATTTTTTTTGATAGTTCGTTGTTTATGAAATGATTTTACTACAATAATTTTATTTTTAAAATTTGGTAACGTGTAGAAGATAATTTTTCTGTAGGCTCGTAGCATAGGCGTCCCTCTTTAATAAAGTGAATCCAACTGAATGAATGAAAATGTGAAAAAGTGATGAACAATTCTGCTAGATGGCGCAACGAGTATTACATACAATACTCTAGAGTAGAGCAGCTACACTATAGAGTGTTGACAGCTAGACAAATCAGAGAAGTGTCGCAAAGGTGCATTAGACCAATTTGAAATCTTGAGAAAATCAAAAAAAAATTGTTGTTGACTAAAAGTTGAACTTAAGTAATGAATAAAAGAGCTCAAAATGTTTTGAGATATGTTTTTTGGAAGCATATCACTTTGAGCATAAAAATCTGTATCTTTCAGAGTAAAATTCCTCCTACAAAAAATTTCACTGTAGAAGACCTATGATGATGATTTCGTGAATATAAATTTTTTAGTGCTTTTGGAATCTTTAAAGCGATTCTTATTTTGAAATTAGCCTATGTAGGTTTTTTTGTTGCCCTGCAACTTTTCCTCACTGGAGAAATCCTCCCGAAGTGATGAGTATTTAATTTGAATCGACAATCGACCTTGAATTCGTTTTTGCAAAAACTTCAATAAAATTTTTGAAAGTCCATCCGCAAACTCAGTCACTAGTGATATTTTTATGACATAATTTGTCTACCCAAAAAAAATTAGATTATGGTATACTTTCTTTACAACGATAATAGAGCCACGTTGTATTATTTCCGCACGAATAAATATTTTACCATGTTGATTTTAATGGTGAAACGACAATTTTATCTTTTTTTTTTTGTTAGATTGTCAATCGTGTTACTCTATTTTCATAATTGTTGCAATAATGGTATATTCTCATTGATGTTGACCGAAGCATCGTCCATTTTAATTGGTATTCGCAGTCATTCTGATAGCGAATTTATTGTTGTTTTCTATAAATGTATGCGATGGACTGTTTGATGATGTAGAAATCAGTCAATCTTTTGGATCAACGTTGATGCAAATCAGTTCATTACTCTCGATACAGCGACTATCATTTCGATAATCTTTTGATGTTTCATTTGAAGTTGAAGCCTTGTGGTGTGTCAGTGTGTATGATTGTGATCTTCTCTTTCGATGAATGAAAATATTGTATAATTGACGAACAGGTGTTGAGGTTTTTATTTTTTATTCTTCATTAGTGTAGATTACTGCCGAGATCTAATCATTTCAATTTTCGATTGTTTTCATACAGAAACACGCAATTATTTGATAAAAATAGTATCAATTTAAATTATTACTATTAAAATTCCCTTATAAAGAAATGAAAATTTTTCACATTTGTGACGGCATTGATTTGTGGGCTCTTTTTTTTTTTTGCATACAAGCGAACTATGGTAAAGCCAAAGCGTGACGTTTATATTTGACATGGTAGTTTACGTTTACGCCTTGGCAATGACATTGCGTTGACCTATATTTTGACCTTCTTGTTTGGGCGTAAATTGTGGTTCGTATTGTTTTGAATTTTTTTTACGTACGATATTAAAATGACGTTTTTTTTTCTGGTTTCGGTCTCGTTTCTATACCTGTTGGCCTGTTTGCCCTGACAAAGAAATGTGCTACCGTATAAAAGCGCAAGCCATCCCAGTGAACTATTGTAGGAGTTTCAAATACTAAATACACGATTTATCGGTCGTAAAATAGCGCAACTGGTTTGAATTGTTTTTTTTTTCTCTCCTCCTGCGTGCAACAAGTACACAGCAACTCGTAGCCTATTGGTAAAGTGAAAATGATTGATTTTATATGCCGAACGCGTTGGCGGTTTGTTGTTAAACATTGAAAATGTGGTAAAAAAAAATTGAGAGATCATGAATTTACGAGATCGGTGTGATTGGCGGCGAGAGCATGGTACACGCGAACATATGGTAATGAAACTGCGCGGGAGTATGAGCACTGAGGTTTTATAGCGATTGAATTAAGTATTTTAGAAAGTCGTGATACAGAGAGTTTAGCTCGGATTGATAATGATTTATAGCTTCGCCGAGTGTAATTAATTCTAATATAGAGGTCGAACCTCGAACAGACTTTGTGAATCGTACGAGATATAGATCGAAATTCTGCCAATATTTACATTTTTCTTTAAAATATTTCCACCTCGTTTCTGCACTTTTACTCTTATGCGCATGGTAACATGACGATGACTCGACGATGATTCACTCGAACTGGTGATAGTGGTCAAGTTTCACATTTCGTCATTAATTGTTTTCATTCGGAGAGTTTTGTTTTGGCCGGACAGGAGCACGAATGGTTGAAAGAATGAGTCTCATTTTGAAACAAATCTGTGTTTTTATATAATTTACATACCTGAAATTACTGAAAGCTGGTAAAATTGCATTCAATGAAACTTCATTTTTCGGAAAGTGAAAGTAACAATTTTTAGTTATTGTGCTTTTTCCTTTAATAAAATTTTTAAATTTGAATATAGTTTCTGGTCCAATTTTTCAAAGCAAACAAAAAATGTTCTCTTGCGGAATGATCTATGTATATCTAAAATTTGATTTGAGGCAGTGTATGCAAAATATTGTTCCAGGGTTTTTAAAAATTTCAATACCTAACTTATTGCTCCTAGTTCCATCCTTCAATTTCAAAAATAGGCAATTTCACCTAATAACATTTTTGTCTGTCTTTAAAATTTAAACCAGAATTTACTTTCAAAGTCAACAAACTTTCAAAATAGGAAAAAAATAATAATTTAAAAAGTTCACTTTCTAATTTTTTTTGTACTTAACACTCGTTTCTGTCTGGGCAAATTCGGTAAAAGTGCAAAAAATGTTTTGGTCCCAAAATGTTGGTGTAAGAAGTATGGGTAGGTCCTCTTGATTTGTACACAATAAACAAACTGAACCATCCCACTCCTTTTGCACATTTTTTAGGAGAAAAAAATGTATCCTCAGTAAGTATTAGTTTTTCGCAAAAAATCCGGTTAATTGATGAAAACAGAAGAGGAATAAATATGTACTACATCAAAAGGCTCGAACTCGGTTAACAAAGTTACATTTTTTTTTTCATTTTTGAAAATCCAATTTTTCCAAATCTCGGCTCTACTTTACAAAGAAAACAAGAAAAAATGGGTGTAAAGTCTTCTCTCCGAGAAGAGTTTTAAATCATGGGTGTATTTTTATTCGATGGCCTGAGCTCTATACTGAAATCTTCCGCAGCCTGACGCTTGGCTACGGTCAGATGCGTCTATATGAACGCGGTTCATCTTGCCGAAATTTGATCTAATTTGATCTGTTCTGGTCTGATCATCCAGAACAGGTTTTCAGCCTATTAACCGCTTCCCAAGGGTCAAGGTCGCTTGTCTGTTTGATCTCTTAAGGCCACTGACCCGTGTGTCTAGAGTTTCAAAGTTACTAACCTACCTGTCTAGCTTCCCAAGGTCGTCTATCTGTCTGTCTGGCCTCTCAAGGTCGTTGACCCGTCCGCGTGGGTTCCCAAGGTGGCCTGTTTATCTGTGTGGCTTCTCCACATTGTCTGCATGCCTGTCTAGCCTATTAAGGTCATTGACCTGTCTGTCTAGCTTCTGAGCCGCCTGTCTGCGTGTCTGGCCTCTCAAGGTCATTGACCCGTTAATATGGCTTGTCTGTCCGTCCTCGTCAGGTCATTGACCCATCTTTCTGGCTTCCCAAGGTAGTCTGTCTTCCTGTCTGGCCTCTCAAGGACACTACCCGTCTTCAAAGCCTCTCATGGTTGTCTGTTTACCTGGCGAGCCTCTCAGCAGTCAGCTTTCAAACTTCATTGAGTAAAATTTTGTTGAAATTTCAACTTTCATAAATCAATCTGTCGGAGGCTCCAAAGTGCTCAAAACGATTCGAAACAGTTTCCAAACGCAGTACTTAGTATTTACCAAATCTTTTTTGGTCAAATTGGTAGAATTTTGATTTTTCTACATTTTTGGTAGATACAAATTTGGTTTTCAAAAATTTACCAAAAATTTAAAAATGAACTGCAGCGCCTGTAATTCAGGCTAGTGGGACATAAGCGTGCTATTTGAATGTAATTTTGCCCAGTTCAAAATTTTTCTTTTACTTGGGATTCCTCCCTCAGCTATTAGTAATTTTTGGATCCGTTTTGAGGAATCTGTAACTCCAAAATTGATTTCTATAATTTGTAACAGTACACTATGTAAGTATAGATGCGATATCTCTTCTTCAAATTATGAAGTTTGTACATAGCTGGTTAGCTGCGCAACACTCCCGTATTACCAAAAATCACAAGTAGTTCAGAAAATTGGAAATAGTATATTACAATACAAGGAGCGAAAGTGAAGTATGTTTGGTCGAGTGTAATTTGACTCGCCGAGCCGAAGGCGAGGGGAGTTAAAGCACGAGATCAAACATTCTTCACGTCGCTTCTTGCATTGTAAGATATTTTTCATTATTCATGCTACGAAAATAAGTTTTACGCCCGTTTTTGGTTAAAGTGATGAGTATGACCCCTTTTTTGCATAGTAAATATATCGAATACTAAGCCTCCTAGAAAAAAACTAAAGGCATTATGTCGATCGGAAATTCAATTCTCTACAATTTTCCTCGACTTCATTTTTCCGTAGAATGCTTTTTTCCGCCTCCAGGGCGCTTTAAAAGATAAAAGATCTTCATTTTCGACCCGGGTAAACATAGAGCATTTTCGTAGCATGCACGGAGGGCGGAAAACTTATACTTTCGTAGCATGTATAATGAAAAAATCTTTACACAACATCACGAGTTCAAAAGAAAAAAATTATGTTTACGCCCGCAACTTGGTCGTCGAAGTCACGCGTGTAAAATGAGTGCATGTCTGTAGTTCATCTCGCCGACAGCATCACAAATGTAATCGTTCGTTTACTTCGATTACAAAACGTGTCAATTAGCAAAATTGAAATTGAATGCACAGTATCTTGATTCTCTCGCGCCAATTAATTTTTCATTCATTATTTCGGCGAATTACCATTCATGATTTGAAAATACGAATGACCCTATAGTACAGGTGCATCTGCTGTTCTGCGATCTGCACACACTTTGCTTAAGCTACAAAAATTTTATAGTTTACCCACGATGGATATCCAGCGAACCCGCCGTCATAAATAACGCACAATGGTCCGCGAAATAATAATGATAATAACAATAATAAAAACGCATTCGCAAACAGATGTTTATGAAGGTAAAAATAACCTCCTTAGGTACCTAGAGCGTCGGTCGTCGTTATCATCATTATCGTTATTACTCTATTATCACGTCATTATATCTTCTTATCAATAAGGTCTTCTCTTTTAGAAAGTTTTTTTTTTACTTATTATCATTTTACGTTTACGTATATTTCATCCAGCTGCAATATTTTTCTTTCTTTTTTTCGTTTCTTTTCTTCTCTCATTTTTTATCATCATAAAGATCATTTAATACCGGATACAGGTTACTGATAGTAGGCGTTTTGCGGTTACCGTGTCATCGTTTCACAGAGATTTCAATTGCAAACGCGACATGCAAATTGTTTACGTACGTTTCATTAAAACATTACTAATTGCTTGTTTAAAAAGCCGGAAAATTCGTTTTGACGAAAAAATTAACACACATATGTCATTCGAGGAGGTCTTGACGTTGCTCAAAGCCGCTGCTGATCTAGATACCGACTATAGACGCGTTAACACGTTATAAATAATAATAATAAGCGATAATATCTCGTTAATTAGACGACGTTTAACGAGGATAAATACACGTAAATTTATCGTCTACCTACGTTTATTGGAGGTTTGTTTATGTTTATGTTTTTGTTTTCCTTTTTTTCTCCACCACTGTCTTCAAAAAACACTGCGCTACTATGAAACTTCCACTTCCATTCATCCAGCTGTGTGCACATGTCATCGTATTTTTGGCGGAAGTCACGATTGTACATATATACGAATACGAAAGGTTCAAAAGTTTTAAATGAAGAACCTCTACGCTGTCGGAGGAGATTCCAAAGCTTGCACATACGACGACTATCTGCAGGAGAGTCATCGACCTGTCGGCATATTTTTACGCAACTGATCCAAATTCACACGCACAAACCACGCGATCATCTCGAATAGGTGGGCGAATACAATGGCCATTCGATTAAGACGAGCTGCATAATGAATCGCATTTGATGATAATGAAGGGCGTACCGCCAGCCTATCTCTCTACATATACTCTAAACCAACACATGGGGGTCGACATTTCACCATGAAGACGGATAGCATTTTTCTTTTATTCAAACACTCATCAAGAATGTCTGCGAGCCGTCTTCTTGTCTTTCAAGACAAAAGCTCCACGTATACGCGTATATTTCATTTAGAGCTGCATTTATGTACTCACTCGACCATCTTCACAATATATTCACGATTATTCAATTAGTTGTCTACGCATCTTGCCACGAAAAAAAAACCTTCGCCATTTTTCATTTCCGACTTGACTGCATATTTTTTGGTTATGCTTAAGATATGCTTAATAAAGGGTACACGACATTTAGCCAAGTCCAAGTATGCGTATAGGTGGGTTGATGAAGCATATGGCATGGCTTCATCGCATGTACCGTAATCGAGAGTAGAGGTGTTTGATTTTTCACTTATGCATATTCCTTTCTTGTTATTCCCGTTTGGCAGATACCAGCTATTACCAATAGAAAAAAAATTCTATTCCCATCGTATGTAATTTATTTTTCGTTCGATGTTGTTATTCGTTGGAGTATTTTGAGGCAGCATATGCCCAGTTGCCCACATTTATCTGAATTTCATTTGATATTATTTATGTTTGTAGATGCCCGAATTTGAAGGGACTAACTTGATTCAAAATGTCATCTGACATTTTTATAAGTAATAAAATTGCACTTTTTTGCTGACTTGACCATTTTTGAGTTTATTTTGAAAAAATTATAATACGACAGGAACCTCCTCTACGCAAACGCGCGAGCGTTTCCAAGATTAAAAGGAAGGGGCAATTCAAATCCAAGATGTTTTCTACTATTACTTAATAAAAAAATTTAAAAAATGAAAAATTCTTCGTTTACGATTGCGTTAGTTAGGAAAACTGAAATTTGGTTTGTATCCTATTTGTGACCTCCTAAATTAATGGGATAATTCTTGCAAATTTGGAAACCGCAAGAATCCATTAGAAGACGGATCAATGTGGATGACTTGACCGAAAATGGGGTAGAAATTGAATATCCAAAAAAACTCTTCAAAAAAGAATTACACCCCGCCCTCTCCACGATTTCTAATGAACCTACTCCATGAGCAAAAATTAAAAATTTCAGTAAGAAAATGTTATGATATCATGGTGGAATCCGCCCCTAACAAAAACAACCTACCACTTCACCATTTATCGTATAAGACAATCTATGAAACAGCTAATGAGTCAAAAATTTGGGGGCTGACAAATCTTCCACACTCCAGAGTCAAGTTAGATTACTAAACTTATTTGAGGGATCTGTCCGCCCAAATTTTTGGCTCATTAGCTGTTTCATAGATTGTCTTATACGATAAATGGTGAAGTGGTAGGTTGTTTTTGTTAGGGGCGGATTCCACCATGATATCATAACATTTTCTTACTGAAATTTTTAATTTTTGCTCATGGAGTAGGTTCATTAGAAATCGTGGAGAGGGCGGGGTGTAATTCTTTTTTGAAGAGTTTTTTTGGAGGATATCAGTACTTTTTTTTCTATATTATTGTGATGAAGTGTTTAATCTAATGAATGAAAATAGCGTTGGTGGCAGGAGCATGCAGAGAGTGGACAGATTACTGGACATTTGTCATTAAACTGACTGGAATAAAAACAGTGGGTTTTTAAGGGTGATGGAGGAAGGGGTTGACCAAAAATTCGCCGATCAGTAAAAAAAAGACTTTAAATTTTGTCAAATAAAATGACACAATAGCGAATACAAATTTCTAAAATGAAATGAGAGATGAAATGACAAGTTTACCAATAATTGATAGAAATACCTATTAAAAAATTATTATTTTCGTTTTTGAATTTTTTGAAGTTTCAAAATGGAATTTTTTAGTTTAGGAAAAGGATAGAAAAAATAGCTGAGTGATGCGAGTGAAAAAACGTTCAAAAATTCAAGAGGTGAGAAACGATGTGTTTTTCAGGTTCCATTTTTTGGCTTCAAAATTTTGGAATTTAAATGTCAACTTTTTAATGAAAACCAAACAAACCTGAACAAAGTAAAGCAAAACGTCATTTCAAGAAGTAAAAAAAAAACATGTTTTTTCAGGTGAAAAAATGTATCTTGTTTGTTTTAAATAAATTTGCGTAATGAAATTTTTTCCATGTTTACTTTAAAAAAAAAAAAAAAAACAAGGGCAAAAGAAAATTTGTACTTTCGGAAGTGAAAAACAACGTTTTTTTACAATTTATTTTTAAAAATTGAACATATTAAATAAAAATCATATTGAAAAAATCAGCTTACAAAATTAAAAATTGAAAAAAATTTTTGAATCTGATGGGGTTCGAACCGGAGTCTACTGCGTGGCGAGCGGAAGCTTGAACCAAGCAGCCACTTAGGCTGCTTAGAAAACGGCGCATTTCAACTGCATACAACGCTCACCTTGTAATGGCAACACGTGTTGTGCTTTAAATTTAACAGACATTTCGATATTGAACGTTTATGTGCAATAATAATTATTATTGCGCATAAATGAAAGCTCATATCAATTTGAAAATATTAAAAGGCACTTCCGTGGTGTTTGAAGTATATGTGAACATAATTTCAACGTGATTGAAACTTTATTCCAAGCTGCAGCTTTTCTTAAAAAATGGATTTTTGGCCATTTTTTAAGTATAATTAAACTACTTCATTAAGAAAAGCTACAGCTTCGAATAGGGCACAAATCACGCTGAATGCTGAAATTTTGTTCAAATGTACTTTCAACATCGTAGATGTGCCTTTTGATGTACGTACATCTATCCCAGCTTTGGTTTGATTGTACTTTGGATAAATATACTGCTCGTTTTTTCAAAATTTGCCATTTTTCAGCATCTTTAGACTCCACTCAAGCTTGATGTAATTGGGCTACAAAGCTCAAATTTTGCATGAACATCAAGTTTGTAGTGGAGAAGTGCCTTTTGATATTTTGGGTCAATTTTGAAAATTTTTGGGGCCCAAAAAGGGGGGGTGCAGGGTCAATTTTCAAAAAATTTATAATTTTTTGCTTTTAGTCAGTAATGGTTGACAAATCGAAGCTATATTCCAAATTTCATCAAAATTGGTTCGGCCAATCCTTCTAACTTTGAGTGGAACTTGAAGAAGAATTTTACCAAAATGACAAAAAACTGGCTACTTGAAACTTTGCGAATTTTTATCGTACAAAAATTATTCTTATATATTCTGAAAGGTCTTTGAAAAATAAGAAAAAAAGTATCTATGCGTTTTTTAAATAAACGCATAGTTTTTGAGAAAATTGCGTTGGAAATATTCTGGGCTAACATTATGAAATGATTTGAGAATATAACTCCGTCTGGCGTTGCGCCGCCTACGGTAACGCGTTTCATGACGGCATGACGCGTTTGAAACCGTGGGAGGGCGGGGTGGCAACGCTACCGCGTCGCCTGATCAACTTTCTCATTCAATTTGATCGAATTTTGATTTTTTTTTCAAGGAAAATGGCCAAGTTTGAAATGTCTAAAATTTGCTAAAAATTAATAAATAAAATTCAGCTCTTGAAATTAGGCCTCGTAATGTTGTATGTACTTTTATGTATACGAGTTTTTTTTTTTTTTTGGTGACGAAAATTGGCTTATCTTCCATATCTCGCTACGATAGTTTGCCCTCCTCTTTTTCTATTAAGACAAAGCCTGTGTACGTGTCTGCAAGAACCATGAAATTAACAAATACAATACAAAGTAAAACAAAGATGACAAACGGGTCAATCCTATTACTCTTGTTTTTTTCTCTTCTTAATCGATTTCAGTTGTAGATTTAGTAACTCAACTGCACACTTTACCTTTATTGGTAATTCCTTTTAAAAAATCTAATCATCGTGGAGTGATTTGTTTATTCATAGCGATACAACATCGGCTTTTCAGCAACATACCTACGCGATGACTAAGTTATTCCAAAATGTAGATCGTTTTGCTTGACGTATTGTTAAATACGGCCAAATAATTAATTAAATTTTAGTGGAATTACTTCTCGTAGATGCATCGCAGAAACCTTCAAACATGTAAAACAAATCGAAATAATTAAATGTCGAAGATGCTTTAATGGGAGCAATTGACGTAACATATTTTCACGATGCATCTGTAAACGATGCACTGCTATGGCAGTACGCACACAATCGTCGCGTATCACACATTTCGCAAAGGTAACCATTTCATCTTTGTTCGGTTACTTAATGCTGCGGAAAAAGGAAAAAAACTCGTGAATTAATTCTTGCAAGATTCAAATCGCGAGCGGAATACACGCGGTGAATAAATGAAGCGTAAAAATTAGGCCAAATCCGAAGATTTTGGTAGTATTTTTGCATCTTTGCATGTAAAATAGACGATACGGTGCAGCGCAGCAACATTATGGTATATGGTATTGAACTATTGATGCAAAATTGGCGTAACCGACAAAGTAAAATGCAGATTGAGCGGTTGCGGTCACTCGAACAAAAATCACGGTTTGTTGTGGACGAATAAAACGCGAATTCAATGGATCTCGTATTATACAATGTGACTGCAGATAGATGGTTTGAATGCGGTGTGTATCGTGAGGCACGCGCTTTCATTATGGTCAGTTTGGCTTTGGCGCTGTAGGTTTTTTCCCAGATGTTTTTCTTATTTTGACGTACCTATGAATTTTTATTTTTTTAATTGAATACAAAAATCCTGAATTTGACAAAGATGGAAGAAGTGCTTGGAAATTACCGACATATGTTTGATTCATTAAAAGTTTTCTATCGTAGCATTACGATTCAAGTTTAATGTTTATTCGAGTAGGATGAGAACATAAGTTCTAAAAAAATTTTGTATGACAAAGATTATGTACATACAAAGGAGGAGTCCCAATAAAGCCACTTTTTGTCCCCAGGCCAGTTATCGACTCGACCACTCTTAAAATGTTGTAATAAATGTCCCAAATACGAATCCGTGCTTAGTTAACCCAAAATGACCATTTTTTGGGCTCCAGGGGTTTTCAAAGTTGTGAATAAAAAAATAATTTTTGGAACCACTGAGTATTATTTTCAAAAACTTTTTTAGCGTAAGATATCTGTTTGAACCCGATAAACGAAGTGCTCGATAATTTTTCATTTGATTTTAGTTGTAACTTTTAAAATTGAGCTTTTTTGGGTCAAATTCTGAGATGTACTCTTTGAAGAAAAAAAACGTTAAAATCACGTTTTCACGATTTCAACGAAATAAAATCTCTGAATTTGACCCAAAAAAGCTCAATTTTAAAAGTTATAGGTAAAATCAAATGAAAAATTATCGAGCACTTGCTAGGGTGTTTCAAATGTAAATTCTTCAATTTACTTGAAAAATATGCATAAACGCCTTGTTTAGGGGTTCCTAAAGTGGGGGACTCTAAAAGAAGGATTCAATTTCAAAATTACGAATTTAGAGGGAGCTTAATTGAACCTTTTCATCTAGATAATCGAATATATACCTCAAAACATTACGTTTGACGCAAATCGCAGGTTTCTAGCTTTCCAGGGATTCCCAAAATATCGAAATTACGAAAAATTGGAAAATTGGATTTTTGAGTAGGTACCTGATTGAGCTCAACATTTGGTAGGATAGAGGTCTTTCAGATACCAATAAACTGTAAAAA
Source organism: Planococcus citri (assembly GCF_950023065.1). Classification (NCBI taxonomy): domain Eukaryota; kingdom Metazoa; phylum Arthropoda; class Insecta; order Hemiptera; family Pseudococcidae; genus Planococcus; species Planococcus citri. The sequence continues at coordinate 41,488,833 of NC_088679.1, forward strand.
GCTTTTTAGGGAGGTTCAAAGGGGTAAGTTCAAAATGGTGGTTCCAAAATTTTTCAAAAATTAAAACCCCCCAATTTCTGCCCCCGAGAGTCGAAAATGGGGAAATCACCTCGCATTATGTTTATCGGGTTCAAACAGATATCTTACGCTAAAAAAGTTTTTGAAAATAATACTCAGTGGTTCCAAAAATTATTTTTTTATTCACAACTTTGGGAACCCCTGGATCCCAAAAATGGTAATTTTGGGTTAACTAACCACGGATTCGTATTTGGGACATTAATTACAACATTTTAAGAGTGGTCGAGTCGATAACTGGCCTAGGGCCAAAAAGTGGCCCCATCGTGACTCCTCCTTTTGTGTAAATACTGGCAAACATAGTCTGGGTCTGAAAAACATACTCGTTGCATTTAACTGCATGACATTTGCTGGAACATGTACTCGTAGATTTTCTGGTTCAACACTGCAAATTTTCAGCTCCCCTCGTCATTTTCTGAAGAAGAATCGAAATCTCACTAGAGATTCCAAATCGTCCTGAAATTCTGAACAAAATTTGGTTTTTGGAGATCGAATTATCTTGCAGATGTGGAAGAAATTCTCTTCAATTGCTGAAAAATTTTTCTTTTTCAATAATATCACATTTCCTTTAGAAATTATATTGTTTTTTTATTGCAAAATAACGATTATAAAATGTTTGAAAACTTGTCCAAAATAATATGTAGAAACACAAATTAAGGCGCTTAAAATTTCCAATGGAGAGGGGAGGGGCTGAACATGTTCTTACAAAAAATCGAACTTGTGAGAAGTTTAGAGAGTTGAGCAGTTAGAATGTTTCTCTTGTGAGCTGTAAGAATAGGTAGGTACTCATTTTCGTCGAATGATAGTTTCTATTTTTGTTACGTGACGTGTGATAACAATCTGTCATGAATTCTCCTCAATAAAAATTAATGATGTACTACAATTAAAACAAAAAACAACAACACATAAATGGATCAAATGTTACAATTACGCACATTTTTCACCGTAAGCCTCCTCTTGAGTACTATGCAAATTTCATTTAAAAACTTCAAAAGTATTTTTCTTGGAAGCCGAGTTCCTTGGCCATTGTCCCTGTTCGAGGGCTGGAAACACCTTCAATTTTATTGCAAATTGAAAATTTTTTCATAAAAGAAACTCCATTACCAGGGTATCTAACAGGTAGTGAAAATAGTGAAAAAGTAGTGAATTTAGTCAAAAAGGTAGTGAAAAAATGAAAAAATTCATTAGTGCGTGTTCATTTGTATTGTGTGTTTTTTTTTGTAATTTTGATTGAAATTAAAAAATACTTTATATACCTTACTTATATGTATACTTACCTACTAATTTTCTTCCAATTTAATTTTTTTGGAAATTTTCCCATGAAAAATTCGACTTTGTTAATTGTGTATGGGGAGGAGGGAGGTTCAGGTAGAGAGCTTTCTGAAAATTTGGTTGAAAAAAGGTAGTGATTTTTTTCAACAACAAAATTCCATTAAATACCATAAATTCAACTTCTGGTAATTTTCAATTTTTGGGAGGGGAGGGGAGGCCGGTCAATTTGACGACATTTTATGACACTTTCTCTGCAGTTTTGACAAATCATCATTCAATTTTGGGAATTTCCGATTAATTCTTGGCATTTTTCAATAATCTAAGCACTCAAGCAGTTGTGCAAAAATTTTACCCAAATGACACATTTCTAAAATGTTTATCGTTTTCCGATGGTCCATCAATTTTTGATATTTTTGTTGTTTTCACAATCAATTTTACAATTTTTATGACACTTTCTTTGTGAATATTCATTTCTGGGTCTTTATTAAACATGGAGATCGTCTGAATTTTTACTTTGGCCTTCGACCACCATTATTTCATTATATCTTTTGATTGATTAATAATTTTATAACTAACTAATCCACCTTAATTTTTATTTTGTTTCAGGTGAGTACAAATTTCCTTCCAAAAATGATAGAATATGAGCTCGCGTATGAGAATCAGTAAGTAATTTTATGTCAGTCACTTCTACACCTGTGTGGGCTGTGTCCTTTTATTTTCAATGGAAAATCATTTTTAAAAAATCTAAAATCACGGAATTTGATAATTAGCTGAAATAACTGTTCATCAGGTTTGAATTGAGGTGATCTGGTTTTTCGAATACGAATTTGTAAACAGTTGATCAAATTTTTGAGTTTGCAAACGATTTTGATTTTTAATGAATTTTTGAAAAATTAAACTCTAGTCATAAATGAAAAAAAATCAAAATTTTACCAAGAAGACCAAGAAAGCTAAAATTTGGTGTGTGCCCTGTTTTCGACCCTTCAAATCGATTGGAAACGGTTTCGAACCATTTTGAGTAGTAGTTCTAGAGCACCCTAGCAGATTTTCAAAAATTGAAATTTCCACAACATTTTACTAGATTGAGTTGTTGAAATGAGATTTACTTGGTATCCCATTTTTAATATTATGCTGAGTCGATTGGAGGTGGTTTCAGACTGTTTCGCAGCCTTCGGATATATTTTGGAAATTTCAGATTTTCTGAAAAGTGGTTTAAACACCAACCAAATTTACCTACTTTAGCGTAATTTTTTTTCTCAAAATACCGAGTATCCAACAGGTAGTGAAAGTAGTGAAAAAGTAGTGATTTCAAAGATGGGTAGTGAGAGTAGTGAAAATGTAACGGATTTATTCAAGAAGGTAGTGAAAAAATGAAAAGCCTCAAACGCGCAACAAAGATTTTCAAATTATTGAAAAAATAGATTGAAATTAAAAAATAGTTTGTATACAAATTTTCTTCCAATTTCAATTTTTTTTGAAAATTTTCCAGTGAAAAATTTGATTTTGTCAATTTTGTGGTGGGGGGTGGTTGAGTGGAAAGCTTTCTGAAAATTTTGGTTGAAGAAAATGAAAAAGTAGTGATTTTTTCAAAAAAAATTCTGTGAGATACCATGATTTTAATTACAGCCAATAACTTGTTTTGCTTTCGATTACATACTCCACGAGGATAGATTCGTGTGTAATATTCTTGAAAATGTGAAGATAGAACTGCAACGGCAACGTAGGTTAGATATAGAAAGAAATTATAATTCATGCTCGAGAAGATTTAGTGTACAAAGTAGATGACATTGTGAAGTGGTATGGTTGTAAATTTAACATAGTTTGACGAAAGTGACCGTATAGTTAAATACAAGTGATTTCGTGACAAGATTACACGCATTCGTTTAAATATTGTAAACCGGGTGAAAGTTCACTTCGTCCTCCATTGTCGTTTAATTCGATCACGATTTGTCTGTCATGTAATTCTTTGTATCGTACTACTTCGTATTCAAACGTAGGCACTGGCTACACATTTAAATCTGGTGAAGAGTTAAGATTGTGTGGTAGCGCCTACCGCCGCGCCATCCTTATACCTCTGTAAGTCTGTACTTCTACTTGCAAAGCAGAGTACCAAAGTACACCTTTATAGCATCTAATACTTACTTACCTATGCAGCTAGCAATATCGAAGGTGAAACTTTTTACAGCACGTCGAATGTGTGCCACAGTCGACACGCATCCGAGCTTATTCATCAGCATTAATTTCTTCATTCGTTAAATGCATCTAGGCTTCTTGTTGTTTAATTTCTATTGTTTTATGGGCAAGTTTTATTCAAATGTTGGACTTTTTTCCGGCGTTTTTTTTTCGCCCATTTGATGCGATAAAAATGTCTCGTATTGAAACGATGAGGAAGTCACGATAAAACGTGTTGGTAAAAATCTTATACTTCTCGGGAGTGGTCGTCGTGATATAATTTACGGATTATTAAATTTTTTCCAGAAGTGTACTTATTACACGGATACTGGATAGATATCCAAGTTATCAGTACGTACGTATGTATGTGTATTGTGTATGTAGGTATGTTATTCGAAGGGAGTGAAATTGTTATTTTTGATTTTTTTTCTTTGCATCGAGGCGCGTAACAAATGGATTTAAATTTTAATTCGTTACCAGAAACGTATATGCTCGATTTGCGTATTGACGTACATAATGAACGAAGAGAAGAAAAAAAATTCGCATTTTTTTTCAATTAACAGGGACGAATACGATTGCACGCTACGCTAGATTCGATTTATTGTTGTATCTACCTACCATCGAAAAGGTACCGCAAAAAGCAAATAATCGTTAACGCGTTTGTTTTTTTCCTGCACACGTACAGAGGAAAAAAAAGTGGCCGAAAACAAAGAAAAACGAAATAGTACGCTAGACAAAACGAACATAAGAATAAATCGAGCATATTCCAGTTTCCTTCTAACCCATATCTGTAGTGAATCGGAAAATGGCGATGCGAACAGAGTCGTCGATGACTGGCCGATGATGCTGCGCTGTCGAAGACATTAGTCACTATTTGTCGCGTTTTGCTCCAGAAACTGCAGCATCGCATCGCATCGCACCGCAATCAAAATGTTTGTCGTGTAATTTAAAAAAGAAACAAATGTTTCGTTGCAGAAAAATTAACTCTACACAAAGACGTTTCATTATCGTTCGGCCAAAAATTATAGCGTCGTTTAAGCCTCTCTTCATCGTGCCTGCGATATACCTAAGTACTTATCTGGGTCTGCGTTGGATTCTCTCGTACAGTGCAGTACGGAGATTTGCACTTAAATATACCTACGTGTACACTCCAAGATGCAATAAGATGCCATTCGAGAGTCTTCATCATCATCTCTCGTGAGAAATGGTAACTTATGAACAACTGAGCGGTGATTTTTTTCCATCATTTAGGAGATTCGCACGAACAATGATGCCAACGGCGCGGCGATTCAAAATGTCATTAAAAATACGCATGTATGGCTAAAAATGTCGAAATAATAATCGTGTGTACGTAGAGTACCATTTGCGCACGTACTCAAGGCTGTTACTTACGCGGTTAATTAAAATCCAAAGATATTTAGCATTTAGCAATCGACAATTATACACCTTGTCTGATAATTAAATTTCGTTTCCTCAGGCAATGAACATTTCGCGAATAGGTTAAAGTTGAATTTAACGCTTGTATCGGCGATTACAAAGAAACAGACGAGTAGATGCAGAGAGAGAGAGCGTTGCAAATATCCGAACGATTTGTGAGAATTCTCAAGAAATTATAGATCAGGATGAAAATGATAATATTCAAAATTCTTGAAGCCTTCATTGAAGAATACGAGTACCTTGAAATTGACGTAATACCGTAATAAACAACAGTAGCGAACTGCTTACAAAAATGTTGACAAAGATACCTTATAGTTTAGCGTTGAGAAACAGTCGAATTTTTGAGGGAATAATTAAAAATTACAGAGCTCATTTCAACTATATAAAAATGCTAATTGAAGATCCCATTTTCTCGCGCAATAAAGTTGATCTACAAATGACAGATTCGTATTCGGTAAGCTTTAGACCTGAATTGGACTAAAATGCACTATTTTTGCGATTATTTTGCCTAATGTTTCGATATTCTACTTTTTGACTAGGTTTTTTCGATGTTTTGACTCACTAGAAGCCTAAAAATATTAGTCTTGGATTTTGATGACAATAGCCAAGGTCGACGCAGAATCTCAAATATGTACTATTTTTTGGAACTGGGCCAATGGACAATTTTTCCCAAAATACTAAGTAAGGTAATAGCTTCGAAAATTCTGCTTTCTTGAGTACCCATATCTCTCTTCCAGATGCACCTCCGAAGTTAAAATTTTTTCTGAGTGACTTTCAACTCGAATCGAGGGTCTCCACCAAGTGTGAGCAAAATTCTTTAGCATTTTTTTCGCGACCCATCCTAATGCTCGTATTATACCACTAATGAAAATTTTATTAGTTGCTGAAGTGGTGAATTTTTGCAAATTAAAATTAGTCAATTTTTCATTTTCTAAAAACCTGAATTTGATCAAATTGATATACATAGAAGGCTGATGATTGGTTTGTACCCTATTTACGACCTACCGAATCGATTGGTGATGGTTCCGAACCGTTCTGAAGCCTCCCTAGCGTATTTACGAATTCTCCAATTCAGCAACTATAAACTATTTACTATCTTTGTGACCACTTCGATCAATTCAGGTACATTTTTCCAACTAAAGAAAGAAAATATTTTTGTTCAAAACTTTCAATTCAAATCTAAAATTTTCTTGACAGTTTTTTAATTCTATTTTTTTTTATTTTTTTTGAAAAAAAAAGAAAGAAAAATTCGTCGAAGTTTAGAAATGGGCAAATTTAAATTTTTTTAAATTTGCCAAACATCAGAAAATTAATTTGAACTACTGAAATTTTGGTTATGAGATTTTCAGACCACGATTTTCCAAGAATTGCACTTCTTTTCAAATCGAAGACACAAGCGAAGATACCATTAAATTCATGTAACACGGGGTCGCGTGCGCACGAGACAGATCGAGTTCTGTTATCTGTACTTTTTATACCACATTCGGTTGATTAAATGTTTTCAATTTCGATTATAATTTGAAAAATCGAACTATTAATATTATACGAATTATGAGAAGTAACACGCGAACATTAGTAACTTGGGCGATTTCAAACATACTCGTAAATTTGCCAGATGATGTACCTGTACCTTATTTATAGGTAGGTACAGTACATGGTCTGAAAAATAATTTACGATAGCAACACGTCTTCGTTCTTGGCAACTTTAAAACTAGTTGTAATAACTGGAATAATTGATGTTGGAAAAAATACTCGACAATTCTACAAATTACTCTGAATTAATGACAGCCGACCAGGACCATAATTTTGACCGAGATGCGACGCGATACTGCAGTCATCGCCGCCGATGTCTCGTCGGTCATTAATCAACTATCGATAACGTCCGCGCGTAGCGTATTTTTAATTTTTTCACGCTTCGTCGAGTATCTGTGATAAACAGTATATAGGAGACAGCTATACCCGAAACGACCGAGCCAACAGTCCGGTAATCATTTCAACAAGTAAACCGTTCTACAACGTTTTTCAAATTATCGCATCTGCCAAGAGTACCATACCGACAGAGGTGTAATATTTTATCGCGCCAAAGGTGCCCAATATTCAACAACCATGTAAAATAAAAGTCGATCAATATCATACATATAAACGTTATCTTGGCCTTTTTTTTTTGGTGATATTAACCTTTTTTATCTTTCTATTGCTCAGATTATAGAGGAAACTCCTACTAGTTTGAAGAGGTTTTACTAGATTAGAGGAGGATGGAATATCTGCGGGAGAGAAGTGTCTTGAAAAGCTAAAATACTCAATTATTAGTTCGTTTTTCAGTAAAATAACTATCATAGTACAAAGTTAGAAGACCTAAAACCATTTTTCATTAATTATTCATTAGATATCAGTATCACTGTCGAAAAATTCTAAAACGTTCATTTTACCCCCTCCTATTGTAAGTTTTTTAGTATTAAATTCAGCGCCTTAAAAAACCCCTGATAAGACTTCTCACCAGCTGCCACACATTTAAATGGGGTTTCTTCTCCCCCTCCCTCCATCGATTGGTCGCACTTTCGAACTTTTCTTTCCAAAGTCTTCACTCCTCAGCGATAGTTTGAATTTTTCCGTTTCTAAAAAAATTCATGGAAAGATTGCAAATCGAATTTTTAGCACCAATAAACTTCATGGAAGGGATGGGGTACTGAAAAAAGAATCGCGACTTTTGAATTATCAAATTTTGGTTGGCAATACGGTTTTCGAGGACGGTCAGTTCAAATATTCACTTATTTTTGCCTGCCACTCTACACCGCATTATTCCTCCAGACCTTCCCATTTTGGAAAAATTTCCGAAAAATTATGAAAATACGGTGTAACATATTGATTGCTCTGATTTGAAGTCGTTGAATTCAAATTGTCGTTCATTTTTTGAATTCAACTTCTTAGTGCCTTTCAAGTCCCTCAATTTTTTAAAAATCATGCTGGGTGAGCCGAACACCGAGGAGTTGAATCCTGAATCCAACAATATTGAAAATTACGAGTTTGTTGACAAATATTATTTTCATTTATCTACTCGTACTTTTCACCATTGACTGCTTTCTCTGAAACTCAGCCAAATAATGCTGTTATCTTTTTACACGCTTAATTTGCATCGTTAAATACCTGCATATGGGCATATTTTTTGTGAAGTGCGTGTTGTACTGTCCAGTGTTCCCGCGACAGCAGAAAGTAAATTCACCCAAAGAAGTGCTTACGTTACGTAGACGATAATAGAATCAATGATCAAAGTATGCGTCTAATTTGTATGTAAAGGTAGTTTTTTGCTCTTTAACTCTCCAATACTTTAATAACAGATTAGCCGGCAATGATTACGGTGTGCAAATTTTTGCATAGTCGTTTGGTACAACCTACGATATTGATCTATAATGATCTTTTCGCTATCCGCAAATTACTCGTATTGTGCACACGCGGCTGTTCTGTGTACATGTACAAGATTTTAGACGTGCCTAACCTGTATCTATATCTATTATCTACCTGTAGTATTTATCGCAGAAGCGTATAATTAGAATAGGGCATTTAGAAAAATGGTTGCGTTTCTCTGCCGTTTGCTAGGTGGAGGACTACTCGCCAGCTCTACTGCATATTGATGCATACAGTTTTTCATGTAAAAAAATGCAATTTTTTCGATCGTTTGCGAGTTCAGGGTAACTTTCATGTGGTCTCAAATTAAAGACCATGAAATTTCCGACAGATTTATGTTAATTTTTCATAATTTCGCGTTAAAATAACGTTTTTATATGGATTCTTCTATTTACCGATTTGTGTATACTATACATATGTCAACATTAAACTCGAAATACTCGAAATTTTCAGCCGTTGAAAAAGTTGAAAACCTTTCACTCGATGAAATGCACAAAAAAATCAAAATCTGAGTGAATCAAAAAAATAAACGAATTTTAATTTTTTTTTACTATGACTGAGTGTATCTAATTTTTATCAACTTTTTCGTGAAATTGGTCGGAAAGAGGTCAAAATAAGACAATTGAATAAATTTTAACTTTTTTTGATGTTTTTTCAAATTTTGATTTCTTTGTGGTGAGTTTATTTCATCGAGTGAACGAGTTTTTTCAACTTTTTTAGCGGATACGTAAAAATAGAGGCCAATTTGATCAACTTCATCAATCAAAACTTCGCATTTTTTGCAAATTTTAATTTTTTTAAAATCGACTTTACAAGATAACGCCATCCCAATTTTTTAATAAGTATGTTGTTCAGCGTGAAAAGTTGTCCATAATATTTTTTTTGCAGAATTTTTGAGAGTCGGAACGATATGAAAACTGCGTTTTGAAACTTTTCGAGCAAATTTTTAGTACGAAAAAAGTGGCAACACTGATTTTTAAGATATCACCAAAAAGCCTTTAAAAACCATTAGGTAACTATAGGAAAAAGTTCCATTTTGGTAGGTAGGTATCGCGGTTATCGAGTAGGTAATCCACTGCTGAAATGGATGATATTTTTAAGTTCACTGAAAACTTTGACACCCCCTAGCAGCCTATAAAAAAGGGCTGGAGGGCTGCGATTTGCGCCATTGGTCATACCTTCGGAAGGTCTTTCCACAGGAAAAATTTTCTTGGTAGAATTGACGTGGAATGAGAATGACTTACGAACATTTTGCCTTATTAAAACAGGGTGTCCACAGGTCTGGAAAACCTGGAAAACCTGGAAAAGTCAGGGAATTTGGTCGGTCTGGAAAAGTCAGGGAAAAGTCAGGGAATTTCGTAATTTTCACGCAAAATCCCTGGAATTTTGAAAAAACGATCAATTGAAAATTCTGAATAAGGACCTGTGATGAAAGAAAAACACTGTTTTTCACTTATCGAAACGCAAATTTTCAAAAGCTTTTGCCCTCGCTGCGCTCGGGCTTCTTTTCCTGTTCAGAGGCAACATGAAAATTTTAGATTGTAAAAATCAAGTTTTTATGCCAAAAAATGAACTCTTCACGAAAAAAACATCGTTTTTATTTACAAGAGCTTTAACCCTCGCTTGGGCCTGTTCTGTTTTATTTTTCAAAATCAACTTCCTTCAAAAAAAAAAACATAGTTCAAATATTCTAAAATTTTAAAAGCCAAAAGAAAGCTACTCCTCCTCACATAAAAAAAAACTCGTTTTATGACTCTCAAAACTCAAATTTTCAGAAGCTTCCGCCCTCGCTTCGCTCGAGCCTGTTCTCTTTTCTTTTTCAAGAGTAAACTTCCTTCAAAAAAACATCCATTCCAATATTAAAATTTAAAAAACCAAAAAATAAACACTTCGCATTCAAAAAAAAAACTCGTTTTCGGGCATCTTGAAATGAAAATTTTCAAAAGTTCTCGCCCTCACTTCGCTCGGGCCAATTTGTCTCTCGTTTTGAAATGAACAAATTTCACATTTTGAGACCTTCAAAAATCGAAAAAAGAAAAGAAAAATTTTCATAAGTTATATGAATACATAGGTATTTTATCAATTGGCCAGACTTGGTGCATGTTTTATTTATTTTTAATTAGAAAAGTTAATAATCAAAGTTAGGCTGTTTTTTATATCCGAAGAAGTATCCAGTTCGAAGAGAAGCTTATGAAAAAAATTACCCCCCTCCCCCCCCGAAAAAAATTTAAAAAAAAATTAAAGTACGGGGTGAGCATAGAAAATTAAGAAAAATGGTCTGGAAAAATGGAAAAATTGGTCTGGAAAACCTGGAAAAGTCAGGGAAAATCATTTCCAGAAATGAGTGGACACCCTGTAAAACACCTATGTACTCACCGAATATTTTGAGGATGTAATTTTAGTTTAAAGTTCAATAAATCAAGGTTTTTGCTTTGTTTTCGCAACTTTAAACTTTGAGAACTTTTGAACAGTGAAAGGTAGAGCTTTAGGTAAAAAACCATTTTAAAGAGGATAAATTACGAGCATTTCGTTTTATTGAAACACATGTGCTCGCTAAAAATTTCGAGTATTTTGAGTTTAAAGTTGACATTTACGTAGTATGCAAAAATTGGTAAATAGAAGTATCTCGTATTCATATAAAATCGTTATTTTTATGTGAAATGGTAAAAATTTAGCATCAATCGATAGGGAATTTCATTGTCTCTGATTTGGGACTACATAAATGTTCACCCAAACTCGCGAACTGTCGAAAAAATTGCATTTTTACATGAAATAAGTGCTGGCAAAGTAAAGTTATCCTCCACCAACACAAGGCATGCGCGTATGCAATCCCGCCAAGTCTTACTGCAACTATGGCAACACTGATGCCGCGGAATCGGTTTTATGGTGGTGTATTTTAGATGGTGTATTTCGCTTGCGCACCAGTTTCACGATGCTAACTCGAGAGAAAACCGGCATCGACCGGCAGTCTCGCGATCGTATGCGTGTCGCGATGTTCGAACTTGGAGTGATCGTGGTGGCCGTGTCACGTGAATGATCATTAATATTTCGGAATATTCGACCCGATCGTGTAGTACGAATATTTTTTAATTTTTGAGTCGATTGAAAAAAATCGCGCGATAGTGTCGATTTATATATTTTTTTCCCCAGTGAAATCTACATGAATTGCGATTGTGTGCGGTGTTATATGTTCGCGAATATCGGAGTGTGCGGTGGTGATAAATTTTTGCACTCGATTAATGTTTTCGATCACGATTCGAATTTGGATTTCGGTTCGGTTGTGTGGTGAAATTCGTACAAATGGTGCTTCAAAAATACCTCTGTAGAGGAAGATTCGATCGCGTTCAGCGGTATATAGTACGATGATACCGGATGTCGAAGAACGATTGCATATCGAACGATACGTCGGAAGCAGCCTAATAGCGAAATCGCAACAACATCAGCAACACGGTGGCGGTTATGCCCATAAGCAAGCGCAGCCCAATTACGTCAATAACAAGCAATATCAAAACGCGAGATACCCGAAATTTGGCCACGACAGTTCAAAAAACAGCCCGGATAATAGGCCAGTTGAACATGCATCGTCACCGGCACCCAATGGTCATCAACGTTATCCATTCGCTCCGAAAACCGTCACCGGTGGTGTTTATAGTCGAAATACCGACGCTAGAACCAACTGCTGGTCCGGATATCCGTTAATTACGTTCAATTCCGACCGCAGGGATAATCAGAATGGGATCGCAGCCGAACAACCCCGACATTATTATGCGACGACCAACGTTGGCGGTAATTTGAAAACCTACCCGAGCAACGTGAAACCTTCCAAATGCTCGTATTCGGATTTTGTAACCAACAAGCAAGGTGTACCTCTGATCCAAGCTAATGGTGGTAAATTTCAGGATAAATCCAATTGGGAACGTGAAAATCGAAATTTTCACGCGAAAAACGGTCTTTTAAACGAGCCTCCGTCGCCGTATTGCCCCGGATCCAAGTCATCGATCGCCGATGGCCGAGAAAACCATGGTAAAAACGATTGCGCCGATGAAAATTACGGTAATTCGGAAAACTGCCTTCCTCGTATAATAAAACCGCGAAAAAGACGGAAGAAGGATCGTAAACCAAGCACCGCAGGATTCACTTCGCCCTCCAACGCACCACCTCAGACGGTCAAAAAATTACAAGAAAAATCCTCCGATAAACCTGTTTATAAATTACACTCCGATAAAGCTCCAGATTCGTCGCAGATTCTGCACAATCTGCATTTGACTTTATACCGGCCGAAATCTAAACCGTTGGCATTATATCAGGACAGCGGCGGCTGCAACGTTAATGATTTACTCATTTCGCGATCTCTTGTAAATTTATTCTCCGAAGATAGTCCTCAGCTATTGTTAACCGATGACCTGCGATTCGACAATTTCCTCAGCAAGGATAGCTCGTCGGATAGCTCGCAATCGACGACGACGTTTTGCAATTGCAGATACTGCGATCCCGAAGGCGTTGTTTGGGATATCAGGCAGAGATGTTTTTCGCCCAACTTGATGCCCCCCGGCGAAGGCGCTCAAAACGTCGGCGTCGTGTTTGGTAAATTGGCCAAAAATAAAGATTGGAGTACGACGCTGAAACGCAGCTGCAGCGAGCCGGTCAGTAAACCGAGCTCGACTCCGGTTGTGCCCAGGGTACGTGCCCTAAGCGATAGTTACGATACCACCAATCAAAATTTACAAGTGTCGTCCGAGATTGTAACCTCGTTGAATGGGCATCGTGACATAGAAATCAAATTTTTCTCCTCTACTACACCCACCAGTAAAATATAACTTTTTTCTAAGAAAAATTCGTTTGTAGCGTGTAGTTTGTTTTTTTTTGTTTTTTATTTTCTAAACTACTATTTTTATTTGAGTGATTTTTTTTCTCTTTAAAGAACTGGTACGATGTTCCCGAATACGTTTCGTTTTCGTGATAAATGTGTGTGTCTCTTTCTTTCTATTTTTTTCTTCTTTTTTTAGTAGATAATTTTTCTCTACCGAAGTGGCATTGAAATTATACGAAACTCGTGATACCGCTAGCGATGAATTTTCTTACCATCGAGTATACCTAATGTGTTTTAACGAAGTTTTACAATATGGTTAATTTGATTATATACTTGATTTTTATACTCGCACGAATACACGAAATTTTCTCGTGTTTACAAATTTATCCGGCGGTATAAGGTATGCAAAAATTGTTCTCGATGATTTCTTTTTTTTCTAGGCGATTTAAATTTATTGATAAAATGTCGTGTAAGAAAAGTTCCTGTCTATGATTAAAGGTATAATTTAATTTTTCGATTTTAGAAGTGATTTTTTTTTTCAAAAGTGTTATTCAGGTGTTGATAAGTAGGTATTTTGGAAAAAATTGTAACGCGAATTAAAGTTTCAAAAATTCTCATTTGTAAGTCGACTAGATGAATTGGAAACATTTTTATTTTTTGGTAACACTGAAGTTTCAAATTCGTATCAAAATAATTACCCATGTGGTACGTCAAAATGAGCCTTTTAGAACCATAGTAGCGAATACCGATGTTTAATATTTCTGACGATATCCAGCGAGTACTAAAATGTTGGACGTTCACTGTTCATTCGATATCTTTTGTGAAAATTGAAAAAAAATGGTTTGCACACTTGGTTTCTCCTATACATACTATGTAGAGCTTGTCAGAATTAACCCCTTAAAAGACTTTCGAAGCTGAGTTAAGGCTTACAGCTTCCTTTTTTGCTTTCCTAGTGATTTGAGAAATTAACCTGGCCGTTTAAATGATATATCCCTTTCTTTTTGGTCAAAACAGGAAATTTCATTCAAATTCTCGATTTCCCAAACAAGAAACTCCAAAGCATGCAAAGGTCTTGTTCACCCAGATGATGAAAATTGGTTTTGGGCATTTATCGAAGTGACATAATCACAAATTCGAGAGCTCTGTGCAAATTTTTGTGTGGTATTATTTGATCATTTTTCTCATTTCTTAGTTATTATGTAGTCCTATTACAAAATGAACCACTTTTTCAAACACCCTCGATCCTCTTTTCGAAATTTTTTCCGATTTTCCCAAACCATCCTGCATTTACCCCAAATTTCTTTTGAAAAATTTTTTGCTTTCCCGAAGTTTTCAAACAAGGATTAATTTCATGGTCCAAGAAGAAGAGATGTACCTTATGTTACTTCTATCCTTTCTTGACTACGAAAAAGTATAAAATTTGTTAAAATCCACAATTTATTAAAAATGAGAACTACAACCTCTTTTTTCCATTTTCAAGTAGTGAATGTATGAATAATAAAATTTGAAAAAAAAATAATAGAAAACTGACCTAACCGTTTAAATTAATTGTCTCCCTCGCCTCACTGGGTGCTAAAGATTGTGATTTAAATTCTTGATTCTCTCAAGAAATCAAATGCAACGGCAAAGATTACGCCGATCTTGGATCTCCTAAAAAATGAAAACTGACTCAAAGCTCTATGGTTCATAGTGGTTCAAATATCGAATTTACCATTTCTCTAAAAATTATTATTCGGTAAACAGTTTTAAATAACATTTTTCGTTCGTTGAAAAAAAAAATAACACCTACTTACGCCACCTGTTCAACTTCAATTAAAATCCGTTTAGAGAAAATTTCACCTTGACCCTTGATGATGATTTTTCTACGGTTCATTTGTACGGGAAATTATATGTACTAAATTTATTCGATGTAAATATTAGGAATCTGTGTTACCTGCGATGTTGAGATTTTTTTTTCTTTTTTACTATAGTATAGTTCAATGTACGTACACGGACAAATGAAAATAAATTTATTATAGTGTGTATATTATTGAGTGTAGCTGAAAATTTTTTTCGAACGTTGTACTCGTATTTTATATTGTTATTGTTATTTAAATGAGACGAATCGAAAAAAATTCTGGGCAACGCTCACTCTCAATAAAGTTTAAGTGCTTCAGCGCAATAAGTATTGTTAGGATTGTACAAGAGTTTTCATTCTTTCTTTTTTTTGTTCATTTGTTTCAATTGGATGTTTTCTCTTCATATTTTTTAAATGCAATTTTCCTCATTTTTCCCTTGATTTTTTTTTTTTTTGATATTAGCGTAATTTTATTTTTACTTTAATTATTTTCAGTTCTGTTCGTTTTTATAAGAAATCGTTCATTATTTCGTAAATTTGAAATACACGGTGTTTTCTTTTTTAACGAGTGACTTATTGATTTTATAGTGATAACTGTAAAATGGAGAATGGAAAAATACGCATGTCTTGCTGTTTTACTGGAAAGTGTTTTTTTTTTTACCTGCAGATGTACACATTATAAATATTTACTTTTTTGATATGAAAAATGATGAAACTGCTTCGAAAATACGTACCTATTCAGGCATTCTAAATTTTGTTGAAAGTTTTACTACGGAGTAAAAATACTTGAGAATTTAAAATGCGAAGAAACCTTCAAAATATTGTTCGAAACATCACTTGAAGGAGTTGTAAATGATTGAAAGCTCTAGAAATTTTTTTTTCTAGGTTCAAAATATTCAAATAAACCTCTAAATTTTGAATCTAAATAGAAAAATGAAGGTTCGAATCAGACTTCCGAGATATTTTTCTCCGATTTTTGACGTCATTCGAAAATTTCCTTAGAATCTCTCATTCCAACTTTCCAAAAGAAGTTAAAATCAACCTGTTTGCAGCTGCACATGTGATGAACAAATTTTCATTTCTAATCGATGACTATAACTTCTGACTATTCGAGATGAGCCTTCATCTCTCTCTCTCATGAAACGAACCACTTTGAATCTTCTGAAATCGAGTTTTTCCCAATGATGACAACATGCTTCAAGAAGGGCCACTTAGCTCAAGATTGTAAAGATAGTCTCAGAATTTTATGGAATTACACCATAATTTTTTTTCCAATAATTATTGTTCAAGTTGATTTTTTTGTTACTGAAAACGTCAAAGTCTCTTCTACTTTTCTAAGATAAGGTGCGAAGTGTGAACGAAATTTCAACAATAATAGTGTGCAAATAATTGAATTTTTTGAATAAATTTTCAGGGTCCGTCGATTAAAAATCAAACGACTATTTTGAAACCATATTTCATGCCGATGACCCTAAAAAAATCAAAATATTGCTGCAGAAGAAAAACTGAATTTTAAGTGTTCTGTGTTCCTTTGGTGATGAAATCATACAAAAATTCGTAATAATTATGTACATAGATACGTGCAAACTGTTTACAGTTTTAGAACACCCTGTGTACTTGCTATGCAGAAAATGAAAAATTAAGGAGAAAAATTGCTTCAAGTTATAATCTATTCCTAGTTTGAAATTTATTAAATAAGCTATAAATCACGTTGCAGAAATTCCATTTCATTCGCTTCTATGGAAGTAATAAATTTAATATTATTCAGTTTATATAATTAGAATCTTCGCGCCAGCTCGAAAGAAAAAAATGATCATTTGAATACACGTACATCGATTCAACGAAATCAGGTCATCGAAAAATCGTAAATTCAACCAACTATTTACACGATTTTATCAAAAAATTATAACTCGACTTATTTATTCCAAAAATTGCATTCCATTTGCTATATTATACGCGTACATAACATCGATATACGCCACATTAGTAAAAATAAGGCGACGAATCGACCATTTATATGCGACGAATGTGTGTTTCTTTGCAAAATTTTTAATGCTTTATGGTAGCACATTGCTTGTACAGTAATGGCGAATACTATAACCATTTTGGAGAGGATTTTAAACCATCATTGAATGCGCTAATGAAGTAAATCACGTGCATAAAATTTACTATAACAGACGATGCTCCATATGGCTCGAATGCGGTAAAAGTTAACGTAAAACATATGCGAGCCGTAAATGTATCTAACAACTCGCTATCTTATCCATGTGGTTGTCTGTGATGAAAAACAATAGGGACTCCGCACGCGTAAATTTTTTAAAAAACGAAACTTTGCGTTAGAAAAAAATCATTTAAAAAATTAGACATCGCCTATAATATCCAGGTAAAGGGCACGATCACGAAAAAAAAAAGTTGCCACGATTGATGGGCCTTCGAACAGACGGCGCGTCGTCGTCGTCGTTGAACCTTAAATTTTTTAAAGGAATAAAAAGTTGTTCAGACGATGAATGAATCAGTAGAACCGGTTGGTTGCATACTTTCACTTTTCCGCGCATATCCTGTTATTTTTCATGCTGCAGCTCGAATTGTTTGAGAATGTTAACGATTTAAAGCATGGCCAGTCGCTGGTACTTGCAGTCTCAACGTTAATTTTGTTGCGAGGTTTCGAATTTGAGTACGAGTGAACCTATTATAGCTTCGACAATTTATATAAACATCGGGCTATTCGAATTGAAATTATTAAAATAATTAGTTTACGAATCGCTCTCTGGGTCCCTTTGTTTTACGTTGACAAATGATTATTTTTACGCAATTGTGTTATTCGAAAGGCATAATCGATTGTTATTTGCGAGCTATACACTCTTTTATATGCTGCGATTGGCATTTGCAATTCACAGTTATTCTCTGTATATTATACAGTTAATTGTCATGTAGCTATATTACAATACTCCCGTTTAAATTATGTAATTACGCATTACGCAAACGATCCGAGTGAATTAAAATATCGATGTTTTCATCCCATAAGGGGGCCTATTGTCCGAAATCTACGATGACTGCGATATATCGAGAGAGTGATACTGGCAGGCCTAGGTATAAATTTATAAATTGAAAATTCACGCCGTATAAAGTGAGATTATGTAGTACGAATTACCAGAACCACGAACCAGGAATAATGATTTGTTTCCTTTCGTAAAGTTAATTATAATATCTGAATGTTGAATAGCCAACTATTTGGTACTTTGTTTTCTGTTTATATAACACGCTGCCTTGTTTGAAACAGTGGTTATGATTATTTGTTAATTAGATCTCGAACGATTATAAAACTCGAAACGTCGTTTTATTGGTATTTTTCAAGTTTACCTAAATACCATCAACCAGTTTAGTATTCGAGATTTTTTTCACTTGCGAAGAATTTTTCAATTTTAGCCAAATATCGAGGTTTCTTGGCAACTTCAGGTACATCTACAATCTACATTTATGTACCTACTTTGTCGATCATAGTCTATGTTAAAATGGTAAACAAAAATATAGGTACCTTATTAGATTATGTCACGATTATATTCCTGTTTCTCGTTTTTCTCTTCTGCTTTTTATATCACACGTCGATAATTAAGAAAAAACCAGTCAATTTAAGGGTTTTGAGAAAAAAATTGGTTTAATCGCCTTGGCGCCGGTTGAGAATTTCTTCAAATTTTACGTCAATCCTGGTTATTTCCTTCGTAACGACTTGGGACGTTTATGCCTAGATTATCTACGAATAAAATAAATTTACGTATAAGGTACCTACTTATAGCAGGTGCAATTAAATTAGTCAAGTTTTGCAATGTATGTAATGTACAAACTAGATCCGTTAGATCATATCTTACGTAGATTATCTGTGTATAAACATTGGCAAATTTTTAATGTACATATTCTACCTGGTTGGCCGATTCGAAATTAAGAGGCGAAAAGCATTAGTTGATAATCACTTCATATACGTGCGGTTTAATGCGAATAAGTCTATAGCTATAAGGGTACAGAGTATTATGGAAAAATAGCGTTTGTGGTGTTGCATTATGCGAACAAGTATGCTACGTACTACGTGGTTTAGATTTCTGGTTTATTCCTCCGGTTTTAACGTCTGTCTTACTCTTAGGCTGATAATTGAAGGTGATTTTGCCGTTCTCGGATTTCACTTTAAATGGTTAGTCGCGAGCGAATAAAATCAGTTTCCCACGTTCTTATTGATTAGAATACGCTCGTTGGTATCAATGAGATTTTGCTTCTGTGTATACCTTATACCTACTTAGCTACTATGTTTTTTTTTCTTAATCGTATTGCCATAAAGCACTTTCTCCGGTAATGCTGATACGAGCGTGTAATGATGCGTGCAGCTGGATTATTTTTAGATTACAATGTGACTTTATGTATATGTATATGCGACTGTAATGTGTGCTTTTTGATTTGCTTTCAGGTATGTAAAAATAGATAATCGAGTGTGCAAGTAATGTACCTACATAGACACGCAGACGGTATACGATGACACGGTATAGTAGTTACATTATTGTTTATTGACTAGCTAATAGTAGAGGATAGTACCATTCGCTGGGAGATTCGTGTCAACGATTCAAAGAGTTTAACGATGAATTTTCAATGCTCTTGGAGAACGATTTACAGTGCTGCTGTAATGTTTCATTTTCGTTGGTCGATGAAGTGCAGGGTGTCGAAAAGTTTGTAAACAGTATGGAAGGACAAAAAGAAGAAATGCCATTAAAAAATATACTCAACTACATAGTACGAATTTTGAAATTTTGAAAAAAAAGTTCTAATGTGAAACATGAAGGTGTTTCAAAATCTGAAAATCCAAAATGTGGTTACTAATAACGTCTATAAAATGTCGACGTGAAACTATTTTTAATTTTTCATCTTAGCCGTGTAGATCACTAAAAATTGATGACTTTTGGTTGGCATGGTTTTAAAACTGGTTCGATAATCCTCTCTTAATTCGCCAATTATTCTTGGTAAAATTTTCTTGATGTCGGAGAACACAAAAAACCAATCAACTTTTTGTTTGTTCTGTTCTTTTGGACCGGATTTAAAAAAAAAAAAATGTCATCCAATACCTATTACAGAGAAGCTACTGCCTATCTAATAATGCTAAAGTAAATATGTAGATATGAAATGAAAATTATAAATTTTCAGTGCTTGCCAACTTTTATTACAAATTTTTTTGATGAAATGAGACTGAATCGAAAAAGAATTATTGTGGAGAAAATAAGATAAAATTGCCATCGGAACCTTTATTTTTTCATTAAAAATGAATACGTTTCCCTCGAATTTTAAATTCACTGTTCAGTTGTTTTCCAAAAAGCTGTAGTTTTCAAAGAAATCCTCAACCAACGATTTCGCCAGCTTTGAAAAAGCCAGCAGCCCTTTTTGCTCTCGATCGGTGTAGTCCTGTTTTGGGAGCTTACTGTAACTAGTTGGAAGCTAACTAAAACCGGTTTCAAAAATGTACTCTTAATTAAAACCACTTGAATGTATAGGCAGCACTGTATTATTTTAATAGGCAGAATAAATTAAGATGCTGCTTTTCTTTCACGTTTCTTGACATCGTGTTTGATCACTTGAGACAACTTCTGCGTATCAACACTTTTTTTCCGTACATAGAGAATTTATTGTTGATATTATTGAATATTTAAGAATGACTTAACTTAAGCCGGCAGTAACTTCACTTATTCCTGAGCCATATCTTGTTGAAAATTAGTTCTTTCATTTTGAAAATTGATCGACCCATTGAAACTTTTGCGATTACATAGGTGACGAGTTTTGCATTTTCGTATTTTTTAATCAATAATTTGTTTTTCAATTGAGTGCAGGCTTTATCTACTATTTTTTGAAATGAATACGTTGAAATTCTGAAGTTTGTTTAAAACATTCAACTCAACGGACTTGATCTGCAAACAACATAAACTGCATTTGTAGATAAATTTAAGTAAATTGCACATTGAAAATGCATATAACTCATTTTACGGCAATGAATCGACGTTGAAGTTAATTAGGTTCCATAGATAGGTATATTGAGATGCGCTCACCTAGACCCAAATAGGAGAAACAAAGCGAACCCTGCTGCCCGCATTGTGATGCAAGCAGCCAATTTAGCAGCTGCCAGTTCCAGTTATCTTGTCTCCGCTTATATGCAGACAATATTTATTGTGTTTTTCCTATTTAGGAAGTACAGTTTGGTGTAAAGATCTGTCGGCTTGAATTAATGAGTCGGTCAAATGAGTTAGATTTTTAAAAACCCGAATGGCCGAAATATAAGTAAATTCGTGCATGTTCCGCGTTTTCTGGTCAAAATCATGGAAGTCGAAATGCGAAATAAGCGTGACAAACTGGTTTCGCCGCAAAATACGGTTTTTATTGAAGTATTCGTCGAGATTGTTTGAAAATTCAAGTTTTTTACGCGTTCTTGTTACGTATACATGTCATCGGTCCTATACGAGTACGAAAGTGTAACACAATTTAAAATTCACCAATTGCAAAGGAAAAAAATCTTATTCTAGTCCTAGGTTTGGAAATTTTCATCGTGTGTGTTACAGGCTTATAACTTTTTGTTTTTTTTTACTTCAGGGTGCATATTACGTTAGTGTTTAACGCTAGTTAATTGTGCACCATTAGTGCAACCGCGTTAGATAAAATTCAAACTTTACCATGCGTATACATACGATATTACTTATCGTCTGGATTTTTTTCGCCAATTGCGAAATAACAATGAAGAAACAAAACAAAGCCTATTGATAAGGTTCGTTCTCGTTGACAGCGTGAGAAAACAAACGAATGGCGATAATTAAGCAAGGTTTTTAAAAATAGAACGTCGTTCAATTGAGATGATCTTGTATGTATATAGCCTCTCTCTGTGTGTGTAGAACCTGCTACTAAATATACCTACCTATATGTGTGTATCTACTTCTACCTGTGTTATTTATGCGTATACCTATATTTTTTCGCCTTGTTTTCCCCGTTGTTGTTATATTCGATCCACTCCGAGTCTCAACCATATCTCGCATTTTCATAATTCCTGCAGCTATCAATCGCTCGTTCACCTTCACGTGCTACCGCTATCTTTTGAAATAGCTAATGAGCCGATTAAAATCCACATATCTTCTTTCTTCGTTCAAACGAAACCGCAGAAATTCGCTCGTGGTCACTTTACATGCTATATCTGTATAGGCTCAGGCTATGTGCTTGTATGTGATTTCTCGTTAACTGGCGTAACTGGACGTGGTCGGATACAATAAATAGAATAATAATGAGCTATATACTTTTATATATCGTACACTAAATTGATATTTGAACGAAGAGTCGTGTTTACTATCGATTTCAGTCGCTCGTCGTCGTCTTCGTCGTCGCGATACTCGATGTTGTAACGCAACTGGCGTGCTTCTTATACGGACGAGCTATATGTACATACATACTCGTAGCGAGCACTTTGGTGGTTTTAATTGATGAAGAAATGCCTCATCTGTTGGTGGTTTTATATAAAGGGGTGTTTTGGTCGTCTCATCAAGGTTATCGTGATCGTTTGAGAGCATCGTACGAAGGGACAAGGGATCCGTATGCATTTAAAGTACGAGGTTTGATTTCAAGAAGAGTTACCCACCTGTGTGGATGGTTGCTTATTTATGTATATGAGACCGAAACTGAGGGAGACGATGAACAAAGGTATTTCTGTTCTCTGAACTATAGGTTCTACAGCAACCCTTATACTTGATCGTTCGTTGTTTTTTTTCTCGAGGTATTCTCCAGATGCTGATGTAAAAATTGGAATGTTTTGTATTTTAGATTTGTGAGTTCTCGTCACGCAGTGGTCTTTTCTTACCTCTCTTTGAATCAGTGTTCCTTCATTATTTTTTGGGCTGTGAGAGGAGTTTAAACTAGTTTAATTGGAATATTTCAATTTTTTATGAATCACCAACCTCACTGTGTCATCTCAGATTTGTACGAAACTTTAAACGATAAAAATGCCATATTAAAAAACTCTCTAAATCAAATTTTCAATTCCCAAGTAGAGGTTGATTTTGTGTAATCAGACTTGACACTTTTTTCAAGTTTAAATTTAAAATTGTCAAAAAAACAGGTAAAGAACTTGTGTTTTGGAAACTTCTTTTGAAAATTTAGGAGGAAATTCATTGATTTTCACAGTTTTGAAAAAAGTTAAGCTGACTTTCTGACATAATGTCGCTCAAGCTTTTGAAACTTTGGAATGAAATCGATCAATTCTTTTGAAAAAATTAGGAAAAAATTCGTTGATTTTTTGACATTATGTCTTTAGAACTTCGTCACACTGATTTCTGAAAAATTGTAAAAAAAATTAGGTAGCTACTTTGTGACATTATTGTCAGATTTTTGAAATTTTGGGAGAAAGTGGTCTCTCTGAGATTCTCTTGATTCTGGTTCATCTAGTACTGATCTAATAAAAAATTCAAGTAAGTCGAAGCAAAAAGCATATCCATGATTTAAAACTTTCCTTGGAGAGGAGGCTTTAATTACACCTAATTTATAATAATTTTTTCAAAAATCTGAAACAAAAGTTTAAAATATCAAATTGGACCTGCCTCATTATGTTTTTTTTTTCTTGAGATGTTTGAGGTACTTATCTAAATTTTTAAAAAAATTTTAGAGTTCATTTTGCTCACAATTTGATGATTCTAAAAACAGCTTCATATTCACCTCTCTTAGCGAATTGGCTCAGTTTCTTTGAATGACGTGCCACGCTAATTAATTGATTTTTTCAAACCTCGATTTCGAAATCAAAATTTCACTCATTGAAATTCCATATTTCATCATTGTCAATTTAAATACTCGTGTGATTTTCAAATTCAAACTGCACGTGTTGTAGCAGCCAACAATATGATTGCAGAAGAAAAAACAAGAACAAAAAAAGATCGCAATCTACCCGAAGGGTGCGTGGACGGTAAATTATTAAAACGGTATGAGCTTCTGTGCTATGCTGGTGGAGTAGTTTGCACGGTATACGTACTGTACAAGAGTAGATTCGCCAAGATCATTATTCGTAAATTGACCTCGTTTCTGCGTCTATAAAAATTAGACGCCTACCTACTCGTTTGGAAAGAAATTTTATCCTGCACTACTGTCATACACCTGATATTTCCAATTAAAATTTATCCCGACCAACTAATAATATTTCGTATTTATATTCATCCTGTTTCCAGGAGATTAATAAGCATAGCGATATTTGGAGGGAAACCTGTTTATATTATAGAAGAGCAGCCATTATCACGATAGGAGTTTTAAAATAATAGAGGATGTTGTTATCACGTTACGTTACTTTAATATCTTACCTACTGTATCGGGTTTAATGATGGTAAATTTTCCAAATGCATAAAAAGTCGTCATCCAAGTTGACTTTTGAGTACTCGTAAACGAAATACAACTAATACATATTAATTAAAAATTGAAATTTCTCCATGGTTTTTCTTATACGTATGGGTTGACTATAGGTTGTTGTATAGGTGCATTCTAACAGTTTTATTATTTATTTTCATAGTGAGAAAAAAAGTTCATATAGAAATAGGTGGGAAAATTTTACGATTTTTTTTTCAAACTTGAGGAATGAGAATAATTTTATTCAAGGCAAAAATACAATTTTTCAATATTTTTCCTACGTTGGAAGATGATCTCGACTTTTCCTATTTTATTACGAAGTTTCAGTTTTCTTTCATGAAATTTTCTTGTTTCTGCGACGTAATTTGATCACCGAGACACAGAAAATTTCAGTTCAATAAACTTTGATTTTATATCGTCATGGGTGTGGTGGAAAATCATTTGAAATTTTGCAGCTGCTTAGTGCTTGTATATTTGAGTGATCGTTTTTATATCAACTTTTCCACGGCTGTTGTTTGATTTTCAACATATGTAATGTATTTGCTATTATCGATTTTTGTCATCATCATTTATGGTTGAATGATGGACTTCATTCACAATGCTGTTTCATTTCTACCTACCTACATTTCATGTCGTTTGATGAGAATCGACATGTACCTTACCTGCTAGTGCTACCTACTACTACCTATTGATAAATTGAAATTACGACTATATTGACGTGTCATGTCAAATAACGTGCGCATAGAGTTGAACCATTTAGAAGCGAAGTTATGTTTGTAACTCTTTTTTTTTTCTTCTTCTTCGATATTTGAGTATTTTGCGAATAGATTAGCGAATTGGATTTCGTCCAAATGCATGCAAATTGGTTTCTAAAAAATGGCGTGCATGTTGCGGGCGCATTTGTATGAGAAAAAATATAAAACTCGCATTTTATTGTAAATTCAACAAGCATTTACCTATACCTTATTACATGAAGGGCATAGGGTATAAATTTATAGATCGTCGCGAACGGAAATGCTGAATAGATAACGAACAAATTGCAAATAAGAGTAACTTGAATATCCGTTTTAAACTGGTTATAGATTGGCAATATTACAGACTGCAGGTAAACAAATATCGAATATCGTTTTACTGCGTACGTAGGATTTTTAGAGGACTGTTTCTCTGTTTCTTGTGACTGGTTGGAAAAATGTATGTAGGTATAGGTAATCGTATTAGAACTCAGGTCGATTTTTTTAAATGTAGCCAAGTTGACGTTTAAATAGTCAAAATTTCGAAAATTCTGTACCCAATTCCTAGTACGAGGTTTAAACGTAAGTACTACAGCAATACATTATGTATAGTAAGTATACAATACAGCACGTTTTCCCAAAAAGATATGGGCAATAAAATTATGTTTCGAGTGGTTTCTGTGTTTGTACTTTGTATGCATACTTACATCTTCAGCATAGTATTAATAGCTTTGAATATTATCTAATAGATTTTGTGTAACGTTTGTTCAAACTAAGTTCAAACATTTACACGGTGTACGAGTACATAATATAGTCTATTACATCATGGCGCATTGTCAGATATCATCTGTTCACAATGTACTAGGTATCTAATATGTGTATTCGGTGAGTCGCTCGCAGATTTACAAAACAGCTGTAGTCATGAAAAAATTGTAAAAATGAATGCATGACGAGTGTTAATATGTACCTAGTTGAAAAAATATTTCAACTATTGAAATTTATCGTAGAAGACTCCTGCAGCAAAATTGAGAAAAATGAACGGATCTTCAAGATTATGCTCCCCCAACGTGACCTGGACAGTGTACACGGACTTGATCTCTAAATTTTGACAGACATCAAACTTTTCTACAAATTCACATTTTGCCACTGTACTGCAGGCGATTCGAAGAGTTTTATTTACTTGAACAAACATTTTCCAAAATGAAAAGTCATTTATCTGAGATATTCTCATTGAGTTGAAGTATTCGAACAAAATCTTGGATCGTGTCGATTGCTAGCATACTATTCCATTTTACCTTGATAACGTGTTGATTGCAAAATACTCGTACTCGTGTAGGCCTATTTTTAATGATAGGTAAATTTTCCTCGTATTTTGTTCACGTTAATTCTTACGTTTTCACTTGAAACGTAACGAGAAACAATCGATCAAATCGATTAACAGACGTGGATAGACTTTCCAATCACGAAAAATTAGAAATTTATTTAAATAAAAATTTCAATAAAAAAATTGAACATTAAATTCATACGTACATAACGTATTTACAAATGACGATGTTATCGTCATAAAAATTCTCGGAGTAATGAACTCTCTCAATAACATTCAAGACAGAGTTCAAAAAAACGGACAAAAACGCTGCTAGCCAGCAATAACTCTAATTACGCAAATGCGTAAATTTAGGGTACTCCGCCTGGCGCAGCCACATATTACCGAACAAAAACGTTTACGAATTTAAATAATATTTTCCTACGTACGATAACGAATCTTTACACTCCCCCTTAAAATTAACATTTTTTTTTTTAAATAAAAATAAATTTTACAATATTTCACCGAACGAACGAACATAATAAATGGGGTGGTGTATACAATTACGTGTAACATATGCGCGAAGTCGAAAATAAAATAACAACAATCCTTTTATTAATAAAAGGTACGTTTGATAACGTTTGTAATCAAAACATGACGATTATTTCAATTTATACATTAAATTGAACATTTTCTTAAAAATCTTTCGCGTAAGGGATTTGGTCATTGCATCTGCAATTTGGTCAGTCCCTGCAATTTTAACGAGTTGTACGATGTGTTTCTGTACGAGATCGCGAACGTGATGGACAGAAATATCAATGTGTCGCGTACGTTGACTTTCCGTAGTACTACCGATAGCAATCGCCGAAGAGCTATCGGAGAAAACGGGGATCGTTTCGATTTTAATATTTAATTCCGAGAGAAAATTTTTCCATGCCAAACCTTGTTTAGCAGAATAAGAAAGCGCGACCCAGTAAGCATTGGAATGTCACAGTGACATCACATAATATCACCGCGGAGATGTGTAATATCACTTTGTGATGTCTCTGAGATTAACTGGTGATATAAAATGTACCCATCAAAATGGTCTCACAGACATCACTCAGAAGGGCCCAGTGACATTTTTTAATGTCACAGAATGTCACTGATATATCACCAGGAAATGTCTATGCAATATTGATGTAAATATTTCTAAAATATTCCCATTGAATGTCGTTGAAATACCGATTATTGGGCTTCATTTGAATTGTGAAAATGATAAGATGTATTTTCTGCAAGCAAAAATATTCTCTTCTCTCAACTCCAGAAGTTTGGAGTTGAGATTTGAGGCTGTTGACTCCGCCACATTCGGCAAAGTCTCCAGCGCCCATCATTAATGAGGGCAAATTCGTATGAGGCAGTATCTTCCTTATATACTAATTGTCAACATACTTTATCTGTGAGAAGTAAAAATGGTATAGTTTGAGGCAGAAATGTCACTGTAATATCTTTTAGTGATGTCTATGTGATATCATCAAAGTTATATTTTTGAGACATTGCAGCCAAATATTTTTTTTTCCATTCCAAAGCAATGTCGCAAAAATGTCACAGAAATATTACTTTGTAATGTCCTATACACATCACAAAATTACATCACTGTGATATTAATGTCACAGCATGCTTACTGGGGATGTATTCCGATTCAGCACTCGATGTACTGACACAATTTTGTTTCTTGACCGACCAATCGATCAAGTTACCATAATGGTATATCATTACTCCACTAGTAGATTTTCGGTCAATTAAATCCCCAGCAAAGTCGGCGTCAACGAATATTCGAAAATTATACAGGTCTTTAAAGTAAGAATCATACTTTAATTTTGTGCTCAACGTAGTTTTTAAATATTTCAATATGCGTAATGCATACTGATAAATTTCAGAATTAGCGAACTGCTGGTATCGTGACAAGAAATTTACTGAAAACGCAATGTCGGGTCTCGTACCACGAGAAATATATCCTAAACTACCTAACAGAGCTCTCACTTTGGTCTCGTACGATTTATCGAGTTTGGGTTTAACGATTTTAAGATTCGGTTCCATTGGAGAATAAACGTTATTGGCACTTTCGAGACCATACTCCTTTATCAGTGATTTGATATACGCTACCTGGTGTAAGTATGTACATTTATTACTTTTATTTCTATCGATTTCAATTCCCACGAATTTTTTACTCTCCCCGAGATCACGAATTCCAAATTTATTTTCAAGAGAATCAACTAGCCATTTGATTAGTTTAGAATCTCTACCCGAAATTAAAAAATCATCTACGAAGACTACAAAGAAACATCTCAATGGATCTTTGCTATCGAAATATACGCACGGTTCCACTTTGGATTGTACAAATCCCAACGATAATAAATACTCGTTCAATTTAGAATTCCAATTTTTAGGGGAGGTTTTTAACCCATAAAGTGACCTTTTTAAAACGAAAATTTTTCCTTTATTTTCAGGTGAAGAACCCTGAGGTGGCTTAAATACAATAGTACGCGTAATGTCGCCGTTAAGAAAAGCAGTCGACACATCTAACTGACGGAGCGGCCAATCATTCACCGTAGCAATATTAATAACCTCACGAATGATCGGATTATTTGGAGTCGGCGCATAAATTTCTGTTAGCTCGTACTTATGGAGGTCTTTAAAACCTCTCAAGACGAGTCGAGCTTTGAATTTTACTCCCCCTTGGGTATTGATCTTCTTGGTCAAAACCCACTTCGAGTCGACTTGAGAGTAACTATCGGTTTTAAGCTCATCCAGCGTACTTTCATACCAAACTTCCTTTTTCTCCATCGCTTCAAGCTCTTCTTGAATTGCCTTACGCCAAAATTTACCCTCTGGACCTGATATTGCCTTTTCATAGGTCAGTTCGTTCGACTGTTTTTCGTTTATATTTAACGCCACTTGTTTTGTTGATGATTCGTCGTTAGTTTCAGATTCGTCATCGTCGCTATCCGAAGAATCATCACTCGAAGAATTTACCGAAAGAATATCGCTACCAAGATTACTCAAATAATTTTGATTTGTGGCACCACTGGCCGACGGTATTGGATTTGCCAAACTCTCGCTGTTTTGGGTAAAGTCGATAAAGTTATTATCTACGGTTTCTCCGGTCAAATCAGCGTACGTTTTCGTTTCATCAAACTCAACGTTCGATGAAGGTATGATTTTGTTACGTTTTACATCAAGCATTAAATACCCAGTATCGGAAAAACCAACCAAAATCATCGGTTCGGATTTTTCATCCAATTTATCACGTTTTTCTTTTGGTTTCAGAACAAAACCTACACTACCGAACAGTTTCAAATGAGACAGATCGGGACTACGCTGATTCCATATCTCGTACGGGGATTTCATATTTAAAGAAGAATTTGGTATACGATTATAAATAAACGTAGCTGAATACGCAGCATATACCCAGTATTTTTTAGGCAAATTGGCATCTATCAAAAATGACCTCATTCTCTCCTGCAACGTACGGAAAAATCTTTCTATGGCACCGTTATGCTGCGCTTCGTAGGGTTCAGAGTTCTGCATTTGCATACCCTCCCTATTTACAACTTCCTTGAATTTACCTCCGATTATTTCAGGCGCGTTATCGCATCGAATACGAGTAATTTTTCGATTAAAAATGTTCGAAACCAATTTATTATACGATTCAAAATAATATCCCACTTCGTCTTTCGTTTCCATTGCATACGTAACTGCAAATCTCGTACAATCGTCTAAAAATCCCACGATATATCTTTCTCCATCAATACTGGTATTTATTGGACCCATAATATCTACGTGTACGAGGTCTAAAGGATTTTTGAAACGATATCTCGAACTATTATATGCATGCTTTTTCTGTTTAGCTTTACAACAGACACTACATTGACTTAATTTCGGACACGCACATTTCTTCAAGCCAGGAATAGCATAGATAACTTTTTTTGATGGGTGGCCTAACCTTCTATGCCAAATATCGGTACGTAGTTCATCATTTTTAAAGTTCGAATTCAAATTTAAATTTTCTAAATTTTGTGTAATTAAATCTACATCACTGTTTGCAGAATTATTTCCAATTGGATTAGCCGTACCAGTAGAAGAATCTACCGAATTCAATGCACAATCGTACCATGAAGAAAAGTTTATTAAAAATTTAACCACGAACAAACCATCGACAATTTTTACATTCGCTACACTAGTACCGTTACGATCTACGATTCGAGGATTAGCGTCGAATATTACTGAAAAACCGTTTTCGTTTAATTTAATCACACTCAAAAGATTGTGTGAAAGTTCGGGAACGAAGAATACGTCTTTTAAATAATATTCTTTCTCGTTGTCGCCTAAAATAGGTAAGTTACCTACACTATCCTTATTAAGGAAAACGTTTTCTTTAGCGACTATAATCTTTTCACCGAACAATTTCTTTTCATCCTTCAACAGATTTGGAAAACGAACCATGTGATTCGTGCAACCTGAGTCCACGATGAAAGTCAAGTAATCTTCACCATTATCTACATTGGAATGACCGTATGTCGTTTGTAACGCGGAATCGAAACAACTAGAAAGGTTTGCTAACGCGCAAATGGACGCATTACTATGTTTACTACTACGATTCGAATTAGTACCAAAATTTTGACTCACTGTTACGGACGACGAGGCAGGCGACGAAGCGGACGACGGAGCGGACGACGGAGCTACGTAACCAGAAGAAGTCGACGGTACCGGATCAATTGAGCCAGACACTGATCCGTTTTGGAATGCAATCATAGCGGTGGGTGGAGGACGACCACCAGGTCCCTTGCCAGCATCATTCCTCTTGTTCTTCGCCTCCTTGCTTCGCTTTTCGTTCGCCTCGTCTCCGTAACGAGGGCACGATTTTCCGAAATGGCCTAAGCCGTTACATCTGTAACAGCGAACGGCTTCGTTTGGATTTCGATCACGTTTCGTATCATCGAATTTTGAGCGACACGAATTCGCTTTATGTCCTACCTTGCGACATTTGTAACATCTAGGCGACCTATCTTTCTTGTCCCTATTATCAGACGACGAATTCGACTTTTTCCCCTGTTCCCCAGAGGGGCCAGGTACCACTAACGCTGTACCTTTCAACGATTCCTTCGACGACGACGATTTGTTTCTGTCATCATAGTCTTTCAACAATGATGCCAGTAACTCAGGATCGGCTGGTTTGCCGTGTAACGCTGTGCGGGCGGATACGCAGATATTATCGAATCGCTTTTTATCTTTAATACCCGGTAATATGTACGAGTATTTCTCCGCAGCGTTCACGACAACCCCAGCGGCCTCCAGTTTGTTAACGAGCAACTGAATTTCATCGAGGTAATTCCTACACGTATCGAACCTATCTATATCGATTTTGGCCAAGGCCGTACGGGTCTCCACTAACGCGATCTCGTCTACTTGACCATAATTGTCGTCTAATTCTTTTAATAATTTTTTCGGACACCGTTCCTCTTTAATAAGACGCGCGATCGTATCGTGTAAACGTTCGAATATAAAATTGAAGGCTTTGTCCCTTTGGTCGGGTGAACAATCATCGGGGGTTAACACGCATTTCTCTAATTTTTTAGCCCGTAACGCGATTAATAAACGACGCTTAAACATTACATAATTTAAACCAACTTTGTATTGAGCAGGATTATGCTCCTTACGGTCACCAGACATTGCCGTTTCGTATTCGCCGGACGATTCGCTTGAAGAACTACGACTACTATCTTGACTGCTGTTTCTAGAACGACTTTGACTGCGGCTACGACGTATTGGTGACGGAGTCGGCGTACGAATCGGCGGAATCGGATTTTCAACGTTTACCGGATCAGGTGTTGGCGGTTCGACGTTTTCGGCGGATTGCGTAGACGACGACGGTTTCGGATTATTCGATGGATTTGCGTTTCTTGATATATCACCGCTCGCGGACGACGCTGCAGCTCTAAGTTCGATGGATTTTCGTAGCAATTTCTTGCGAGCGTTTCTCTTACGGTTTCTGGCCGTACGTGCACTACCAGTAGAGAAACCTCTGCATTCGCCGGAATCGTCTAGGTTCAACGAATTATCACTAGACTCGGAATCGGACTCGTTTTTCGACGAATTAGTGCCCAAGATCGCACTCAACATTTACGGAAACGAAAACAACGAACGTAGAAATCGAAAAGCTATTGAACCACGCTCTGCTACCATCTTACGTTTTCACTTGAAACGTAACGAGAAACAATCGATCAAATCGATTAACAGACGTGGATAGACTTTCCAATCACGAAAAATTAGAAATTTATTTAAATAAAAATTTCAATAAAAAAATTGAACATTAAATTCATACGTACATAACGTATTTACAAATGACGATGTTATCGTCATAAAAATTCTCGGAGTAATGAACTCTCTCAATAACATTCAAGACAGAGTTCAAAAAAACGGACAAAAACGCTGCTAGCCAGCAATAACTCTAATTACGCAAATGCGTAAATTTAGGGTACTCCGCCTGGCGCAGCCACATATTACCGAACAAAAACGTTTACGAATTTAAATAATATTTTCCTACGTACGATAACGAATCTTTACATTAATGAACACGAATTATGAAAATAATTATATCTAAAAATATAACATGTTTCAATACATCTTTTCGATCTTAGTCGAGCGAAAGTTTGGTGAATACCTTTCTATGTAGATCTCTACTATTCGAAACGAAAACACTGTATACAAATAGACTTTAAATCCAGATCGGGTACTTTGCAGCTTGCATACCGCTCTCTAATAATTTTTTGACGTTACCTTACCTGTTGAGTTTATTTACTATTTACCTATGAAAACTGGTACACGCGAGCTTCACAAATCACTTTTGGTCGACTGGTATACAACAGATAGCTACATACAAACGAAAAACCAGTACTCGTTTGATGACATGTGGAAAGGCTGACTAGTGAGTAGTGAATAGTGACTATGAGCAAATAAATCGAAGAATATTGTACGCATTGATGCAATGCGGTATACGCGCTATAAATCGAATTTAGTATAAAACAACAGCAAACAATGTCAGTGTGTTAATGCAGAACAGGTATTGCCGACCCAGTAAGAAACCGACACATAAATCCCACGCTTCTGTCAGACAGTATATACGAGTACGTCAGCAAATTGAGGGAAAAAAATTGATCGAGTGTACGTAGACAGACGTACGCTTCGATGTATCGAAATTGTTCCTCGCGAAAGTTTCAGATTAGGTAATTAATACGTTGAAACTGCTTCCAGTTGGAATGTTATGCCGATGGAATTAAGTTGTCGTAAAATATGCCTTTAGATTATAATTTATGCGATAATTCGAATACGTATAGCGAACCAATAACGCGCTTGGCAGAGCGATTTCTAGGATTACTCGTATTTTGAAAGTTGATTGTAATGCGATTTAAATCAAATATGTGTCAAAAAACGAAATCACGTAGAAATTAAATCCGATTAGACTACTAATTTCGATTCAGTAGTGGAAATTTTTCGATTGATTTTTTTTTTATTGGTGATGGTCGATGGGAATAGGCTATCAAGGTGTTATGATATGTGTTATTTTTTGATAGAAAAGCTGGATTGAGGTAGAAAAAAAGTGATGAAGAAAGTAACCGAGAGTGAAAATAGTGTTGTGATTGTACATATAGTAATGTATGTATGATGTGTGGATTAAGTATGATGATGAATTTGCAGTTCATGTTGCTCGTTCAAATGCTTTCGACGTTATTATTCATTCGAAGTGCATTTTACTAAAAATTTGCGCTTTTAAAGTGATGAAATTTCTGTAGAATTTAACAGAATTGAGCAAAAATTTCATGAAATTTTCCGAAATCCCTAATAAGTGTTAAAATGATGTAAAACCGAACAAAAAAACTTTAAAATCACTGAAAAATGGTCTGAAACCCCCAAATTTTCAGCTGCCCAACTTCATTTTTCGATTCTTGGCGAACGTTTGGAAATTCAAAATTGAGTGTTTTTGGTGATTTATGTTTTTTTTTTCCAAGTGCGTACTTGACCAGTAAAAATGATCAAAATAAATACTAATACTGATATTAATTTCCCAAATCCAAATTTCACCATTTCCAGCCATCCTAGAGCCTCCAGCGCGATTTTTCAATTTCTCCAGAAGGCGTGAATATGAAGTGTAGCAGCTAAAAATCGAGTTGTTTGTTATACTCGACCTGTTTAACGAGTTTATCCACATTTGAGCCGATTCTGTAGCGGACACCTCAAGAGTGAGTTTTTGACCAAATTTTTACATACTTAAGGAAAATGGTCAAAAATCAAAAAGTTTCCCGTGTGCTAGGAAATTTTTGAAATTTGCACGAATCACTGTATTTCGTCCAGAACTAACCAGCCGAGGGCGAATTTCGCCATTTCCAGGCATTCTGGAGCCTCCAGCGCGATTTTAAATTTCTTCAGAAGTTTGAATATGCTCCAGAAGGCGTGAATATGAAGTTGAGCACCTAAAAATCGAGTTGTGTGTTATACTCAACCTGTTTAACGAGTTTATACACATTTGAGCCGATTTTGGGAAATTTCTTCGCAAACGGAAAACTTTTGATTTTTTGTATGCTGCACAAACAAAAAAAAAGTGTTGAAAGCAATAGAAATTACCATAATACTCGTAGAATAAATTTTGCCAAAATTGATCAAAATATAAAAAAAATTCAAAATACATTGCTAAAATGATTTGAAAACATAAATGAAACATTTAAATCTTTGAAAATGACCAAAGAGTGATGTTTCTTGATATTTTGATAAACCTAAATTCAATCCGATAAAGTGCATATACATAACTGAAACCTGTACTAAAAATTGAATTTTTTAAAACTGAAACCAAAAACTAAATCTTTATTCAATCATGTTTTTCGTGCCTAGTTGATAAATCTGAACTCACCCCAAAAACTCCACAAGAAAGTAATAATTATCCTGCAAAAAATCCAGAAATTGAAAACAGCGCAAAATGACTGACGTCTATAAGATTTTGTAATTAATTTTGTTCCGGCAAATGTTCAAAACAAAGACAAAAATTGATTTAGTTCAACTTACATTTCGAAGAGGGCCAATGAAACTTGTGTAAACGAAAATAATTTTCGGGGAAAAAATGACTATCCTGATATTTATACTTGAAAAATTCATTTTTGATATTGTATACCTAAATGATTTCTTAAATTAGCTCAAAGTTCTCTGTCCTTGCTGTCTCATACATTTCACTTCTTTTGAGCTTCGTATTCTATTTTGATATGTACCTACCTTTCATTGATAATCGAGGCCACTTAATTGACTTCAAAGTTTCGAATCGTCATGCTGAATTCATCGACCTTTTACTTCTTTAAGCTCTCAGATATCTTTTCCTAGCCTTCGATCCTCTCAAGCATTGGATGATCTTTTGAATATCATTTTTTAAATGCCAGCCGATTTATGTACTTGTACATACTTAATTGATGGGAGCTATACCTACTCATCTCGATTGGAATACAATGGATAGACCTTTTTGTTGTGGATTCGCTGTATTCGCGCCTACGATGTGAATTCCATCTATTAGTTGACGTTTTCGAAACCTTCTTTAGCAGCTTGTCATCGAAGTGTTGTAATATGAAGCGTTGAATGTCTTTTAAATACTCAGACTATTAGGCAGATTGACTGAAAGGTCTTAGTACTCGGCTATTCTTCGCTTCGACGTTCCGCTTTGCCATCAAATGATTGCTATACACAGTAGAAGCTGACTGCCGAGAAGTGAAGCCAGCTAACGTCGATTTATGTTACTACTGTTGGTTAATCCATAAACACACGATGGTGTACGGTAGAAACCAGAGAACAATTCGTAAACTGAAGCAGTGATTTTGCATAAAATTACACCGACCGGGCACGGCACAGCGGATAATGCGACATAATCACGATGAAAATTTAATAAACCTTCTTAAATAGCGATGGCTAATTTTGACTCGACAAATTTACAGTTACGATGCGACGATGGCGCGAAACCAGCAGCGACAAGTTTGGAAAAATAATGAAAAGAAAAACCTTGCGCGTTCACGCTGCGATTTATAAACACAGCCTCCTAAACTAGATGCTAAGTCACTATGTCACACGCAATACTTATTAGGAAAGTGGTCAACCCGTCGTGTTAGTTTATTACCACACACGTACAGTACACTGTATACAGATCGTACATAGACATATACGTATGTAAGTACTCGTATACTTGTCTATGTACCATACCACAGAGTACACAGTACACACAGTAAGATCATTGAAATAACCTTGAGCAAGTGTATTAACTCTGCCAAAACGTGCAGGTTAATAGGAGCATGTCAAAGGACATGAATGCTTTATAGCAAAATAGAAAAACACTGCTATATTGGACTCGTTCACTCGAAGCATTTTACTTTTATTTTCGTTGATACGTTCGAGAAAAATTTAAACCTTGAAGGTATACGGAGCGTTGTTTCGATATTGTATTTATGGTCAGCAAGAGTGACCCATACCCATGCACCAATCACCAAGAGTATCTTTGGATTTGAACTCAACGTCTGGGTGTGGACTACTCAAACTTCAGAGTGTCTCGAGTCTCTCGTATCTCCTCAGACATCGAATGGTTTTCTCGTAATGCTGCTGGCATGATGACAATACAGCCAAAAATCTTCGCCGTGATGCTCAAGGTTCGCGGAATAAGATAATTTGATTAAGAAATTTATTGCTATGAAATTGCACGGCGTGGAGAACACTGCAGCGTTGCGAACGTTACGAATGGTGGCGCGGTGCAACGAGGCAGAGGCGTCCTTCGAACGAGTTAATTAAATATTGAAGAATTTAAACAGAGGATTGACCTGGAACAATCGTACACTAACTATAAAGTTAACGAAGCATAAGCAAATAGTGCCAAACACCTAACACATTTGGGCTTAGGCTGTAAAATCAGAAGCTCATTGCGTGGTGATGGGTAATTGGATATGTCTGCAATTAGTCATAATGCATCATACTGTCATTGACTCGGTACTTGTTACGACCTAATTTTCGTTAGAAAACTGGAGGATTGTCAATCAACCTGCGTACGTAAATACCTTGCAGAAGTGAAAAGGGGGTTGCAAAAATTTCAATACAGGATTCCGGGGGTTCATTTTGATAATTTTTGGGCAAGAGCCACCATGAAAAAGCTGGGAACGGTCTCAAAATTTAGGGTTTGTATTCATATTTTAAAAATTACCGGTCTGCCGATCCGCAGCTGCTGCCTTTAAGCACGCCGAAAGCTTGAAAGTTCGAAATTTTGATGAACTTTTGGCCGAGAGAACTGATGGTTCTAAATAGTGTCAGATTGTATAGTATTTTTCGCTCTGAATGCGAATAACTTTTTTGACATTCCATGAAAAGTAATACCTACATTCAATGTATGTTGCAATCTCACGAGAAAATTTTGAGCCCAAAATTTCATCAAATTGGAAAAAAATTGAAAAATCATTACGCGACTTATCAATGTGGGTTGAAATTTCGGGGAAAAACGAAAATGCCAGTGATTTTACTTTTTTGTATTATTGTTAAAATTTTCTTTTTTGAGTTGGCTGAGTTGTAAGTTGAAATTTTGCTTGTAAATTTAGTGGATCTGGATTTGGACAACTCTAAGATTTTAAATCTTGATGAAAAATTAAGTCTCTTGACATCACAAATATTTATTGATGAAGTGAAAGAAATATTAAAATTTGTTTTGTCAAATTCCTATTTTTTAAGGCACTTGAATGATTCGAGTTTCTTTTTTACGAATTGATGTACGAGTATCCAATGTTTGCATATCATCAAGTGTCGTTGGTAGTCCTTGTGATAATTAAATGTTGTCCAAAGTAGAATTGATTTTTAAATTCATTAAACAATGGTCGGAAGAGATTTCATGTTGCTCGTACAATCTACAATATGTAATGAGGCTGCTACGTACCTATAACGAAGTCGAACGTTGTGTGGGATTCATCGAATAATAAAGTTTTTTATTATAATGCCATCGTAATTAAAGGGATTACTACGATTAAAATATCAACAGAATGGTCTACGTTGACCATAATAATTAGATACGTGGATTGGCTGACCACGAGGTACTGGCATGGCATAACAACGAATGTAGGTACAAGTACTTCCATTGTGTGTAATCGCATTTGTTGGAGCAGAGTTGGCGATTTGTGTATTTACATATTCGAGTCTAATTTTCCCCCTTTAATTTTGGTTAGTTTCACGACTGCATTCGTGTTTTCTCTCGGAAATCAAACGTTACATTCGAGTGGTTTTTCAACGCTGAAATGTTATGGTGAACTGATGAAGTCCTTCGTGTAATTTTTATGATACATTTTCAAAAGGTGCAATTGTATCACAGATACTTTCTTTTTTGTTGGGTGTTTAGTGTTTGGTCACGAGTGGCATGACTTCCTGTGTACTAGACTGTCGACTATTCTGCATTCTATGGTTATTTTGATGGTCGCTTAAATCGTAAATATGGTATATAATTTTAAAATGCGAATACCTATTACCAGTACAAATATACAAATAGTAAATACTCACTCAAAGGTATCTAGGCATGTGGTATGCCTATATACTCGTAGCTTTGGTTTTGTTAAGGTAAAACAGTACCAGGTTGATAATAATTAACGGTGGTTGTTAATGAACGTTTAAACACCTTTTATGTAGTATACATGTATGAAATGAATAGTCACATGCAACACAGTATAATAAATACAACGGTTCGACGAATGATGAATATTAGTCATTATCTGGTGATGTATACAGTAGTAATACCGGTAAGTGAACCGGTAACCGTGCACGCAATCGCACGGCTTAATACGTCGTTTATTTTCTATTACAGAGCAAACAAATACTGTAGGTACGTATGAATGTGTGTGAGGGGAAAAAAATGATATAAACTGCCAGTAATAACAACGTCCCGGAGGAAGATGAAGGTGAACATTTGAACCACAATAAATAAAGGTTAATGGGCCGATAAACTGTATGACTTTGAAACTGAAATCTGAATCGTTGAAGACAGAGTTGTCGTGTCGGTTTCGGCTAATTGAAAATTGATCGCGATCAGCGGTGGTATTTGTGGCATGATGACCGAGTGTCGAATTACCAAATTAGACTACCGGGTACGCCGCGCCGTACGGTGATGAAAAAAACTCTTTTGGATTGACTCGCATGTTGTGGTATACTAATTAAAAAGAGGTATGCTGACTTCATTTTATGCCACATTTATTTTTTCACGTGTACAAAGATGCGTGATTGGTGATTTTGGTCAATTTTTGACCTTTATGTGCGATGTTATCATTTCCTAGTAACCTTGTGGGGTATAAAGAACTTGGCAAAAATATTACATCGAGGGATTTTGAGATTTCTGTGGTTTTTTTTAAGGCTTCAAGATGTGAATTTTTTGGCAAAGGTCAATAAAATAATTTTAGATGATCCATTCAAGTCCTTTGCAGATGGATGTTTTATACTCGTATAGAAACCAAGCTCTGTTCATCGATGAACTTATTATGTGTTTGATTATTTTTTTTGTCATTATGTTTACTGCTTTGATGAAAAGCATCTTGCATTTCTTTGCAATTTCCATAATTTTCTTTTCCACACGATGGCCTTGACTTTGACTCTCTTAATGCGAGTGGAAGGTCATCAGAAACTGCTTCCCTCGCCCTTCCAATTCCTAATGTGGTAGATGAGTTGACTTGTCATTGTTCAGTTCTTCGTTTTCTTCATCACTACATTCGACTCTGGCGAGGAGCGCATTTCCCACCACTTTCTATCATTAATTTATTTTCCACAGACTGGCCTTGACATAGCTCTTTTCATTGAGAATGGTGGTTTATTTTCCTTCGCCTGGATCTGATTTTTCGTCCTTTTAATTTTTACTGTGGTGGAAGAGTTAGCATAAATAATGGAGTTTTTTGATTTCTTAATCTTTATGATTTCGGGCCCTGGTGAGGAGCATTTCTCTTTCTATGATTTGCCCAATACTTCTACAAGAATTTAAGAAATAATAAATGAATAGCAATTCGTTTTATTATTTTCTTTCAAAAACGTGATATTTTTGGGAAACTTGGAAAACTTGTGGAAAAATTAATTATTCTGTAATAAATGAAAAATGTTTAATATTGTAAGATTAGGCGAATCATTCACAAATTTTTCAGTTTTAAATCCCAAATAATTCTATGCATTATCAAAATTCATACCAAACTTGTGATTTAGGTGTACGTCATTGCAAAAACTAATACTTGATTACTTCTGAGTAGGGTCTTTACAACTAATTTCACCGTAACTACTTTCTGCGTACTTACTGATTTTTTTTCTCCATAGTTTCATTATATTATAGTTTCATATTATGTAGAATCAAGTTTTCCCAGAAAAATATTGATAGATTGAATTTTTATTGTTTTTCCACAACTACTTGCGCTCGTATTCGATTTTCTCGCTACAAACAGTCACGCGTGGCCTTGAATAAAATTCACTCATTTGATGCTACCTACTAAACAAAATACCATGAAATAAAAACAAACGAATTACGAATTTTTTCACCATCGAAAAAAGTTGGGCTGAAGAAAAAACAACGTCGAAAATAATTAATTGAAATTCGTAAGTTGGTTGTATGAAAATTGCCGAGTAGAGAGTTCATAAAATGATACCTCGCTCGGTATAAATTATCGTCAAGTGGAAAATCTTGCTAAGTCTGTTGTAATTGATATGGGTATAACTTTGAGCTGAAAATTACACGCTGTGCGATTTCTATTTTAAGGTATACATTCGCGAATATCATGTTTTTGGTAGATGATACATAGTCGAGAAGTGAATTTCAAGTTCAAACAAAACATCAAAATGCAAGGACTTGGAAATTTATTCAAATTAATAAAGTTGTAGAAATAGGTATTAGGTCTGCGTTTTTAAAATTACGTTGTATCGGAAGGAAATGAACGTAGGTGTGTGGTACTGCGTAGATTAGTTTTTTCCACAAATTATTATAATATGTAGTAGATACCTACGTGAAATTTCTTCGTAGGAAATTAATTTGTTAGAGATGACGGCGTTATTTCTCTACATACGTGTGTTACATTTTGAAAACGAACACCAGCCTCCTACATGATGAACTGGATATGCAGAACTCGGTTACATTTACAGAATATCAAGTATCGGTTTGGTGAATCGCAATAGAAAAAGAGTCATTTGAAACTGAGTTATACAGATGAACTAGAGTCGTATATACGTTGACATTTAGGATAAGCGGTATGGTTATGTTATGTTTGTATTTGTATGAAAGTATCGCGAGCACTAGGTGATATATGAATAGGTTGTACGACTTTTCGTGAACTTGATGCGTAGGATGTTATTTAAATGCTTTATCTTATACGTCTATTCCGCGTGGTGAAAGCAAACAACTGGGTTGGGTGCATTTCGTGATTACCATTTGTCGTATGTGCACCAGTTTTTTTTTTTTTTTTTTTTTTTAACGAAAATACCGTTACCGTTCGAATGAAAAAGCCGCTGTTTTTAGTGGAAAGTTTTGGCGAAGAAAAATTGCAAATATTTTTTATTGCGCTTGCATTCTGCGAAAACGCAGAATTGCTTGGCATTCTAAGCGACGAAAGTGAAGAATATTGCGTGGCAATGTAATGAAGGAGAATTTCTGTTCTATGTAGACAATGCATGTTATGAAACTTTTCTGATTCGGTGATCTGGGTCTTTATACTTAACCACAAATTGTTTTCTGCGTCAAGTCCGCTGCTTGAATAAATTGTATTGTGCGTAACGCTTCCTTATCATTCAGGTGTAATCAATTATTAGTGAATGAAATTTGATCTCGACGTTTAGTAAGGTGCATCATTATAAATATTTGCTCATAAATGTATCGTATTATAAAATGAAAAATTGGTATAAAATTCACTCAATTACCAAAAATTGATGTACGTATGTTACATATGATAGAAAACGATCGAATGTCTCAAATTTTTAGTAAAATTTTGCATACATCGTTTAGAATATCGAAAATTATTAAAAATTGATGAAATATTCTTAAAATTCAATGATACGAGTAAATTGTCAAAAGTGCAGAAAAGTTCAATGAAAGTGGTCAAATTTTTCCCTACATATTGAAAATTCCCATAAATTGATTTTAAAAATATATATCTCATTGTGCAAAGTTTTCGGGAATTGCTTTGAATTTTGTAAGAAAAATTCTGTAAAAATAGTGGAAATTGAATAAAAATGAACAAAATATTGCTTAAATGCTGAAATATAAAAAATTAGTGAAAATTACGAAAATTTAATGAAGTATTATAAAATTTGTCAAGCCAGCTTCCCATTACATAATTGAAAATTACGATAAACTAGCTCAACCCCCTGCTCGCGCACTCGCTTCGCTCGTGCTGCTCGCCCTGGCCCTCGCTCCGCTCAGGCTTCTCGCCCCTTCGGGGCTCGCTTTTTTGACAACTCAACTCATGCCCCTGCTCCTATATGCAAATCACTTAAAATGTGTCAATAGCAAATTCTACTCTGTTTCTTAAGTACAATTTTTAAAAAATCAAATTTTTCAAGAAAAAAATTCTAGTTTGAACAATATTTCTAGGTATGAATTTCTAAAATGAATTAACGACATTTTTCCCCTCAAAAAACGTACGTCTATATCCCAAGTATATAGAAACCCTACCAGTGGTGGCGTAGCTAAGAGAGGGAACGTGACTTGAGCCATTACCCCCCCTCCCGCGTGTGAAAATTAGAAATATTGCATGCAATAATGAACCCTTTTTTTGTTTTTTGGGTACATTTCTTTCAAAAAATTTCCGCTTTTACTTCACTTGAGCAGTAATTGCACCTTCATTTCCATTAAATTTTTATACATTACGAAGGGTTTTCATAAAATTTCCTCCAATTTCGATTTTTCATGCCTAAAAATCTGTTTTTGCTTCTCCCCCCCCAATTGAGGAAATTCTGGCTACACTGTATTGAACACTTCCCCTATC
This sequence comes from Planococcus citri, assembly GCF_950023065.1. Lineage (NCBI taxonomy): Eukaryota > Metazoa > Arthropoda > Insecta > Hemiptera > Pseudococcidae > Planococcus > Planococcus citri. Next base: position 41,532,286 of record NC_088679.1, read on the forward strand.
TTTACTTTTGACTTTTTCACAAACAATGTTCTACTAAACATTCAATTTGTGTTGTTAGAATAAAATTCCAACCCCAAGTGCAGAACCTCCTCTCCTCATTATTTTAACAGACACTACATTCCAGTTAAAAAAAATTCTACTCTCCGCAGCCTCAACCCTCGGCTCACACCTTGGTATTGGTAAACATGATGCATTATATTTTACAGACCATCACAGCTCGCGCCCTCGCTTCGCTCGGACTGCTCGCCTTTTACCCCGCGCCCCGCAAACAAATGAAAATATTTCTTATAAAAATTCAAACGTCTTAAGGAACGTTAAAAAAAAGGTTGAAATCAGTTCAATAGAAAAGGCCAAGCTGGCGAACTATTTCAAGGTTTTTTTTCCCTCAAGAAATTGAAGGAACATTTTTGTTCCTTACATATACAACCCTGAAATGAAACCAGTTAGTGTAGTAGCTCCGCCCACAACCATCCCACAACGAAGCAACGTAACAACGCGTTCAGTTGAAATGCTATTTTTATATCGGTTTTTTGATTTTTTGGACCTTTAATTTCAAAATTTTTTTTTCAAAATATTATTTGACATATCTACAGGGAAAAAGGAATCGATTAAAAAAAAAATCACGAAAAAAGGTTCATTGGGAGAGGTTGGGCGATTGGAAGTATGTTTTTTTCCAAAGATCTTTTAATATATATAGATTACGATAAATTGATAACTATATAAATTAAAAGTAAAGTCGTCTGATGAGGAAAACGAGGAGTAAAAAATATTAAATTTGTGATTGTGATTTATGGCTTATTTCGAATTGTGAGTCGAATCGTCCTCAACTCTGGTCATCATTATAAGGCATTTAGTAACTCTGGGGTAAGTAGTGGTAAGAAGGAAAATGATAGTCTTTTGTGAACTCGTCACTGAAATCACGATTTTTCTAATAGGATGATGAAAATGGCCCTTCAACCAAACGAGTTCGAAAGTGACCAACAATTTTTTTCATAACATATGTAAAACTAACCAAAATAATATTGATACCTTCCCTCTTCAAGAACTGATATGTACTTACTATGTCGACTGTGTTGTAATTCCAATTCTGAGAATCTTATGATTTACTTCTAAAACATTGACAATTCACTAATTTATAGTGTTTTTTTTGTTTGTTTTGTTTTAGGTGAGTAAAAGTTTTTGTCTTCAGAGTAGAAGAAAATTATGATAACGAGTAGGACGTAGGTAAGTCAATCATTTTATATTTTTCAAGTCATGAAATCTACCATCAATTCGTGAATAGAAGTAGATACAATAAAAATGCATTCTCCAATTAAGTATACTGCAATTTCCAGCTAAATTTCAACCGAAAGTTGATCGTGAGAAAATTTTCTGATACTTCTAGTACAAGTATGACTTTTCTGCACTACCTATTTTCAAATATTCTTTGTAATGTAAGTAAGTTCCTTACCTACTAATCAGTAAACATCTCTCGCAATTGAAAACTTGTACTGAGAAGGGAACCCTCCCACATGATAATCTCCGGTTTGAATGAAACTTGGACTGGTGGAAAAAGGACCTCAAAAACCCCCCTCCCTCAATTTTCAGCTGCTGAAGTTGATTTTTCGATTTTTGACGAGCGTTTGAAGTTTTATGTACACAGGTAAAGCTGTTCAATTCAGAAAACGGGGAAAAATTACCATCTATCCCGGGTATCAACTTCCACAGCTCAAATTTTGGCCAAATGCAGTCCTCTATATATCTCATTGATCCATACCATCATTGGCCGGATCCGGCTGTCCGGTCAGAAAACAGAATTTTTTACTGTTTTTTAAAAAATATTTTCTGTAAATTCGAAAAAATGACCGTTTCTCCACACCACATGAACTTCAGCAGCTGAAATTTTGGCCGAAGGGTCTATGCTTGATACCTAATCGACTAATACTACCACCGGCCGGATCAGGAATTATCATCAGAAATCGAATTTTTTGTCCATCTGGTTGCAAATTTAAGCTTTTGGAATATTTTAATAACCAGTAAAATCAGTCCATCTAATGAACTTCAGGGGCTCAAATTTTGGTCAAACAGTCTGTGCCGAACACCAAATCGACTCATACCATCATTGGCCGGATCCGGCCGTCCGTTCAGAAAACAGGATTTTTACTATTTTTTCTCGTGTTATTTGTGAATTTGAAAAATGGCCGTTTCTCCTCACCGCATGAACTTCAGTAGCTGAAATTTTGGCCAAAGGGTCTATGCTTGATACCTAATCGATAAGTACTACCGTCGGCCAAATCTGGAATTATCATCAGAAATCGCATTTTTTCACATAACATGAGAAAAAGTAATAAAAAATACGCAAAACTTCAAACACTCGCCAAAAATCAAAAATTCAACTTCAGCAGCCGAAAATTGGGGGATGGGGTTTTTTTGAGGTCCTCTTCCACCAGTCCAAGTTCCCCTGTAAGTATTCGAATTCTAATTTTTGGACTTTCGGTGACGTTTTGCTGTGCTGTTTTCATCTTTTGAAGTTGTGTTAAAATTCGATACGATAAAAGGTCGAAATGGAATATTATTAAGCTAATGCCATCTTCATTTAAACTCTCATCTTAATTTTCAAATTTTGTGTCAGACAAGCATCATAATCACCTTGTAAGATTCTGATGATCATTCGATTTCTATAAGTTTTACTCTCGAATCAATGCATCGTCCAATTGTCCATTGAAAACCATACCTGGATAATTAAATATGAAAAAGTAACGTGTACATTCCATCCATTGGAAAAGTACATCGAAGGTTATCAGTTACTTATCGCGTTATATTGTGCTAATTATTTCAAAAAATGAAACTAAGCCATTTTTTAAAGTGACCAATAAGAAAAAATGAAACGTAATGCGAATACGAAGTACGATATTCTCTTTCGAGTCTCGATGGACTAGAAGCGAATGTCGCATAGGGCGTGAGGCGTGATTTTCTCATTATATATGTGGGTACTATGGTAGGTACAATGTATATACAATACATTACATACATAGAATACACGCAGAACACCATACAAAATATCATAGGTACATACTTCATTGTATACTCGCATAAATTTTCCGCCAACGTTTACATTCTTACACGACTATCGTGTTACGGCGATAATCAACGCGCGTGTATCAGTGATACTAATTTTCAATCATGGATCGTCTCTTCGGTCTTCGACTCGTCGATCTTCCACTGCTCGCGATGAAAATAACGAAGAACAAATCAACGGTGCTCGGATATGGCGTAGGATTGATGGGGTACGTAGACGTACAGCGGGAGAAATTCGATACTGACAATTTGATATAAAAGTCGTTCGGTAATTCACGTATTACGCGTGAAAAACTGTACGAAAAACGTAGTAGACCATTTATTGATGTTGCGGTGGCGCGGCAAAACCGCCGTAATTGCAGCGCCAGTACGTACGTAAAATGAATCCATTAGCCTAGTTTTGGTCGCGAATATCGCTTACCAACTTAAATGCCGTGTAATCGCCATCCCGTAATATCCTTTCTTTTATCTTCGTGACGATACGTCTCCGTTCAAGTACTATACATTATATGGTGTCTGTATATAGCAAACGCCAAAGAAAATAGAAAGAAAAACAAGTTCAACCTTCCGAAAAATATAGGTCGGTGTAGTTTTTATTTATACTTAAATGTGTATCGGCTATGATGAGTAAAATTTGTAGGTACATGCAGACGTGGGCTATATCCGAAAAATTACAAAAGTGGCAAATGATCAGAAACCACACATCGAGATACTTATTTTCATACATGAAATTATATACAAGGTGTCCGTACGTATCCCAGCAACCGCCTACCGCCACCTGATGTATCTACGGCAGATTTGAAACTTTCCTATTCGTATCCGACGACGGTGCTCTGAAATATCTCAGTTAAGAGAAGCAAAGGAAGATCCCCAACGAGATGGGCAAACGATGGTTGGGGTCAGCTGCGGTCAGTTTTGACAACAGTGTCCATAGCTCTGTGCCGAAAGAAGGGAGTATAAATGAAGATATGTCGTTAAGAGTTGAGCCAGTAGTTGGGGACTTACGAAGATGATGAATTAGTGAACATTATATGTATTACTTAATTGAAGTAGCAGTATCATTGTGAAACTTTACTGCCAAACTGCAGCTCTTTTGGTTCCTAAATGCTGAGTTGAACTCGTAAATTTGAATTTACAGACGTATGATGTGGGACATCCTGTATAAGAAGGCACCCAACTCGCAATGTATGAACGTCGATTATTATTATAACGCGAACGAACTCTCGTTGATATTTATCGCGATAATAACACGGCGCATGGTATTAATTCATTAACGGTTAATTTTAGGCTTAGCATTCGTGTTAATGCATAATTAACAACTGCACTGCAGATGGTAAATGTATAAATATAATAATTGAGTGTTGGTATCTAAACGAGTAAGCTTTCTGATTTCGCTTCATATTCTACGCTCTTGGGTATACGCACTCTCGTTGATATGAGATTTAATTGAGATATAAGCAATGGTGTAAGGTGTCGCCTATGTGTAAGCTAATTTCACAAGTACATACCTTTCGCTTCAGAAAAAAAATCAGATTGAAAATTTTATCGATTTACCCTCGATCGTCTGCGGTACTCGTTATGTTAGTCAATTCGCCGATATTAATAATTGGTAGAACGTGAACATGTGTTTTATGGGCAGTTGGGCTTGGGCATTTCCAGCCAAGGTTGGAAATGATTTTGATTGATCTTGATAAGCTGAATTGATTTTGCTAAGAGTGCGAATTTCAGTTGAATTAGTTTGTGTTGGATGGCAGTGTGGGGAATCTTCTGGATTAGGTTGACCTTTAAACTCGTAAGTCCGCAAGATGCTCATCTCGAATTTTTATAGATAGATACCTAATTTGAGTCAATTTCATCGTTATTTATCTCTTAGCTTGAAAAATTTTCTGTAATTTTTTTTTTTGGAAGTTTTCCTCTACAGGGTGTTCATTAGAGTGGATCCTTCCCCCTCCCAAAAAAGTCGGTGGATTTTGACCAAATTCAAAAGAGACCTTAATTTTGAGTTGATAGTTACTCAGAATTTTTTTAGCTGTGATGGTGTCCCTGGAGAGGAGACGTGAGCCCTCAAAGAGAAGGCATTTTTGATTTCGATCTAGCACCTACATACAACCTAAACCAGTTTCGGGAAAAATGGCCCAGTCCCTAATGAAAGTATTTGAGATTCTGAGTCGATCTATGCTATTGCCGCGTTAAAATCCAAGACCACTTTAAAAGCGAGATACACTTCAAAGTAAAATCGTCAAAGTAGCTTCAAAGTGCAGTGATGAGAATACTTTGATAGCCTTTCAAAATAGCATTTGGTTTCCCGTTTACACTTTCAAATGTCAAGTTAAAGTTCTTATTTTGAGTGTTGCTGTGTGAACCATCATAGTGGGTTAAAATTTCTCGCTGAGACAAAACCGGTAACAGTTTCCATATAGCCCCCTGCGCAGCTCCCCAAAACCAAACTGTCCTCTCGTAATCTTGGGAATCAACAAAAACCGACGCGACGGTTAAATTTCGAAAATCCACTGATGCAAAAATTATTATTGCCTGGCCATTTTTAAGAAATCGAAAAGAAATTCATTTGAAGTTTTTTTTAGCGATCCTACGTAATACTTACTTATTTGAATTTTTAAATTCGCTGGGAAACTCTGTATATTTATTGGCTCACAAATCTGTCATGATTTATAATTGGTTATTCCATGCCAAATCGGCGGATTTTTGCACGACGCGATGGGTCTTCGATTTTTTTTTGGCGGAGCTGTGGAGCTTCAAAGTTCTTTAAAATGGCCGAAAATGGAACATTTCAGTTTCAAATTGCTCCGATTGGTATAGAATTTTGAACTTTTTTTTTCAAATTGTATTACTTTGAGAGGGTAATCGACGAATTATGTCAAAATCAGTGTTGCCATTTTCAATAACCTAAAAAAATCAGTTTTAGTCCTTCTTATGTAGAATAACATATCAAAAAATTGGACGGACATTTTTTTTCCATCTTCGAGAAAAAGCAAAAATCCGCCGATTCGGCATGGAATGACCCTATGTAAAAGTTGAAAAATACACGAGAATGGAATTTTCTCCACCAACATGTCATACGAATAGCTCTATCAACTTATAATTTTATTGGTCATAGAGTGTATTCTGTTTCATGTGACAGAAAGCAACCAGGTATTCTACGTTTAGTCTGACGAAGAAGGAAAGCTGTTTCAAAATCGAATAAATAAAAACAGGTACCCTATTTTATCGGTTAGGTTCACAAACCATATGATATCCATTGTCCAATAAAGGTGGTAATCTAACACTATAGATACCTCTATACCTGTCGATGGAAAATTTTAAAATGATGATCAGAGCCGAGCCGCGTCACCTTATAATAGGAAATAGGTATATGGTACATTGCGTGCTTTATAACAAATCTCAAATTACTTTTTTATTTATTTCACGCGTACGAGTGCGAGTGTGCGTTTATCCAGCACCCATACACATATGTATAGTCGGCTATTCGTCTACAAAAAAAATATCTGCACGCGTGACAATGGAGCTAGTATAGATGTTTATCAAGAATATAAGAGACGACCGACTGGCGAAAATAATAGCAATATTCAATTAAAAATGAGCGTTGCGCGTACATCGTGGTGGTATTTTTATTTTTTATTAAATTAAATTCGCAATCATACATATAGACAAGGAAAATATGCATTCAAGTGACGAAGAGCGATATGCGTGACGAATAAATAAAATCCACCATACAGGAAGTTCAAAGGTGCTTTGTCGTACTGAAACTGATTAGGATCAGTTGGACGATATATAGGTACACGTACGTGAAAAAAAATCGTATATACGCGCAAAACGACTGACAGTTTATGGAAATTAATAATGAAGTCGCAGACGCAACAGCGACATAACCCACACATAGAAAATTACCATAGTCGACGAATCTACCGCGTATCTATACAATATGACCACGAGAAAAAAAATCGCGTACTCAGCGAACCAGCGAACGTTTCCGCCAATTGGTATCAAAGTGTAGGTAATAGGTATGGAAGAAAAAAATTGCCGTAATTTTTTTTCGATTCGGCTACTTTCTTCGCTTCATTGATATGATATTCGTTTTCCAACGTAAATAACGTTGTAACGTAACATCTCTGGAAGACAAAAAAGAAAAAAAAATTCTTATGAAGCGTGGTAACATCGTGCCAGAGAAAATAATATATCCGTAAAAGAGAAAATTACAGCTCGTTGCTCTGATTTCACTTTTAAACAATGAAAAATAATGATATTACAACATGAAAGGAGTATGTACGTAAATGTAGGTACACCAGCTCTCGACACGAGGTATTATATTTTAACAACGTAAACAACCGAGTGTGTAATGTAGCCAGGTATAATGTGTCACCCAATATTGTACGAGCTCCAGTTCGTAGGTATACGAATTTTTGACGACTACACCCGGTTGCTCGAGTTCCTCGGCGAAATATAAAGAGATAGGCGAATTTTTTTACCTGAAATTTGACCGCATTGCTCGAAGAGTTTCGTGCACGCTTCTTGTTAATGCATATATGAAAAGAATATCCGCTCGTATTAATAGCATAAATGTGTAATTTTGGCGCATGCGAGTGGCCTACTGTATCTCCGCTTATAGGACTTTTCATAGTCTTCTTAAAAGTTTATTTTATTCTATTAAATTTTCACGTAAACTTTCATAAATTGCTTCATTTTTGTTCCGATTTTTTTTGCGAGTGGATCCAAAAATTTTTGGATAGGTTGTGCACAATTTTTGATTTTGATTTTTTTTTTGAAATTTAATTGTTTTCATTTTCCTAAATTTATTTTTGGCAAATTTTTGAAAATTCAAAATTGACTATTTTTGGCGATTTGGTTTTTTTTTTCAAATAATAATAATAAATTCTGAAACTCGGCTAATACGTATCGAATTTCACCATTTTCGGTCATTTTGGAGGCTCCTGCGCAATTTTTGATTTTTCCAGAACTTTAAAATTTATTCTATTGTAGTCCAAAAAACACACTTATGGTGTCTGCCTGAAAATCGGGGGCCAAATGTGGATAAACGTATTAAATATGTAGATCGATAATAATCCACAACTTGATTTTTAGCTGACTAAGTTGATTTCCGCGCCTTTTCGAGAAATTTTAAAATTCTCGAGAAAATCGAAAATCGCGTTAGAGACTTCAGAGTAACCGGAAATGGTGAAATTTGGTTCGAGAAAATTGATAGGTATTAGTTTCAGGACAAATTTCCACCATTTTTACTGAATAAAATGTACTTATTTATCTTTTTAAAAATTCATGAAAAATCAATGTGGGCAGCTGAAATTTTGGTTATGGTGGTTTTAAACCATTTTCTTTCCAAAAAGTACGATCCCGTTCAAATCGGAGGCCGACACCTCGAGAGGTTCCCATGGTGATAATTTTTTTCTCACCCCCCCCCCCCCCTCCGCCCCACAAGTTGATTTAAAAAGTTAGAAGGTGATCCAATATTCATCGAAATAATCCAATTTTTGGTAAAAATGCTAACATCAACAACACTTATATCAAATATAAGTATGTTATCTCGATACCTATGACTAACATATTTTCAAAAAATTAATGCTTCGATAGATTTCGTTTTACTTTTCAATCAGCCGTTTACCGCCACAGCCGTCCGGGTATTTCATTAGAAACGAGGGAAAAATAAACATAAATTTACCTCTTTGATCGATATAACGTACCTCGCGGGCAAAATACCCAAAAATGATGGTTTATTTCGAATAATAATGAAAAAATCAACCATCCTATTCGTAATCTTCCATCGTACACGCACCTTATGTTATTACCTTAGATTAAAAAAAAATAAAATAGATCATGATAGAATCGCCGCCCATTTTTATAAGGATAAAAATACTTACGTACAATATTTCAATAAGGAAAAATATCATCCTGTATTATTAAAGCAAAGTGCATACAAAATAAAGTTACGTGCTGCGAGTGTTCAGGAATACCGGTTTCTTGTGGTTACCACATCTTAATGTGTGGTTTACCTTTCAATATTTACCCTTAATTTTTAGGTATCCTAATGAAAAAAGTACACTGAAAAACACAGACTGGTCTGATTTTTTCTCTCTAGTCTTCTGTCTGTATTACGAATACGGATTTTACGAAAGATGCTGAACAATACGAAATGTGAATGAATTCCAGTCAACGAATCCGATGACTTTTTTCCATGCACATGGGTAAACTAACAATGAACTAGATTATGGTCTTTCGGAGATGGTACTCGTCTCCGAGCATAATATACCTATACCTACAAAAATCTAGTGATGTTAAGAAACAAGGTACATAATTCGAATACCAAATGTAGTACACTCAAACAAATATTTATGCGCAATAATAATCGCGAACTCATCGATGTTGCATTTTCAGTGCAAAGTGCATTACTCGCCTCTACCTAGTTGGCTCTGCTCAGTTTGTCGTCTTATTCGAAGGCTCGCGAAATACCAAACCCACTCTTTAAATAACACAGTAAGCGAATTTGCATTTGAAAACCCGGAGCGTTTATCTTGTTAATTTCTCGTACCTAGACCTACTACTCGTACAGTACTCGTATGTTCAATATCAGGTCGATTTATTCGGGTGGGTTGATTTGGAAGTCGCGCTCAAAGGTGACGTGAAATTTATGCAAACCGTTGAATAATGAGTTTACGTCGAATTAAACGTGCCTTAGTTTAATAGGCATGAAATTTTTACCTTTTATAATTATGATATATTTAAACAAATAGGTCGTCGAGCTTGTAATCCACTATAGTACAGTACACCTTGTACGAGTACATCTTACATTGTACGAGGTACTTACTTGCATGCCTTCCTACCACGTCATCCAATTTGTTAACGAAATATTCTCATGTACGTAGTACGCACTTATAGGTTAACTTGTGAACAAATGCGTACACATATTCAACAAACATATGTATCAGTTGTTATATCATATTCATAAAACAGTACTCCCTCCCTCTACGCAGTATAATTTCTCTGACAACGCACGATTCTAAAAAGAAAATTTCCGTGAGTTGAATTCATTTATTAGACGCAGCACGTGTAACTCGTAAACATAAAGTGTTTCTTAAGAGTCGTAAGCTCGTCCAATGCGTATCCCATCAGGTCTTTGGACGAACTTAAACGTTAATTGAGATGGGGAACTGAACGCTGGTGTACGACATGAACGAATAATCGACTCGCGAAGCGTAATACAAATAATCGATAGTTTTCAATAATTTCTCGAATGCAGAGAACCAAAACAAGACGATTTTTTGTTATTACAAAATTCATTTTTCGATTTTTTGCGAACTTTCAAAAATTTAAGTTTGGGTCAAAAATAGAAAAAAATCAAAATTTTTCCAAACTGACCTACAAAGCTGATATTTGGTTTGTACCTTATTTTAAACCTCTCGAGTGGACCTGTGATAATTTTAAACCGTTTCGTTGCCTCCAGTTTTCGAAAGAATGCTGGAAGTAGAGTGAAAATAAAATTCTGCATAAACTTGGATTTATCATCTTTGTGACAATTTCGATCGATTTAGGCATGCATTTTTAAAATCTGTTTGCGCCGGTTCAAATCCAAAATTTTTTCCAACGATTATAAAAAATGAAAAAAGTTAAAATCCAAAAAACCGCTGGAGGCTCCAGAATGGTTCAAAACCGGCACCAATCTACTTGGGGGGGGGGGGTAGAAAATAGGGCTAAAACAATTGAATGGAAATGACAAAAAATCAATTGCTAAAAATAGCTTTTAAAGTTATGAATAGATGAAATCGGTATTGCCAAATACGTTGTGAGACGGATTTTGAAAAATTGGCACAAATTTTGACAAAGAAAATACTCTACTACGATGGGTTTCTTTTTTATGTGTATTTTGATCTTTTTTTAAATTTACGTAAACTTGGTCGTCTTTAAATGTGAATTTAAAAATCTCATAATACGATAAATTATACATATTTTGATATTTTCACCGCTCGGAGGGAATTTGCATCGAAGGTATACGTTAAATCGTAGTTTCAGGCACACCCACCGGTCACCGGTTGAAAAATTATTAAAATACGGTCATAATGGGTTGAATTTGAATCGAGTTCAAATTGTTGGTATACCTCTACCTATCTAATATTTAATTACATATGCATCGTAAAGGTTAAACGTTTTGAACTTCGCGAATGAAATTGAGTAGTTGAACATTAAGGTCTCTCATAGAATCGCTGCGGATTTTTTTTTGTTTCGTCGGCAAAGTTGCGCAATTTTATGGAAAGCATTTGAAATTTTTACCAAAAAAAACGAGAAAGTTTACGGGTACAAAACCGTTGTATACCGTGTACGTATTTTCCCATTATTTTTTTCTCAATGTCGTTTCGCTATAGTTTTCTAAATGAAGATATGTTATTGTTAACGTTTCTGTATGTATTCATGTACTTTCGTAGAGAATTTTATTTTAATGGTTGTTGAATTGCGTGAAAGTGATATTAAACGAAAAATAATTGTTTTATTTTTTCATCATTATGCGAGTACTCGTAGACATTGTTTGGTTGGGAAAATTAAAAGTGTCTGCGAGTCAATTAGGTACATCTACATATACGTACACTGGAGGAATAGTTCATGTTTTGGTCGAGATTTTCGTCAAGTCAGCTTTGTTTGGTACATGTAAATTACTCGTACGTATCTCATTCTGCTGGGTCGTTCAACTTGTGATTTGGAATTTTGTCAAAACATGATTGATGATTGTAAAATGGTAATAGAAATCGAGGCATATTTTAAATGTGTTTCGAATGAGCGATGCTATGCTTACTTTATCCCGGTATGATTCTAGTTCATATGAAAAATTTCAACTTGTACTTATTCATAACTGGTAATGTTGTGTTGTGGAATGGAATCGATTCATGATTTGATTTTTTGAAATTTGAAGTTATTCTTTGAGAACGATAAGCTGTGTAGGAGCTATAATTTGTTTTGTTTTTTTTGGGGGAAATTAGATCTGTGACTGTTTTTCTCATCTACATATTTAGAAAATCTCTAGAAGTAACACTTTTTTTTTAACGCATTCGTCTTTTTCAGCAGTTGAAATTTTACGAGCATAAGAGCCGTAAGAGGTCAATAGGTTCAAAATCTTAAGGACGTTCACACAAGTGATAACAATAAATTCAGTTACATTATGCATCTGAGTAATCTGTTAACGAACTCCATTGTCTGTATCTTGATGAACTCTTTTGTCGAGGTTTAGATCCCCTATGACTATGAGCGTTGTTTCGATGTACTCGTACGTAGGCAATAGGCATGCATATCTTGTTTGACGTCGTTCATTCGTTCGTTCGTTCGTTCAGTTTAAATTTAAAAATACGAATACGTACGTATTTGAACAGATGTTTCTTGAATAATAAAGAACACAGGGTGTTATTGTTTTTGAAAACTAAAATAAAATAAAATAATACCTAATAATGACCAGAAATAACGCGGGTAGATGTGGCGTTGGGACGCTATGTTTGACAGATATGGTGGTAACAAGTGATCTAAACCGATTATGAAAAAGTTTACTCATTGTGCTCCTCATGACGCAGATATCTTGCGAAGAGGTGCGTAATCAAGGACGAGAGCTGGTATGTGGGTACTGAGTGTAGATTTGATTAGTTCGGTGCATTAGGTACTAGCCGAAACGAGCAAATCGGCTCATTGGTGTAGAATTTGACATTATCTATTGAGTTGCAATGGCAATATCTGACACTGACAAATAAATTGTCATCGATGTTATTTTTTTGTCATTGTTGTTTTGTTTCAACATAAGGGCTTCTTTGCGAAATGTGTTCTAAAAATAACGTTATGATTTTGTTTTGTTTCAGGTGAGTGAGCACGTGGAAACTTTACTATGTAACTAGTATCCCGGTGCAAGCGATGGTTTGAAATTCATGGTGGTAATGTGTGTTGTTGTTTTAACTAGAATTATTTGTTTAGATGACTAGGAAACTTTAATTTATAAATATTTGCTGATGAAAACTACAAGAAGTGGTTGTTTGATATCAACCAGATCATTACTAATTGCTCAGGAACTGATCAGATTTTTGATTCGAATAGGTATTTTCAGAAAACTTTCCCAATTAACAAAAAAAAAAAAATGTTGTACTACGTAGAGAAAAATTGAGAGCTTTCAAAAATACAGCACCGGCCAAAATTTCAGGTACTGAATATCATTTTTCGATTCTACGAGGAATATTAAAAATTTGTTGACCTTTTATTTTCGAGAAAAAAAATCAAATTTTGATGACCATGATACAAAGCTAAAATTTGGTTTAAAACAATTATTTTCGATCTCCTGAAGTATTTATCAACTCCCTTCTCTAAAAGACCTCTGCATTCATTTTAATTGCTAACAATATGAAAAAGATGTCAGGCGGTCAAGCTGAGATAGAAGATTTTTGAATTATCATTTTTTATATATGACATATGGTCCAGTGGGAGATGGGAAAATAGAAATATATTTGTATGACCAGTCAGAGCTTCGATTGTACGAATATCTTGTTCATGTTTCATTAGACCTTGGTTGAAAGAATAATGACGCGTTAACACCCTTACACCTGTCGTTTTTACACTTGAATTTGATTTTTTCATCGTGGTAATCGGAAATAACTATACTCATCGATAATTATTTCGTGACAGCCTTCGTTCATTTCCATTGTATTTTTTAGAGATTTTAATTTTCACCGTGATACTCTTTCGTTTCATCTGCAACTTCGTATACGTTCATCCATTATCTCTTTCTCTCTCAGTCCCTCTCTCTTTCTTAGACATGGTACACTCATTAAAACGAGTATAATGACTCATTTCGTGGTTTGGTTCACCGTAAAACCTAAATAAATGTACGAAATCAAATTACAAAACTCGGTGAATAGGTAATTTTTATTAGTTCTTGGGTTTTAGTGGATTATGAGGAGGAAAATAAAGTAAAACTAAAACTGGAGGTTGTCGTATTTTTAAAATTTAGTCTTCTACAGGATGTCCCAACAAACCGCTGTTGGATACGTGTGTTCCAGATTCAAGTGATGTTGAATACAAAAATGAAAAAATGACATGAAAGTAAAAAAAAACTTAATAAGTAAAACTCGTGTCATGAAAACAAGGATCAATTGTAGTAGATTTGTTAAAGTTCCAAAAAATTATTTTTTCAACAAGGATTTTGTTTCAACTAAATTTTGTTTATTTTTACAAATTCTTCATTTTTTGATTTCGACTTCTGAAAAAAATCAAGTTGAACGAATTTGAAATTCGCCTTTCTACATAAACAAATTTAAAGAAGTATCGTGATTTCATTTTTCGAGTTTTGGGAAATTTTGAAAATACTTTTACATTAGGTGCAATCTCCAGTAAACCTGATGAAAATTTGTTCCTCGACTGGTCGTTCTCTCAAAACTGAACAGCAGTATTTCCAACCATGCTGGATTTCTGGGTCTTCAGTTTGATTACAATTCAATCAATTTTCAATAAAACTTGGTCGATTCTCAACCTATGTATGCGGAGAAGCAGGAGGAGGAAAAAGCAATTTCTTGTCCAACATCAACTTCACAAAGTCAATACTTTCTGTCAATGTAGAATTTCCAGAAAAATTTTAATTTTTTCCATTTTTGAATTCCACCAGAAAGTTGAATGTTGAAAGTGATGAAATCGGCTGGTTGTATTGAAATTAATGCAATAATTTTTCCAACTTAGGTAGACAAATTTTTAGCCAGTTTGAGCATGTGAAATTCATGCTTACTGACTTTTTTCAGCAATTTTAACGTACTTCGTCAAAAATTGCACCGATGTGCTTGCGGTTTCAATTCACTAAAATGGTGGATTCTCGTCTAAAAGTATGAAATTTCATGAATATTTTTTTGCTGGAAAAATGGTTATTTTTAATTTTTTTTTAATTCATCAAAAATCAAAATATTGATTTGGGTGGCTGATTTCTTGGTTTTGAAGTGTTACAAACACACGTTCCATCCAAATATCCAGCTTCCATTGAAATGAGACTCCTCCTGGAGGGATTCTCCGATGAGAAGTTGATAGTACGATGTATAATGACTAATGGAGGAAAATTCATGGTGCAAGAATCGTTCCACTTTGACAACGATGCATCGAATTAAAGTTCTATGAAATTAAAATTATCGCGTTGGTCAATTAAAACGTTGTCTATGTATCTTATCTGATGTTAACATAACGCGACTGGGACGTAATCGGTCGATCGTGAAAAAAAATTACCTTTCTTAGGATGACTCAACGGTTTGGTTGATGTTACGCGATCGAATAGCCAAATTGTCAAGCTCGTTGGCAAAGTACCACGAAGTTAATTCGTCGAGGTTAAAGTTTATGCAGTATTAAATCGATACACCACCGAGAGCCTAGTAGGTAAGGTATACCGATCTGTGAGCTCCGCTCCAAGGGATCTCGTATATATGTAGAAGATTTTTTTTTTCAAATGACATACGCTAAACCAACAAGGTCTTCAAACCATAGAGAAATAAATTACTCAGAGAACGTTTAACGTATCGGTGGTTTTATAACTACTATAGCCAGTGTATCTGAATGTAAACAAATCGTACGAGTATATTCCAAGAGGTTTTCGAGAGACTTAATAAAACCATCTCAGCGGGCAGAATTTTTTCCTAGGCTTGTCTCGATGAAAATGCTAGTTCGCAGTTATTCCCTCCTCCTTGCCTCACCGTTCGGGACGACTTTTGAATTTTAAATAAACTTAAGAAGATATCAAATAATCAAAGACGTGTACGAATCACGAATTTTCGTCGACGGTCTGCAGCCGAAGAGGATATCTGCGAGTGTATTTCTCATGTTGGTTACGCAACCAGACGATGTGCTTGCGAGAATACATTATGTAATATATATGTGTATACCAGATATATATTGCTAATGTAAAATAAGAATTTAGTATCACGTTTGTGTCGAAGCGAAGCCGCATTTATATCGAATTAAACCGAGCACCAATACTCGCAGTTTAGTGTGGTTTACTTACAGGTATACCATGGTATATGGTAGGTAGAGGTACATACATACGAAAGTATAAGTACTCGAACGCGCGATGCGATGCATTCTGTCGATCATTAATTATTTATACCTGTAAGGCTTTCACGCGCCTCGGGCATTTACAATGTGAAGGGGGGGGAGAAAAAAACGATTCAAATGTATAAGTACGTAGGTATGTACATCTCTTCCACACGTTTCCTTCTCTCGAAAAAAATTTACTAATTAAAAAAAAATCTCAACAGCTTGAAACAAGGTGTTAGATAATATTGAAAAGTAAAGGGTATTAAAGGTTTAATGGAGAATATTTAACCCGCCATGTGGCCGTGCGATGATTGCGAATCGGAATTGCAAGAGACCTCGCACGTCACGGTTCATTTCGTGATGAAAATTATTTTCGAAACGTAAATCGTTAATTTGGAATTACGCGAGGGGCAATTCGAAAGATTTTAATCAAAGAGAAAGTATTCCTCTTGTAGGTACCTTTTTAGACGTCGAACGTTGGTCGTTGGGAGCGATATTTTTAAATTATCGGTTCTTCCAAGCGTAAGATAATCGCGGCTTGATGCTGATACTATTGGGTACGTATAAGTATCTCGATCGAATAGGCTACTGTATTCTCGTCTCTTTTCTTTTCTCTGTAGGTTCAGTGTCGTCTACTGGTATTTCCCTCCGAAGAAAGTGTAGGTATTTTTCTGTGAGTTAGAGATCAGTGCGAATGAGGGATCGATGAAAGCAAGGTAGTAATATTTATATGTTATAGAAGTCGATGTAACTCGATCTGTGATCATATACGCGAATGATGTTGGTGCTTATTCTTTTAAAGTGAAATCTCGATTCACCGATTTTCAATAATATTATTTTGAACATGATCAATATTATTTCTCGTTTCAAGTGAAAGTTTTTTTTTCAAAAGTTCTCGCTGAAAATACATTTTTATGGAAAGAAAGAAGTTGCAATAAAAATTTTTTCATTTTTTTCTACCTAATCTAAAATTAGACTTTCAAACTGTGATAAAACTAAAACCGACGGTCCAGTTTGAATTTTTGAAAACTTTAAATGCCAAAAAAATATGAAAATCTGAACCTAAAACAGAGCCAAAAGTAGGGGAACCTCAAAAGATTGCAAATTTTGGATCCCTGATTTGAACATGTCTTTTCTTAGGTTTCTAAAATGTAAATCAAAAAAGTTTTTTTGACAAAAAAAAACAGTGAAAATTGATTATGTTACCTACTACTATTTAATTATGGACCTATTCAAAAGTTGCGTAAAATGACTTAAAAAATAGGCTTTGTTTTGATGAATAAAGTCCAAAGTTGAAATGTTTGATGGTGTCTAAATATTTGCAAAAAATTATTTATCTCTTGTCATTTTTGCGAAATTGTTGAATAAACATTTCAATTTTTTCTGATTTTTTTTTTGTGATTCTAACGAATTTTTTCAATTCTTACTACTTACTCATTACAACATAATTTTTCACCCTGTTCAATGAATTCTTGTAAATTTCTCGACATTTTTGTTGCAGTTTAGCCTTTTCACCCACTTCTTCAACCAATTTTTAGAATACTTCAGGTTTTTGACGACTTTTTTCATTTTTTTTTCAATCTTTGATAAATGTTTCCATTATTGCTAATCTTGGAAAGTTTTTGTTAATATTTTATCCAATTCTTAAATATTTAAAAAAATTTTGACAATATTTTATCGATTTTTCTATCTCTTTGTTGGATTTCTTATCAAGTAATTTCGTTTGATTTCCAAGAAATTTTGATAATATTTTTTATTTACACTTGATGCAGCTTAAAATAATATTGAAAATCTGCCCTCTAAAAGCTTTCAACGAGTCCTAATTCTGGAGGATACATATTTGGAAAGGGGAGGGGGATAATTGAGAAAAATCAATTTGCTATTCACATTTATCTTAATATGAAAATTGATGCGTTCTGCTCAAAACATTATCAAAATATTACTTCGTAATGAAAAATGAATTTCTGGAATTCTCCTATAATTTATCAAATTATCAATTTTTCACGTCATTTGAAACAATTTTTTGCAATTTCATTGCAGACTTTACCTTATTTTGAGCCAATTCTGTCATATTTGAAATAATTTAGATTATCAGTTCAACGACCTCTTTACCAAACAATTTTCCAAACATTTTGGTGATTTTTTTTGAACTTTGAAACTACGCTGCTATTTTTTGATAACACACGCAACCATTTATTTCGTTTTCAAAGGTCGTTGATTCTGATTGATCAATTTTTTTTTTGCAATATCTGATTTTCCTTTCCTCCCTACAAAATCAGATAATCGGAATTCTAGCATACCTAGTGCGTTTTATCTGAGAGTGGCATCGTGTGGGAGTTGGGTAAATAGCGAATAATGGAAAAGAGAAGGCGAAACGTTCATTCGATCGTGGAGTTATTAATCACGAGAAAGATGTGTCGATTAAGAAAGAAGAGAAAAAAAGTCACCCGGTTGCGTAATTTTTATCAAGTATATACTACTCGTATTATACTGGTACAGTAGTGTATAAGCTCGCTTTTGCAATAAGTATACGTATTTTCTATGTAAAGATATCGCAGATCAGTAGCGAGTAATTGAATTATCACGTTATCCACACTGCACGGTAATTAATTATCGGTAATTTTTGCCTTTACGGTGTGTTAACCGATTCCGAAAACGGTACGATCGTGGCCGTGTTATAAAATATAAAAAAAGCAATGCTTTCATTTTTTTTTTTTCAATTCGCCTGTATATAGATTTTCCGGTGTATACGTCTGTCAATTTTGCTGTTGTTGAGCGTTTTAATTGCATAGAGAGGCCAGAAAATTGTCTAATATACGAACATGTTTTATATGATTTCAAGGTCTAAACGTGTCTGCCATAGATTCATTTATGTATGTTTGTGAATTATATATACTTACTATTAACTAGACAGACGTTCGATTGCGGTGCGTGAATCGTGTTGATAATAACAATAATCCATTTTACACGAAAATTTTACCTATACTGAATTGTTAAATCGCGTTTCGCTAAAAGGAAATCTGGTTTTTCAATATATTTTGTCGTGTTACCAGCATATACGGTACATGTATATTTCAAGGATGATTTTATATTCTATAGCGAGTAAACGAGAAAAATGCCAATTTCTTGGCAATTATGGTAAAGGTTTTTACCTCACTTCCATAAGCTCGTAGTGTAAAATGAGCGGTATCGCTAAAGAAATACTCCTAGTACTGTACCTTTACCTAGTATATGTAAAATAACTAGAAATTTGTTGACATTACCGAGTAATTTAGTGCGTTTGCGCCGATCGCAAGTACGCCTGCATCCTTTCGTTATTTATTTGCTGCAATCGCTGTTATGCGAATACATTTTGATTTATTTCAGAGACCGCGACGCGCCGCGTATATGTACTATACATATTATCTATAGTGTGCTCGAAGGCGGTTTAGTTGACTGGTAATTGGTCGGTTTCCAAGAGGAAAACGTACGTAGATGAATTTAGTAAGAAAAATCTACCAACTTTGGAATCTCATTACTTTCTGTTTTGATTAAATACTATTGAACACATCGGATTCGAAGTTGGTTGGTGATACTTTGGAGTAATACGAGGACCCCTACTATCGAGGCTCAGGGTCACTGACTTCGTAGATTACTAAAAATAATGACAATCCAGCATGTCATCGACAAAATTCTGGTACTGAATATGTCACCTGTGTATGGCTGTGTATGGCATTACCCGTATTTACTTTTCAAAATGTGTGATATGAAAATTTATTTTATTGCTGGGCTTGACAGTGTTCTGAAACCCCTCTGTTTAGTGAAGTACATTTAAGCATTTGTGTGTGTGTTTTTTTTTTTGCTCTAGTGAACGTGTCATCATATTTTGCAAATATTCTTTCATGTCGTGTGTTTGATTTGTTTTTAATCGTTCTCTAGTAGGGTAAATGTGCCTAAGTTTGCGCACCTAATTTTCAAACAGCCACTACTTTTTATGAAAAGCAGCTAGAATATTGAAATTTGTACAGAAAGGTTCCTCAAACATTTGGCTATGATTTGCCCCAGAAATGAAATTTTTAATCGATTTAGTTTTTGATATTTTGACCAAAAACCAAAAAAAGTCAGATGCGCAAACTTAGGCATATGCCTTCCTAAGATTGCGCATTTACCTTCTCAAGATTGTGCACCAGTGAAAAACATAGAAATTCGTCAATATTGTTTAATTAATGATGAAAGCAAACAAAATGTCTCACACGAATGTGCATTTGAAACTTCTGAGTGAACCACACTGGAAATGCGCTCATATCTGGTATTTCCAGCATTACCCCCATTTCTCCCTAGCTTTTGACAAGGAGTAAATTCGATATACGTGTATAAGGTGTCATTTCATTCAAATAAATTGAATTCTTAATGATAATTTTGAAAAGTATCATTATTAGTCTTAGAAAAGTAGCAAAAAATAAAAATCGCAATCTTAGGCACAGGGGTGTTTTTTTAAAAAATTGAAAAATTGAAACCTAATTAAAGCAGAAAGTACTTGAAATATGTGTTTGTTATAATCCCCAGACAATGACGAATCTAGAAAT